>NW_022437127.1:387342-464556 GCF_009761245.1 Sapajus apella | reverse complement strand
AAAAAAAGAAAAGAGAAAAGAAAAGAAAGGCCGGGCGTGGTGGCTCATGCCTGTAATCCCAGAACTTTGGGAGGCCGAGGCGGGCGGATCACGAGGTCAAGAGATGGATACCATCTGGCCAACGTGGTGAAAACCCGTCTCTACTAAAAATACAAAATTTAGCTGGGCGTGGTGGCACGCGCCTGTAGTCCCAGCTACTCGGGAGGCTGAGGCAGGAGAATTGCTTGAACCTGGGAGGCGGAGGTTGCTGTGAGCTGAGATCTGCCACTGCACTCCAGCCTGGCGAGGGAGTGAGACTGTCTAAAAAAAAAAAGAAAAGAAAAGAAAAAGAAAAAAAAGAAAACCAAGTTTCTTAACTCCAAGTCTGGGTAACTTTCCCTTATACTTCACATATAATTCAAAAGGAATAACAAGAACAAATTACTACACAAGTTAATATGATACAAACCATGTGCACAGAAGTGTTATGAAATGCAAATTCAGGGAATGCAAAGTCTGAATTGAGTTAGTCCAGAAAGATTTCTTTGAAGGAAGGTCTGAAGGATGCCAGGGGTAGGAAATTTTCAGAAATTCAGTTTAATTCAATAACCATTTTCTGAATGCCTAGTAGAAGATTGAGTATCCCTTCTCTAAAATGCCCGGGACCGGAAATGTTTCAGATTTTTTCATATTTTGGAATATTTGCATATACCTAAAGAGATATCTTGGAGGTGAAATCCAAGTCTAAATACAAAATTCATTTATGTTCCAAATACACCTTATCCACATAACTTCAAGGCGATTTTATTTTGCTCTTGGGGATGCAGAATAAACTGCTTTTTGACTGTGACCTGTCACATGAAAGTCAGGTGTGGAATTTGGATCCAAAAAACTTTTGGATCGTGTATTTTTGGATTAGGGATACTCAACTTGTACATGCAAACACTTGGCATGGGAGGGGAGGTCCAATAAGATGAATATCACATGGTTCCTGCTGTAAACGAAAGCAGCACTCGCTAAATTAATGGGGAAGGGGAGTAACTGAAGTCAGTCATCTCCAGCAGGAGAAAGGCAGACTTTGGGAAATGCCGTGAAGGCAGACGGAAGCTGGCCCATGAAGGGCTATACCTTGAGAGGGAAAACTCATTGTATTAAGGTTTCAGAGGGGAAGTTTTCCTACATTTAAGCTGAATAAAAGGGGAAATAATCAACTCATATATCAAAACTAATTGGAAATTGTCTTTACAGGCATAATGTCTTCATTTGTCATATCAATTATAGCCACGTTCATTCAGAGCTTGATATCATGAAGACATTTTAACACACACACACACACACACACACAGAGAGAGAGAGAGAGAGAGAGAGAGAAAGAGATAGAGACAGAGACAGAGAGACATTGGTAGAAAAACTTCAGAACCACTGCTCCAAAGCTTGTATGGTAGACTCAGAGAATGCCAAAGACAAAAGGGGCTTAGGAATCAATGGATCCAACACATCATTACAATGGAAAGATCAAGGTCCAGAAAAACAAAACAAAATTATGTTTCCACTAAGGAAAGTCAAAAGCGTTGGGCCTAGCTCTAGAGACGATTTGTTCCAGTTCTAGTGGTTATATTTTGTCAGCCAAAAATTGAGACACAAAATACAAGTGAACACAATGGAACAGAGTACTTAAAACAAAGACAAAAGGTTACTGTGGTCTTAGATGTTACCTCCAGAACATTCCATGGCATTAGTCCTTTTGTTTGCCAAAGACACATTCCAGAAGTAAATCACACTCTACTCAGTCATGAGTGCCTCCCATAGTCTTAAAAGAAGAGCATCAGAGTCTGTGTCCGTCCAAGGCAAACCCCTGGTGAAAAGAAGAGCCACAGGGACTGAAGGCAAATCTTTGAAAAGCAAAATGAGATGATAAATAGCTGAAGACTCAGTTCACAGGCCACCAAGTTTTCTCCAGAGCTGAGCATGTGCAGGGCTCAATAAATTCTAAATATAAACTATCAAAAGCTGATGATAACCTTGGCTAGTGTTCTCCTTGAGTATCATGAGATACTCATGCTGCAACTACTTAAACCCAGTTTATCTGTAGGCTTGTCCAAATGCAATTCAGTTGTTTTAATTTCTTGGTTAGATCACTTCTGATTATTCAAAAGCCAGAAACAATAAAAAGTTTTACTGTACTAACTGCAGGAAGCTTTGTGAATTTTCTTGCGCTAAAATAATCATCCAAAGATTCATCAAGCCCCGTCCACACAAAATAACGTAATGATGATACCTTTTATATCAACAGACATTTCTCTTTTGATGGTAATATATTTGTAGAATCGATTCTCTTCCATCATGCCACAATGCATCATGTGGCATGTTTTCTTTTAAAAATCCAGCAAAGTTAATGTGAAGATTTTGTAGAATCTGTTATCATTAATAACTTAACAAAGGCAACTTAACTAAGGAAACTTACAGCTGGTCTCTTGTCACTTTCTCACCCACCTCCTCTAGTGACAAGAAACCAGCCGTAAGTTTCCTTACATAAGTTGCCTACAGTGACCGAAACCTGCCGCTTTGGCTTCTTAATTGCTGGTATTGAGACAAATCGCCACACAGAAACATCATCTAATAGTTAATCAGAACAGAAAACCCAGGAAGATTCAGGACTCTTGCTCGAAACCATTATTCCCATAAGTCAAGCAGCATTTCTCCTTCGTTAGTATCGTATTTCAAATTTCAATACATCATCACAATGTTTAGTAATAGTTTTACAAGAAAATAGACTTACAAAACTTTGTGCTTTTGGTTTCTACGTAGTGAATTTCCCATCATCACTTCTTGTCTTTGCTTAAACTGAAAAGTGAGCGAATTGATCTCTATGAGTCAACGTGCAGTCTGGTGTTTTACCAAGAAATAATACCGTTAAAATGATATGTTTGCATATGCATAGAATATTCCAGAAAGAGATGCAAAACTGATTATCTCTAGATTTGCTGAGGGATGGGGAAAAGTGAAAGAGGCATTTTCACTTAGACATTTTTGTTAATTTTATACTTTGTGCAAGTATCATCTACTAATATTTTTTAATTATGTTAAAAATTTTTTAATGAATAAACAAAAATTCTTGGTAAGGGTCTTAATCCCTAAATATATTTCAGCAGTGAACAAGATTAAATAGCAATGATTTCCAAAGGATGAAAGGCATTGGCTCCATTCTGGTCTAGCCTGTTTCTGATTCCCCCACAATGCATCATGTGGTGTGTTTTCTTTTAAATATCCAACAAAGTTAATTTGAAAATAATTTCTGAGAATTTTATGTCATTATTCAAAATAACTGGAGATTCTTAAGGCGTGCCAAAACCACAGCTGGGAATCACTGAAATACAGATTCTGAAGGTGTTACGTACATTTTTAAAGATTTGCAGAATCCAGTGATGTGTAAATGCACATAAGTTCTATCTGGTTTACTTGAATTCTCTTGAGCTTATTAAATCCAATGACCAATTATTTGAATATGCGCACAAAGATCTAAATTGTAACATAAGGTTGAAGCATTAAGTAAACAAATATAGTGAATGGTTAAGGCATCTATTGCAAAATTTTAAAACAGCACTTTGAAATGAGAGGAAAGAAAATATTCCCCTATCCTTCCTTAAAGTACATATTTATTATACTTGTACAACCTAGAAACTTTGGAGTTTTTAACATTAAAAAAAAAGGAAGCATGATGTAATGGAAAACACAGACTACAAAACCACAGAGTTGGGTTGAAATCATTTAACTTATCAATCGGGTAACGTCTGACAATTCATTTGGCTGCTACTCCTTGAACACCTGCTACATTGCTGGCACTTAGCTTGGTGTTGGGCACTGGGCAAAAGCAGTGAACAAGGCAAAAATGAGCTTATGGTTTAGTGGGGAAGGTAGACAATGAAATTATATTAAAGTGTGTGAAGGAAAATTACAAGGAGGTATGTCAGGGAACTAACATGGTCTAGGGATCAGAAGCAGATTCCTAGAGGAGTGACGTTCCACGCAAGACCAGAAGGGTAACACAGACTTAGTTTGGTGAAGCAACTCCCTCATCTTCAGGTCCTTATTTGTAACACAGGGACTGTAATAGCTGCCCCACAGGGCTTTTTGAAGTTTTAATGAATTATGTAAAGCATTTAGCACAGCATCCAGCACATAGTATATGCTCAATAAACAGCGATTATTATTTGTTCTTTTTGTACAGTCTTCTCTGGTTATATATGAGTCAACCCTCAAAGGTATAAAAGTTGTAAAGTGGCCCCTCAACCATATACTTGTGTTTTCGTATACTTGCTGCATGGGAGTCAAAGGGTGGAATAGACCACGTGCTCACCCTCTCTGCAAAAATGCCTTTGGCTCAGAGCTGTACACTCACATTGGCCACCGAGGTAGGTCCCCATATCTTTTTTGTCACAGGGTTAACATGTTATGTGAGTCAGATCTAAAATTCTGGCCCCCTCAAAGGCTGCTGGGTCTCCCTGTTTAATCAGACATGAAACAAATCGCGTGCTGTGGCAGACGCGTACAAACACGCTTTAATTACAATATTGTAACACCAATTAGAGATCTATCTAATCGAGGACTCGGCACTTCCTGCTCGGATATTACTCCCATGTTGGGATAATTACTGCTAATTAAGCTTGGAACTAATTAGGCTAAATGATCTCATTTATACCAACAAAGATGACTTCTAGGAGTTCATAAGAAAAACTAGGGTGATTTTATCATTCCTGGACTATTTGGCATTTCACACTGGAAATAAAACACCTTCCCCCGGCATCGAGGTGCACAGATGGTTGGTTCCTCTGGAATTCTGGTCCTAAATGGCAGTAGGTTCTTCATTCACAGATTCTCCTATACAGTGAAACAAATGCTGTAAAAACGCTGTCCACTCAAATCGAACTGTGTTCTTTCACAAATGACAACTGCAGTCTCAGAAAAGGGCTGCCTCTGAAAGCGGAGACAGTGGTGAAGCTGACCCCCACACCGCCTTCTTCAGAGTGGCTTTTGCCTTGCAGTTCCATTTGATAGAGCTCAGTCTTCTTACCACAGTCATCACAGCATAGAGTGAAGGGTTTGAGGGTCAGACAGACCTAGGTCTATGTAAATTACTTAGTCTACCCAAGCCTCAGTTTCCTATCTCTAGGGTGGGGTTATAATAATGTCATATAGTGATTCTGCGAGGATTTAAGAGGTAACATATATAGAACGCGGGACAGTACTTGGCACATAGTAGCCCTCAATGAGCCCCCAATAGGATTTTTTTTCCCTTCAAGGCACGGTAATGTCCATCTCTGAACTAAGTTCCATATCTCACCTTCTTGCTCCTCTTTTTGGCATAGAGCAGTGACGGTGGAAACAAGCACGTGACTGAGAGTTAGGAAACCTAGTGATGTTCAGGTTATCTCTAACTAACTAGCTGTGTGACTTAAAGGGGTCACTTCTCGTTCCTGGAAAATAACAATATTCACTGCATGTTGTAAACCAGATACTGTGTTGAAGGTATTACATACATTTTCTGATCTAACCTTTACAGCAATACTCCGCATTATAGAGATAAGGAAATTGAGACCTAAATGAATAAACAATTGAAAACAAAACAAACCCTCACTTCTATTAAATGACAAGGTCAGAAAGTGGACCCAGGTCTCACTCTGGAGCCCATCCTCTCAATCACTGTCCCACCGAATTGCCCCCACTCCCGTTTGTAACTGAAGGAACTGGAGAAGACACCTTCAAGGTCCCTTCTGCCTCTGAGAATCCAGTTCTGTCCTATAGGGTGAGCCTTTTTTTTTTTTTTTTTTTTTTTTTTGACGGAGTTTCACTCTAGTTGCCCAGGCTGGAGTGCAGTGACATGATCTTGGCTCACTGCAACCTCCGCCTTCCAGGTTCAAGCGATTCTCCTGCCTCAGAATCCCGAGCAGCTGGGATTACAGGCATGTGCCACCACGCCTGGCTAATTTTTTTTTGTATTTTTAGTGGAGATGGGGTTTCACTGTGTTGGTCAGGCTGGGCTCGAACTCCTGACCTCAGATGATCCGTCCGCCTTGGCCTCCCAAAGTGCTGGGATTACAGGAGTGAGCCACGACACCCAGCCTCAACCTCATTCTTTATTTTTTATTTTATTTATTTATTATACTTTAAATTTGGGGATACATGTGCAGAACATGCAGGTTTGTTACATAGGTATACACATGCCATTGGTGGTTTGCTGCATCCATCACCCCATCATCTACATTATGTATTTCTCCTAATGCTATCCTTCCCCTATCCCTCCATCCCCTACTATCCCTCCCCAGCCCCCTACCCCCTGACAGGACCTGGTGTGTGATATTCACCTCCCTGTGTCCATGTGTTCTCATTATTTAACACCCACTTATGAGTGAGAACATGCGGTGTTTGGTTTTCCATTCTTGTGTCAGTTTGCTAAGAGTGATGGTTTCCAGCTTTATCCATGTCCCTACAAAGACATGAACTCATCCTTTTTTATGGTTGCATAGTATTCCACGCTACATATGTGCCAATATTCACCAATTATGAAGTCTTTATTGTGTGTCTAATAAGTCTTCCATCCTATGGAGAGCCAGATGCTCACCCTAACACAAACACCCTGACAAATAAGGCTAATAAGACATTCCACAAATATGTGGGTACACAAACACATATGAGCACACACATACACAAACACACATAGATGTTCTTTGCTGGATTGTTCCATCTGAGAAAACAAAAACAAATGAACAAAGTCCCAGCTTCTGACCTTAAATGTTACCACCGAGGATTGAAATCTTCTCCTTGTGCCCAGGTGTGGTGGCTCACCCCTGCAATCCCAGCACTTTGGGAGGGCGAGGTGGGTGGGTCACTTGAGTTCAGGAGTTCAAGACCAGCCTGGCCAACATGGCAAAACTTCACCTCTACTAAAAATACAAAAATTAGCCAGGCACGGTGATATGCACCTGTAGTCCCAGCTACTCAGGAGGTTGAGGCAGGAGATTCCCTTGAATCCAGGAGGTGAAGGTGGCAATAAGCCAATTATCACGCCACTGCACTCCAGCCTGGGTGACAGAGCAAGACTCTGTCTCAAAAACAAACAAAAACTTCTACCTGTGAACCTTTCCTTCTAAAGTGGTGTGAAGGTGATCAGAATGCATACTGGCTGGTCACCTATGGTCAACTCAGGTCAAAAGTTTTCCCAGCCAGCAGAGCTCCAGCCTGCCCTAGAAGTGATGTCAATCAATGCCGGGAGAGGCTGAAATGGAAACACGAGGTCACTTGCCTCTTAGGAGCCTTTGCCGAGAAAGCCTGCTCCACACCTGGCCTTTAGTCTTAGATCCCACAAGAATGTAAACTCCAGAAGGACAGAGTTGTGTTCAATGGTGTTTTATACTCGAACAGGGCCTGGCTTATAGTAGATGCTCAATAAATGTATGTGGATTGGATGCATAGAGAAAATAAATGGAGTCCTGGGTTCTGTTGTAGGAGTTTGGGGCAAAACCAAGGAAACTCAGATGCTTCTTCGGGTATGCGGAGGTTTGGGAGGGCGCAGATTCCTTCCTCTTCCTGTGTTATCTGTCTCTGCAGGAGGCAACCCTCAGCAGGTCCAGCTTTTCTGACGGACGGTCTGGAGGCCTGCCCGCCTCCACACCTCATTGTGAGGTCAGTTCCTCTCTCTGATTTCCATCACCCTGGGGTCTCTCTGTGGGAACATGGGAGTGGGATACAGGGAAAAGGGTGCTTTTTCACCGTTTGAGGAAGAACCCAGGGACTTCAACAAAACCTGGGGAGGGGCTAGTGGTAAACTCTACCCCAAATTCCCAGGTCATTGAGCCCCTCCCAACCCAGGAGCTTTGCTTTGATGAAAAGCTGGGTCTCTAGCGGCAGCTAATTTTTTGGAGATTAGAAAACCCAGAACCACCTTGGCCTCTGTCTGAAATACACCACCCAAGGGTGGTGGCGGCTCAGTCTTTCCCTACAGAATGGGAGTATCAGTGATGGTTAGCCAGAAGGTTCAAGAAGGAAGGAAGGATTTGGAATCAGAAGTCTCAGATCTGAGACCAGATGGTCTCACTTTTTCTTTCTATGTAAAATGCGGATAATCAAAACAATCCTACACACCTCAGAGCTGTCAGAACAAAAAATGAAAAGTTCTAAGAACAAATGCCACAACCGATTACGTACTGCAAATGCCATAACAATGTTACTGCCTCCTGACCATGAATTGTCTGTATTGATGAGGCATGCCTTGGAATGTGTGTGCCCCACTATGTTCTCAGGAGCACCTGGTGGGTCCCAGGGTGTACAGCCTGGTGGATGGGAGATGCACACAAATTCCCTGATAGCAATCTCTTCCAGAGATTCATTCTGGCTGCTTATCTAGCAGGGTGGCTTAAAGCCCTAGATCTAAGCAACAGATAACAAACTTATGATCTTGCTGGCCTCCATGCCTTAGTTTGCTGGGGATAGATTTACATGGATGAAGACCAATGAGAGTTTAGGATTCCTTCCTCATTTTCTACCAGCCACAAGGATTGGTTCTTTACCACTCCTAAGAGTATGAGTAGCCCTGCCAAGGGAGGGCCCCCAGGAAAGGGTGACACATTAGAAAAGCACACTTGGGCCGGGCGCGGTGGCTCACGCCTGTAATCCCAGCACTTTGGGAGGCTGAGGCGGGTGGATCACGAGGTCAAGAGATTGAGATCATCCTGGTCAACATGGTGAAACCCCGTCTCTACTAAAAATACAAAAATTAACTGGGCATGGTGGCACGTGCCTTTAGTCTTAGCTACTCAGGAGGCTGAGGCAGAATTGCCTGAACCCAGGAGGCGGAGGTTGCAGTGAGCCGAGATCGCGCCATTGCACTCCAGCCTGGGTAAGAAGAGCGAAACGCCGTCTCAGGAAAAAAAAAAAAAAAAAAAAAAAAGAAAAACACACTTTGAACGAGAGAAGAAACCTCCTTCTTAGAAGCCCTTAAAACACAACAGGTGATTTATTTAAGAGGATGAAAAATAAATAAATAAATAAATATTTTGGCAAAATTAAGAAACTTTTTTTTTTTTTTTTTTGCAATGCAGGGTCTTGCTCTGTCGCCCAGGCTGGAGCAGTGGCTCGATCTCGGCTCACTGCAACCTCTGCCTCCCGGGCTTAAGTTCTTATTCTTCCATCTCAGCCTCCTGAGTAGCTGGGACTACAGGAGTGCCCCGCTACATCTGGCTAAGTTTTGTATTTTTAGCAGAGACAGGCTTTCACCATGTTGTCCAGGCTGGTCTCAAACTCCTACGCTTGCCGTGGCCTACCTTAGTGCTGAGATTGCAGGTGTAAGCCACTGCGCTTGTCCAAACCTTCTGTAAGAGGATTCATCATGTTATTCCCCTGATTCTCATTTTATTTTTATGTAAATACAGAGTTTTAATATATCATTTTTGTTTCCTTAATATGATTGAGATCCTCAGCTTCCTGTGCTGCTAAGATACATCAGACAGAGAGCTTCAGTGGCTAGGATGCAGAGGAAACTATTAGGAACTCCTGAATCACGGCAGAGCAGATCCGACGAAGAAGTTAAGTCAACCAACTTCTTTACTTAACAGATCAAAAAGCCGTGGCCCAGAAAGTTTATGTGCTATGCCCAAGTCCACCCTAGGCCCCTCCGAAGACAGAATGTTGGAATATTTGCCAGAGAAAACACACCAGCTTTCCTCATCTGAGGCAAAAGGCAATAAAAACTGTTTTACAATTCTTGCTTTAGGGGAAAAAAGTCAATAAAGTTGCCAAAAAATAAGGCCTTTTATTTAATGGCATCAGAGAAATTCCCCAGTGAATGTGGGACTATCAGTAATCCAAGATTGACTTCTACAAACAGCAAACGGGCTTGGAAGTCACCTGAGCAGAGATGCGAGGGTGCCCAGGTCCTGTCTACTCCTTTCCCTCACACGGCCAGGACAAGCCGCAAATGGGGTTGATTTCTTCAGGACTATGTATGCCCAGTTACTCCCTTTTAAGGAAAATACCCATCCCCAAAAATATCAAACACGATTATTTGAAAATATTTCTGTGTATTGTTTACACACACACACACACACACACACACACACACACACACACACAATTTGGGTGCTGAAGGGTTAGAATCTTCCTAGTAAAACCTCACCTAAAGGTCAACCTTTAAAATTGGTCTTCCTAAAAAGTCTTTAAAGCCAGTATCCGCTGTTGGTATGAAGCTGGCTCTTTGAAGCTAGGGATCTGATTCACAATTCTCCTCTGCAGTCAAGCTTTTGCTCATTCATATATTTATTTGTTCAGCTGGCACTTCCTGGGTTCCTATTCTCAGCTATATTAGAGTAGGCCTTGGGAAGACAGTCTCCCTGCAAGAAAGATTAATTGATTTCTAGTAATCACCCACCACCTCCACCCCTTGAAGACCAGATTACCTATCACTCTTTCTATCTGGAAAGTATTTTCCTCTGTGGAAAGGCAAGAAAGGGAAAATTCATAACAGGTTGGTCTAATGCATCCGATGTTCTCTAGGCAAAGGTCAGGTGACATCCAATTAAAAGTAAAGTGGAGGAGTTGGGTGGACAGGCAGATCACGGGGCAGGAATGGTGGAGCCACAGGCAGAGAAATGGTTCCATAAGCTTCTGGATGGTAAAGCAAATGTCAGCAATGAAAAGGCCTTGTTCATTCATTTATTCATTCAACAAATGCGTTTGAAGCATCTGCCAGGTGCTAGGTCCTGTACTAAAGGCATCATTATAAAATCAACTGAGGCAACAACCTTATTCTCAAGGATCTCAGGCTTTAGAGGAGGAGACGGGCATGTAACAAAATTACAATGCGATGAAATAATTCCTAATATAAACATGTACATGGTGGAGAAAGAAATGCTACATTTGGAGACATTTTTAAGGTAAAGGCAATAAATCCACATGACTATTTAGATGTAAAAATTAAGGAGGAGAAAAAATTTGATGAGGCCCCTTAGGGGACTGGATGAAAGGTTAGATATTATTTAGGAAACGGAATACAGGAGACGATTCAGGCTTTTTGGATGAAGTGAATGTGCTTTGTTTTGCTCAAGGTACCCATGGAAGATCAAGTTTGGGGTGTCCATCAGTAATTGAAAATGTGTCTGGAACTCAGGAGAGAAGTGAAAGTGTTAAAGAAATAATATAGATGGATGGTTTTGAAGCCATGGGAAACCCTAGGGAAAGTAAAGAAAACATTAATTAGAAAATCAGTCAGTGAGCCAGACCCGGTGGCTCATGCCTGTAATCCCAACAGTTTAGGAGGCTCGGGTGGGAGGATCACCTGAGGTCAGGAGTTCGAGACCAACCTGACCAACATGGAGAAACCCGCTCTCTATTAAAAATACCAAATTAGCCGGGCGTGGTGGTGCATGCCTGTAATCCCTGCTATTCGGGAGGCTGAGGCAGGAGAATCACTTGAACCCAGCAGGCGGAGGTTGCAGTGAGCCGAGATTGCGCTATTGCATGCCAGCCTGGGCAACAAGAGTGAAACTCCCTCTCAAAAAAAAAAAAAAAAAAAAAGAAAGAAAGAAAAGAAAAAAGAAAATCAGTCAATAATTTTGTGTTAGGAAGAGTAGGAAGAGGCGCAAAGGGATGGGATGAGGAAGAGGAGCAAAAGGCAGAGCATATAAATAGACAAGAATTTGAAAATGTGATTTTTGCCCCAAAGAAGATGATACTGCAAAGCTTCCACCTGCCCTGCTTCATAGAAACTGCTTTCACCAAGGTCACAAATGGCTTCAAATAGTCGAATCCAGAAGGCACCTTCCTGCATACTTGCCCAACCTCTTTGTGGGATTTTTTGCACTGTTGACTCAGTGCTTCTTGAAGTTCTCTTCCTGGTATGGTTTCTGTGACACCATCTTTCTCCCTCTCCTCTCAAGTCTTACTTTTCCTTATCTATTTCGTCTACCTTTTCATTAAACACCTCGGATCTCGAGTCCCATCCCCAGACTTTCTCTTTTCATTCATCATGCTCCTTCTAGGTGATTTTCCATAGTTTCAACTGCTGATTACAGACAGATGGCTCTCAAACCAATACCTCTAGCTCAGGCATCCTGTTAAACACAATATTTAACACACAGGAAAAAAAGCAATAAATGTCTGATTAGACTAGAGTTCTAGCTAGATTTTTCCAACCACAAGCTCCATCAGACATCACCAGCAGGGTGTCCCACAGGGTCTTTATAGTCAACATAAATAGAACTAATCTCCTGTGCCTGATTCTTCTTTTTTAACTCCTTTTTTTTTTCCCTTCAGAAAATGGCCTCTTTAATATTCAGATGCCTAAGCCAGAAACCTGATTCATCTTAGACTCTTTCCACTCCCTCACTCCCACATTATCCTGTGGATTCTGTCTCCGAAATGTTTTAAATACATCCCTGTCCCTTCCTCCTCTTTCTCTGTCATAGGCCCTCTCCACCTTTTACCTGTTTCACTGACAATCTCCTAGTTAATATCTCTGTCTCCAGTTTTGCTCTATTCCAAAGTACTATCGAAATAATTTTTTTTTTTTGGGACAGTCTTACTGTGTTGTCCAGGATGGAATGTGGTGGTGAGATCTTGGTTCACTGCAACCTCTGCCTCCCGGGTTCTAGGTCCCTCTGCCTCTGAGAATCCAATTCTGTCCTGTAGGGTGAGCCTTTTTTTCTTTTGAGATGAAGTTTCACTCCTGTTGCCCAGGCTGTAGTGCAGTGGCGTGATCTTGGCTCACTGCAACCTCCACCTCCCGGGTTCAAGCAGTTCTTCCACATCAGTCTTCTGTGTAGCTGGGATTACAGGCAAGTGCCATCATACCCCGCTAATTTTTTTTTTTTTTTTAGTAAAGACAGTGTTTCACCATGTTGCCCAGGCTAGTCTTGAACTCCTGAGCTCAGGCAATCCACCTGCCTCGGCTTTCCAAAGTGCTGGGATTATAGGCATGAGCCACTGTACCCAGCCAAGTTCAAATTTCTTATCATGAGACAGACCTTTCCTCTTCCGGCCCCTTGCTCATTTCTTTTTACTCTCTCCAAAAACAATCTTTCTCAAGAAAATACCTACTTATTAAAAAGGCTTTTAGCTCTTTAATGGCTCCATGACCTGGTACATTCTGTTCCCTCCTCCTCGCCGCCCTTCCTCTACTTGCCTGCTTTGTCCATTTGTTCACCCAGAAGCCTCCTCCAGCCCTTAGAGCTCATTCTAAGAGTCTTCTCTTTCTCCTGCTTCCGCCAGCTACCTATTAGTCAGATCCTTCTTCCTCCACGCTTCTGTTAATAATTTTTGTCACTTTATATTGGACTGTGTATTTGTCACACTCTATACATTGTGGTCCCTGAAAGGAAGACATTTATCTTATGATTTCTAGAGATACCTAGCACTTTGCATTATGGTAAATATTCAGAGAATGGCTGACTGACTGAATGAATGAATGAGAAGAGTAGGAAAAACAGAATATGCATAAACTGGTGAGAAAAATATAAGAAGAATGTAATGATACATTTAAAGAAATGCACCTTCTTTTGGAATGCCCAGTGCCTGGGCCTGGACACAAGCTGACTGTTTTTCAAAGATGGCCTCATGTCTTTCTGCCTAACTTGCTGTGTCTTTTAGGAAGATCTGTAGGGACGGAGGGAAGCAGGTAAGAGAAGAGATTGCTAATGGTCCTCTTGAATCAGCCCTCCTGTTTCATCTAACCCCTTTCTATATCTGAAAAAGAGGAAAAAAGCCCCCTCAGTAGGTGTACGGAAATCACAGAACATTAATTTTTGTTCTGTTTGGATCCAAGCGAAATAACTAAGAAATTTGTTCTTTTTCTCTTTTGCTTTTTCTTCCAACAACCTTTCTATTTGAACAGTGCCCAACTATAAAATTTAATGATAGAAGGAATTTAAGCCTTCAGTTAGAATACACTGTGATTCCTTCCATCTCAGAAATTTTGAAATTCCATGAAGTGGTGCATTCTAGGCTGTATCAGTCAACAGGGCATTTATTAGGAGAAATTTGCTGTTAGGTTTTAAAGCTGGTGGCTCATGCCTGTAATCCCAGCACTTTGGGAGGCTGAGGCGGGCGGATCACTAGGTCAAGAGATCAAGACCATCCTGGCCAACATGGTGAAACCCTGTCTGTACCAAAAATACAAAAATTAGCTGGGCATGGTGGCACATGCCTATAGTCCCAGCTACTCGGGAGGCTGAGGCAGGAGAATTGTTTGAATCCAGAAGGCAGAGGTTGCAGTGAGCCGAGATCGCGCCACTGCACTCCAGCCTGGCGCCCGGCAACAGAACAAGACTCTGTCTCAAAAAAAAAAAAGAAAAAAAAGAACTGCCTTTCTTAGGAGATGATCTGACCAAAATGCTTCCCCCTAAAGCGCTTCAATCCCAAGACAGAGGCTATTGGGAGAAGTACCAAGACTAGGACTTTCTTGAGAATAAGAGTAGCTTGGACATTTCCAAGAGGATGAGGCATTGATTACAGAGGTAGGTGAGATCATTAGCACTTCCAAAGCTTGATATGCAAGGGCTTCCATCAGCAAGGAGTTAGCATGCTTTGTCACAGAGGGATGGAGCCACAGGAGGCTTGCTAACGCTTGTGTGTGCGTGTGAGTTGCAGAGCAGTAAGGCACACAATTTCAAGGTGTGTTTGTTAAAGCTGCAATGGCACATAAAATTTGAAACAGATAGTCAGCAATGGAGCAGAAAGGCAGTCAGACCTGCTGGGTCACTAGCAAGGCCGCCCTGGAAGTAGATAAGGGGATCTGTACTTCAGAAGGAAAGAGAGATTGGTTCCTGGCAGGGGAAGGGGGGAAGGGGCGGGCTCCTAAGACAAGAAGGGTTTAAGCTTCATTGTGCAGGAACACTACTTGCTTTCACTTCTTGTGGTCTCATTATTTCCCCACATATTTTCCTTCAACAGAGTTAGGCACTATTCTCATCGAAGGTCAGTTACATGCCAAATTTGATGCTTTAAAGATATTGAGTTTTGTGCCATTAATTGTGGAGCATACCTGTTTGATAAGTGAAATGTTTTCTTCTTGCTGTTGCTTGACTTGAAATTAATGACTGGGTCCCATTTTATCTTTCTCTCCCAAATTTCCTTTAGGCATACACCAAGTTTGTGTGGAAATGTCAACTCAAATAGAATGTTTTGGAAATAAGTTATCTGTGATTGTGAAAAGCAGGCCAGAGTAGAATGTTCTTACTGAACTTACTGATGATGTTACTGTTGAAACAGTGTTAATACTCTCCATTAAGAAGATTTCAACAAACCAAAAATTCTCTTCTGAAAAATGTTACTTGATTTCCTCAATTCTGTACAGTCCATGAATTCACTTGTACAAGAAAATATCACCAAAGCCAATGGGTTTGTAAAATGCTCTTGATGGAACTGTGTGTGTGTCAGCAGAAAGTTGATTGGGAAGGGGCTGTTTTTCTTAGAAAACAAAAAATTAATAAAATAAACCACAGCCCCTTCACTACGTAAAATAAAACCGTAAACAGATAGTATCCGCATTGGAGTGAAACTCCTTACTCACCTTGTAAGAGGTTCTTTTCCTCCTATCAAGCTTCCCAACGGCCTCGACTCTATTTCCCACAGGGCCCAATTTAATGCTTTTTTTCTAGCTTCCATACAAGATCAGTTAGTAAAAGGTGCCTGATGCAATAACTTTACATATTCAGAATCTTTCTGTGATTAGCTTCCACCTCTCAGTCCCTCTCCAAGATAAATGTGGAGTATCTTAAACATAAAGAAACACGATTCATCCTTTACACGAAAGCCAATGAAACTTTAGCATTATGGCCCATGACTTCCAAGGCCCTGCATCTAAGTAATTTTGAATATTCTTTTCTTCAGGAGGGTCCCCTGAATTGAGTAAGCTTCAGACGCCACAAAACCTGGACCCCCTCCTGCCTACACATACATTTTGCTCTCAGGTACCAAGCTAGCCTGTTTCCCAGTAAGGCCCAACATTCAATTTTCACCTGAAGAATGGACCCTACAGTTGCTCAATCCAGACCCATATTGGAGAAATAGAGCAATTACACAGTGAAGTTTCTGGCATATTTCCTGCCTCAACCGTTGTGCCCTGTTGTCTTTAGAAATGCTTTCCACCAACAAGATCCTCTGTCTTGATGCTAAATGTCTTCATGATAAATTTTACAAATATTGCCCCCTCCCCACCAACTTTACAACTGTTAGGTACGCTGTGCCCTTGATTACGGGCTGTCAATGAAGATTAATCAAAGGGAAAATAATTGTAAGAAGCGGTAGTTTAGAGTTCTAGCGACAAGAAGATGGGAAGTGTAAGTGTTGCGTTGGTTATCTAGAAAAGGGCTGGCCTCTGGTAAGGGGAAGGGGGTGGCAGTGAGTAGATCTGGAGGAAAGGGAATTAAACATCTGTCAAGCACCTCCTGTGTCCCGAGAGCTATGTCAAATATCTACTGGGCACTTACTACATACCAAGAACAATGAGCAAGAGTGTTTTGTATCTGTATTGCATGGAATCCTGGGAGACAACAATCTCCATTCCAATTTCTCTAAAAGTTTGCTTAAAGATTCAATATTTCATAATTTAAATGAGTGTGTAAAGAAGAGGTAAGGCCTATCCCAGGGGATTTGAGCTGGGTCTCGGGAATTCTGAATCACAGAATAGCTCCCAAAGCAACCAGCCTTTTAGGACACTTGTAATTTAACAGAGGTAGAGGTGCAAAGGTGGGTTATCAAACTTGCAGCGTACCTTCGCTGTGACATAATGAGCACTCACCAAGAGGAAGAACGCACACTGATAATAGCTAGCACTTGTAAGTTCTGTTTCAGGGCTATTTTCTTCTGAGATGGATGGTTTTAGCAGTTCTGCGAGAGGGATGTAAGCCTCCTCTACTAATGTATTCGTAGTTACATTGTGAAAATAGTAGTGGAAATCCATGGAAGGGTTGTATGGGCTTGACCAAGTGATTTCGCCTCTTTGAGCTGACATTTTCTCCTGTATACAATTAAAAGGTTAGAGTAGAGGATGGCTAACAGCCTTTAGATTCTTGACGGTCTGTGATGTAGTCATTGGCAAGTACACTGGGTGATTAACTAAAGAATAACTAGCTTGGTTTTATCGTGGCTGAAGATGGGAGACAGCGTGAAAAAAAAATGGAATTCAAGAGAATCAACAGCAGTGTTGTCCACTCGAATGTTCTGCAGAGATGGAAATGTTCTCTATCTGCGCTGTCCGATATGGTAGCCACCGGTTACGTGCGGCTACTGAGTACTTGAAATTAAGCTAGTGTGACTAAAGAGCTGAATTTTTAATTTTTTATTCATTAATTTAAATTTAAATGGTCATATATAGGTAGTGGTTACCATATTGGACCAGATAGAGATCAACTTTAGCTAAGCCAGACTTCAGATATAAAGATAAAAGAAGAAGAGTGTGGTTTGAGAAGTGTTTCAATAGAAGAATAAAGGATGGCAGAGGTTTAATTTAGGCAGTTCACAAATAGAACACATTTATTCTTTTAGACCTTCTAAAATGAAGGATAGACTCTCATTTCACAATGCAGGCAATGATAATGGTACCTTATAGTTGTGTATAACTTTATGCTCTTCCAAAGTCTTTCACAGCTACAGTTTGATCCTCAAAACAACTCTCAGGATGTAGAAGAGAAGTAATATTTTCTCATTTTACAGTTGAGGAAATTGAGACCCAGACGTTTTCCCCAAGGTCTCAGACTCCAAACATAATAAAGCAGTAATTTGAACCAATCACTTCAGATTATATTTTTCCAGTTCCTTTCACAGACAGTACAACCTCCTATCCCTCACCTTGCCTGACTTCAACATGGAAATGGTAACAATTTATAAAATACTAAATATGATAATAGAAAAGATGAGAAAATGCCAGGGGCTTAATAATCCACCAACTAGATAATCAAACCCTGATCGAATCAAGAGCTACTTGTGTCTCTTATGCAAAACGAAAGGGAGCAAAAACTTACTTTCCCACAATGTGCCAGGTGTTTTACAGATTACACTCACCAGAACAATCCTAAGAGAGAACGTTCTTTGCCTCATTTTATCGTTGAGAAACTTACTAGTGAGATCGCAGGCCTGTAGGGGGCGCAACCACGAATCTGTTCTATAGCTGCTGGCTGTTTTCAAGTCACATCCACGCGTAAAGGAAGTGAAGCTTCTCGCCCTTCACCCCCACTCCTCCTAGAATGCTGCAAAGTGGTTAACATGCCAGCTTTGGAGCCACTCAGACTGAACTTGAACCTCAGATCTGCCACCATTCAAAGGATTTAACGTTTCGGAGTCTCAGCTTCCTCAACTGCAACACTGGAGAATCATTTCACTGGTTTTACAGGATGACAAAGCGGATTAAATGAGAGAATGTGTGACCGCACTTAGCATGGTGCTTGGTACAACCGTGTAATGAGTAGTAGTTGTTAATATTCTACATTATTAAAGTGGCGCCGACTCTATAGGCAATTGTAAAATAGGGATTCCAACAGTGAGTTCAGTCGTGGTAGCATTTCAGCTAAAGTTTACCAAGTAGATGATCTCAGGAGGACAAAGGACACTCACTTGGACACTGAAGGTTAAGTTGGATGGATATCACAGGTTTTAAAAGTCGTTGATGTCTACCTGAATGTTATTAGACCCACATGAGAAGCCAACACCCACTCATTTATTCATCCATTCGATAAGTATGTATAAAGTACCTTGTATGTGCTAGTCTTGGTTCTATTTTTATTTATTTATTTATTTAAAGATGGGGTTTCACCATGATGGCCAGGCTGGTTTTGAACTTCTGACCTCAGGTGATCCACCCACCTCAGCCTCCCAAAGTGCTAGGATTACAGGTGTGAGCCACCGTGCCCGGCCATCTCTGTTCTAATAATCAGGGCACAGCAATGATCAAGACAAACTCTAGGGACTTATTTTGGTGAGGAGGAGCTGACATAAACAACGTAAACAAATAAATAAGATCATTTCAGATTTTAGTAAGTGCTGTGAAGAATAAAAAGCAGAACCATGTGATAAAGAGTGGCTGTGAGCGAGGGATATCAGAATTGACTGGTCAGGAACAGCTATCTGAAGAGGTGACATTTAAGCTAAGGCCTGATTGACAAGAAGGGGCCAGCCATGTGAAGGCCTGAGGGCAGAGTGTTCTGGGCAGAGGCTACAGCCAATGCAAAGGCCCTGAGGCAGAAATGAACTCAGTGCATTTGAGGAACTGAAAAAAGGCCGGTGTGGCTAAACCTGAAGCAAAGGAGAGCGTTTTAAGAGATGAGCTACTCAGGAGGCTGAGGCAGGAGAATTGCTTGAACCCAGGAGGCGGAGGTTGCGGTGAGCCGAGATCGCGCCATTGCACTCCAACCTGGGTAACAAGAGAGAAACTCCGTCTCAAAAAAAAAAATAAAAAAAAAAAAGAGATGAGGTCAGAGAAAAGCAGGGACCAGATCGTGTAGGGCTTCTACCAAGCCATGGTGAGGGGTCTGGATTTTACTCTAAATACAGTGGAAAGCCATTTCTATATTAAGTGGGACAGCAATGAGATTTGATTTGCCTTTTAAAAAGATTACTCCTAATCCTGCCACCCCCCGTCCACGCTCCTAAGTACAGATGTGCAAGAGCCCGCACCCGGTTTCTCTTGAGCATCATTATTTGCCAGTTACGTAGTCACATGTGAGTCTCTCCCTGCCTCCATGCAGTCTTTTCCCAAATCCCACCGAGTCAGCCTCAGTAGTGCCTCTGAAGCTCAACTCCCCTTTGCATTTCTATCGCCATCACTCTAATTCAAGTCCTCATCACTTCTTCCCAGAATTACTTCATAACTCTCAAACTGGTCTTCTGACCCTTATACCATCCAACCCATGCAGCACTGTCAGACTATGTCTTCCAAAAATAAAGGCCTGCATATGTCACTTTCCTGCTCAAGAATGTTTAATGGCTCCCCAGGACCCAAGACAAAATTCGAATTCTCTAACCCACTGTTTAAGATGCTCTCCCAGGTATCTTGACTTGCTGTCCTATTTCTTCTCCACATTTGCCTAATACATCCTGCGTTCCGGGCAAACTGCTTTACTTCCTCTCCTTGGATCATGAGTCTTTTTATTTATGCCACGTTCTGGGTCTGAATTGACATTTCCTCCAATAACATCTGTTGAGCTCCTATACGAGTCAATCCCCAGAGTGAAATGATACCATCTCCATGATACTTTCTCTGCTCTTTCTGACTAGATGTGAACCTCCCACCAGGATTCTGTCTGAATCTCTTTAAGGCATTTATTGTATTCTTTGTATTACAGTGATCTGTGTACATGTCTTATGCCCCTATTAAATTGTGAGCTCCTTAAGGATGGGGACTGAATCTTATTCATTTTTTATGCCTATTAAGTTCCTAGCAGAGAACATGACGTGAAGGAGGTGCCTGATAAATATTTGTTAAAGAATAAATGAGCAAGTGAACACATAGACAAACAGATCCTAAAATTCATCTCTGTGTTGTATCATTCAATAAGATGATTTTAGAAAATTATGAATAATCATAAGAGGGAATAAGAAGGGTCTAGCCCTTTAATCTTCACAGAGGCATGTAAGGGCCCCTGGGAAACACAAATAAGCCTGGAAATAGGTTTCCATTGTTTTACATGGAATGGATGTCAGAAAAAGTCACTTGGGAGTTGCTGAAAATTATGCACGGTGTTAACAGTGCCCTAGGACATAGGTTCCGTGTCTGTGCCTCTCCACTACCCATGGTCCTTCAATCCCCATGGTAGGTTTATGGGAAATAATGTAAAACCATTTCCCTTAGCAATTAATTTTGAGTTGAGCAGTTCCTTTTCAGAAAAAAAAGATAAAAGTTTCAGTTAATTCCCTAATTCTTTGCTGTTCTATATTAGCATTCCAGAAAGACTAAACTGTGTGTTGGGGTTTACCTCAATCAATTGCACTGGTAAGTTCATTTATCTTAAGTGACTTTGCTTTGGAACAAAGATAGTGAATGAACTTCCTCATGGAGCAAAGACTTCTGTTTACATAGAAAATGGGTATGACATTTGCTTTGAAAGCAAGAAGGAAACTTTTCCTCACTCAGTATCTTTTGCTTCAGGCGCTGATCTTGACTCTCCTTATGAATCAAAGGATACCTAGATGTCCCCGTTATTTAAATTACACATATTGTGAGTACATTGTAAGCCATCTGTTATTATGTCTGAGAATCATGATGCTCCATAAAGTAAGGATGCCTTGTTTTTATTACTTTAAAAAAATTAGGTATGTATGTGTTTTTATAAAGACGCGATCTCACAACATTGCCAGGGCTGGTCTTAAACTCCTAGGTTCAAGCAATCCCCCCAACCCACCTTGGGATTGCAGTAGTGAGCCACCACGCCTGGCCTTATTCCTTTTTAGTAGTTAAGACTCCTCCTGAAAGCTTAAGGAATCCATCAAAGATCAGCCCCTCAGTGAGAGAGAAACGTGGCATCTGACACTCACCTTGGGCGACCGCTCCTCGTGAATTTCATCTATCCCACACGCCTTGCCTACCGACAAGCTTGATAACAGTTGCGGTCTGAAGAAAAGGAGTGGCTCCCCGCCTCATTTATGTTCTTTTCCTGTTCTGTTCTTTTAACTTGACAACAGTCTGTACTTATTCTGTAACATGAAGTCCTCTTAGCATATCCTAGAGGAAGAGAGTGACGGCCAGTCTTTCTAACTCTGGTTTCCAAGAGTTTCGGTAACCAGCATTTTCCTGGCTTCTGAAAGTCTCTGTTTTCTCTGGGTCTTAGTTCCTGGCCTTCAGAACCCAACTACTGTTCCATTGCTCAGACAGCCCGGAGAAAGAATCTTCTTTCCCAAATACTATTTTTCTATCTGTTTCTAAAAGAAGCCGGTGGGGAAGGTAAGGGTGTGAGTACTGTCCTTAGACTAGGGTGAGGTATTCACTCTCTTGCTTGCTGTGAAGGAAGAAGGAGGAGAGTACATTTCTATTATACCATTTGGCTCGTTGGGGTCCAAAGCACTGTCTTGCGGTCCAGGAAAATGAGGTAAAAATACCATCTCTGCATTTCATCAAGGTAATGCACAATGGGTACAACCGTGACAGAAGAGAAGGGACATGAAAACTTGGGTGCAAATTCTGATTCTGCTTTTAACAAACAAGGAAATTCTGGGCAAACTGCTTCACCAATCTAAAGTTTGGTCTGCCTAAAACAGGAATGAAAGTACTTGATATGTGAAATTTTTCAGTTTGAATGGAATGGCACATATAAAGCAACTGCTATTTTTTTTGAGACGGAGTTTCGCTCTTGTTACCCAGGCTGGAGTGCAATGGCGCGATCTCAGCTCACCGCAACCTCCGCCTCCTGGGTTCAGGCAATTCTCCTGCCCCAGCCAGGACTACAGGCACGCGCCACCATGCCCAGCTAATTTTTTGTATTTTTAGTAGAGACGGGGTTTCACCATGTTGACCAGGATGGTCTCGATCTCTTGACCTCGTGATCCACCCGCCTCGGCCTCCCAAAGTAGCAACTGCTATTTTTATAGACAAGGTAGAGAAATACAGGCTGATGACAGAGGAATCTGATGGATTGGTAACGGAACAACTAAAAGATTTCTTATGACCTCCCAAAGAGCTCTGTCTTTGAGCCTGTCCTGCTCAATTGATATAGCAATGATTTGGTTAAAGCTATAGAAAATACTTTCAAAAATCTCATTTGAGGATGTTACAAAATTAGGAGATCACTGACTTTCCTGGTAAAGAAAAAAAAAATTAAGAGAGATGACCTAAAACAAAAAAGGAAAAGAAACCTTCAAAATATCAATTCTAACAAGACAAATTTCGAAAGTGATAAAGCAGAGATAATTTAAGCCCAACAGAAAAAGTACAGAAGTCCAAGGTGCCTACATAGCAGCATGTGTTTCAAAGGAAGAGGAGAGAAGGCGAGAGGAAAGGAGATGAAGCAGGGGGAGGAGTTTATACTTATGTGATGAGGCTCTGGAAAAATCAAATGCACTCTCAGGCTGCACCCAGAGAAGCATGGCCCAAAGCAAGGAGGTGATGGTTCACCTGCTCCATGTGGAGCCCCTCAGTCAATTTTGAATGCCTCTCTTTAAAAGGACCACAGACAAACTGAAGTGCATTCAGTACAGTAGCTGGAGATAAAGAGAGATTTCTATATCACACCCTGTAAGGAACTCAGAATGACCCACCAGGAGAAAAGAAGTCTTTGCGGGGAGGCTCACACCTGTTTTCAAATACAGGAAGGACCATGTCATGGTAAGATGTATAAGGCTCATTATCCATGTCTCCACAGATACAACCCGGACCCACAAGTAGATAAAAGCAAAGCCCACTGTGCGTCCACGGAGCATGTGTGGCTCCTTGCGGTTGATGGGGGCAGCAGGCATTATCTGACGCCAGAGGGAGACCAGACCAAGGAACTCAAGATCTCCTACTCTTAGAAATCCATGGCGGCCATTGGCTCTAGAGTCATCCACAGTTTCCTCTGAGGAAAGGTCTTTGGGAGAGAATTCCAAAGATAAATGCTTTTAGTAGAACACCATGCATTTATTTATGTATTTATTTAGCTCTGAGCTCTGGGCAAGTGCTGATTTGAGTCAGCAGCATGGTACCAAGGACAGCATACTGGATTTTGAGGCAGGCTGATCTGGGTCAAACCCCAGCTCTGACGCTTACCTGCTGTTTGACTTTAGGCAAATTACTTGACTTCTCTGAGCCTTACTTTCTTCATCTACCCATATTATTACTTAGTTTAAGGGTTGTTGAGATAATTAAATGACATACCACATCTCACTGATTCTAAGATGCACATTTGTTCACATCTGAAATGAAGATGCATTTTTAATATTGGTGGCATGTACAGTATACATACAGTTTGGGTGTGTTTTTTTCTTTCGTAGTGGCACATAAAGTAATGCGGGTCTTACAAAAATCAGTGGCAACTTATATTCAAAGGAATATGCTGACATATATTAAATAATTATCATAATGGCTGGCACACAATGAGTGCTCAGTACAATGTTAATTTCATCCTTCGTTTTCTAGATAACTGCTTCACAACCTCTAGAGGAACAGGGGGGTCCTAAATAATTAATAATTGGAAGGAGATCACAGATTCCCAATATGGAAAATTAATGAGAAAGTGTGCACCCATCGGATCCTATGGAAGATTGTTTCTATTCTACACATACATATATAAAATATATATACATATTTTTTCTTTCTATCCCATTTCCTATGGTCGGGTAAATATTCTACAACTTTCCAACTCTGCTTGCTCACTGTATTTTAGTTCAAAGTGAAATTCATTTATTGAGCACAAGGCTAAATGTATTTGCCTGCTTTAGCTCAGGAAGAGGGTATCCCTGCGATCACCAAGCCTTTACCCCTATCTTCCAAACCAATCACTTACCACAGAATGTCTCTGTCAAGTTGAATAACATTCAGATCTGACTTCTTTCCTCTACTGGTGCTCAATACAAGATGCTTTACTTTGTCACAGGAACAGATAATAAACTCAAAGCTGCAAGGATATATCTGTGAGGGAAATTTTTTCTTGATCTGGCTGGCCTTGAACACAATCATCAGAAAGACTTTTTGTGCTCAGATATCATGGTTGTAAATGAGGATTTTTCCCCTCACACAAGAATGGATCTAATCCATTATAAAATGTTGCCAAACATGTTGTGTACTGTTATTTTGTGCTGGTGAGTTACCCAGGTTAATTACATATTACTATAAAGTCATATTCCTTACAGCTGCCTTACATTGTTAAACTATTTAACCATATACATCATCTTATTCTGCAGCAATATTAGAAATTCACTTGCTAGATCTGTCTCTGTCTCTTCCTCCCTTGTTCAGCTTCTAGACAGTGGATTGCTGCTTGGTACCCCCACCAGAGGATGTGCAGTGGCAAAGCCTAGCTTTGTTTTTGTTGGTATGACCAATTAGCTAATCAGTCAATGGTCAGTGAGGGCTCACCGTATACCCATCACCGCTCTAGGTTCTGGGACTAACTAGAAAGATAAAAGCTAGACCTTCAAGGCATTCATCTATGGCAAAGACATGAAACGGCTGTCATATTGAGCAGGAGCGGTCTCAAGTGACCAGCGCTTAAGTGACTAATCTGTGATTTCCATTCCCTCCTTATATGTAAAGATGGACAGGTGCAGTGGCTCATGCCTGTAATCAGAGCACTTTGGGAGGCTGAGGTGGGAGGATCACTTCAGCCCAAGAGTTCGAGACCAGCCTGGGTGACATAGTGAGGGCCTGTCTCTACAAAAAAAAATTAAAAATTAGCCAGGTGTGGTGATGTACTCCTGTAGTTTAAGCTACTCATGCCGACGTGGGAGAATTGTTTGAGCCTAAGAGGTCAAAGTTTCAGTGAGCCATGATTGTGCCACTGTACTCCAGCCTGGTCAAACAAGACCCTGTCTCAAAAAAATACATTAAGAAATAAATGAAGAAACGTAAAGACATACGGCCCACGATGTGCTGAGCCTCACTGCTAGTAGATACTCTAGGACACCTGTATGCCATTGCTCCCACCAGTGGAGCTGTCTGCTCACCAAGAGTCAGTGTTTGCTCCCAAGCCCATTTATGCTAGTTCTTTCTGCTATTGTAATTAAACTAACTTAAAGTACTGAAATATGAGTGCAAAGAGATGTTGTTTCTATAAGATCTAAAGTGAATGCTCAGAAAAGCCTTTAAAAGTGAATTACTAAAAATGTGCTGTCAGCTTAGGCATGCGCAATCCAAACATAAAACATCACGAAATCGGGAAAATCTGATTGTCTCACAAATGCCTTTAAGATCTTGCTCCACTTTAAAGAACCCAGGACAACAATGACTGGGAAAGCCTCCGAGGTCTGACTTATATAAGAAAGAAAATTCAGAAGTCTAATGGGAGGCCTTCAACTCCAAAGATGAGGTCTTAGCCCAGCATCAACAACTTGAGGCATGTTTTAAGTTAAAATAAAAGCTTAAGGTATGATTTCATCATTTTGTATGATTCCTGCCTTGACTAACTTGTTCAACTAAATCACTAATTATTAATTGAATTGGGTATAAGGGTTTCTGCTGTTGTTAACCAAATAATACATTAAAAGCTACAATACAGGGTGTGAAGGCAAACGAGATGATCTCTTACAGGGGAAGAGAGGGGCCAGGTGAGTCCTGAGTTGGTGCCAAAGTATAGAGTAGGAGTTCCTTGGGCAATAAGGAAAGCCAGTCACTTCCCAGGGGAGAAATCAGTACAGTCACATAACTCAGTTTTCTAGACTTTGTAAACCAACTCAGAGGCATGATAGCATCAATTTGACTCTTTCGTCTGCCATCCCTGTGTGTTCTTAAACAAGCCCTCTATGCCTCAGGGTCTGCATCTGAAAGATGAGGATAATCGCAGTACCCACCTCAAGGGGCTGCTGTGAAGATTACATGCGATGACCTCTAATTAATCGTGCATTAATAAAAATACGTGCAAAATTATTTTAAGGCTTTCTGGGAGCAAGGGAGTAGAAACGGGGATTCTGGAGACAAAGAAAATGTTTTATACTTCTTCTAAAATCTCTTGCCAAGAACAGAAGAAGTAGGATGTTGAAGAGAAAGAAAGGTGCGGTGTGAGCACGAGAGACCGGGAGCTATGTCAGCCCCTGAGGCTGCACGTGGAATCACCCTCGACAACCAATACTCAGCATCGCCCAGTGCAGTCCGGCCATCACTTCCAGCTAGCTCACTCTGTTCTCCCAACAATCCTGTAACATAAGTATTTCCATGAGCTCCGTTTTACAGATGTGGGAACTGGTCTCATAGAAATTAAACGCTTCATTCATTCAAGGTTGTGCAGACAATGAATAGGAAGCAACGACTAGAAAC
The DNA here is from genome assembly GCF_009761245.1 of Sapajus apella. NCBI lineage: Eukaryota > Metazoa > Chordata > Mammalia > Primates > Cebidae > Sapajus > Sapajus apella. The sequence continues at coordinate 437,660 of NW_022437127.1, read as the reverse complement.
CAGGTCACCTGTTTCCAAATTCTGTGGACTTCTCGATGGCCCAGGCTGCTGTTCTCATGAGCTGTTCGCTTCACAAACCCTGAGCGGTCGTGTCTTGTGTTACATTTGTTCATTTGTTAAAACTACTGGTAGGATAGGATCTGCAACTAATAACTGAAATGAGGATTGGAGATTATCAAGGATTCCAATTATCCTGCCTATCTCTGACCTCCATTACCAAGGATAAACACAAGCCAGCTCTAGCAATTTTCTGAAATTTTCATTAATTTTAAATAAAATTATACAATGTCATTTTTCCCTTTACCCAAATTAAAATGTCCTTGTCTTTTCAGTTTCTCGTTACAGGCAAATCCCTGTATGTCTTTGAGACTGTCTGTTGTTTTTCTCGGAATCCTTTGTATTTCTGCTTTGTTTTCGTTGAAATGAAAGGACCCAATGCTGAATTCCGATTTTAAGGCGAAGTCATAACATCAATGTATATCATTAAAATGTTTTATTGTAATTACAGAAATAGTCAATGCCAAATTATGCACACTATATTATTTTCTGCATTATTCTTTATCCCATTCTCAAAGTTAATACAGCCTATTATATCTCATTCATTCTTCTGACTGCTGCTGCACAGTGAGCAGATGTCTCCATTGAGCAATCCACAATGAATCTGAGATCTTTTTCCCGAGCACTTACAAGTAGAGTAATTCAGAGCCCACCAGTGAGTATGAGCTGTTTCAATTGCTCCTTCCAGTGTACATTAGTTTGCACTTGTCTATATACAATTTCAAAAAGTCGTAGATGTTAAAGATGGAAAACATCAGTTAGTTTATCAAGCCTGCTAACTCTGCCACCAAAAGCAAGCAAAGGAAGTAATCCTATCAGTTCATATTATTTTAATGATGCTTATTAATAGTAATTACAATTACTGTTTATAGGACATGGTGTCTTTCATCCCAAAATCAGTTAAGATGCTATTTATTTATTTATTTCAAGATGGAGTTTCACTCCTGTTACCCAGGCTGGAGTACAATGGCACAATCTTGGCTCGCTGCAACCTCCACCTCCTGAGTTCAGGGGATTCTCCTGCCTCAGCCTCCCCGGTAGCTGGGATTACAGGTGTGCGCCACCATGCCCAGCTAATTTTTGCATTTTTAGTAGAGACGGGGTTTCACCATGTTGGTCAGGCTGGTCTCGAACCCCTGACCTCAGGTGATCCGCCCACCTGGGCCTACCAAAGTGCTAGGATTACAGGCGTGAGCCACCACGCCTGGCTGATGCTTTTGAGTTTTAAGGCAGCATTTCTTCTCCAAAGGGGAACTGGGGCACAGATATTAATGTTACCATACGCCAAGCAAATCCAGTGAAGCCAAGAATTCAGTTCAGTTGAGTTCAGTAAACGTCACTGAGCACAACCACGTGTAAGGAGAGGGACTCTGCTGGGTGCTCTAGGGGAAGCAGAGTGAATAGGACCTAAATCCCTACGCTCTGGTTTACTGTCTATTAAGGGATTTGTGATAGTGAACAGGTACAGCTCTAATATGATCGTTCTAAGCAAAGTAGAAGATAACATGGACACAAGAGTCCTCTGGCCCTAGGAATTAAGAAAGACTCTGAAGAAAGTGACATTTGAGCCAGATCTTGAAAGAAGGAGGAGTCTTCTCATTGCCCATTTGCAGAGTTTGGGAAGACAGAAGCTGAGCAAACAACCAAAGCAAAACAGAACCAGAGATCTTAGCTGGGGTTTTACCTTACAGTGTAAAGACGAGTATGCGCTTTGTCACAGCAAGTGAATAAAGTCCATAATTCAGAAGATGTCTATTAGGCCCTCTTTAAACAAGACTAGGATGTGGAAACTCAATATAATGAACAACCAGAAACAACCACTAAAATACATTGACCACCAATCATGGATGTACTTACGGAGACAAGGCAGAATGTTTTAAATTACGACTGATGCCAAAAAACCCACCACATCCAGAAAGCCTGGAATTTCATGTAAAAAAAAAAAAAAAAAAGGATATTCCCAACCACAGACTAAAATCTCGAATCAAAGAGTAGATGAATAAATGACCCATCTGTCAGTACCTTAGAACTCCTTTGTGCTATGCAAGAACTTACAGCAGTGTCCCATATGGTCACGCCAGGGACTCACAGGCCCTTGTTAGATTTCAGTACAACCCTAGAACCCAAATCTAGAAAGCACAGAACAGGGTACTCCATTTTGTGATTTCTTCAACAGAACTCTGTGTAAGTACAGACTAGGAAAATGCCAACATATTCTTATAGTTAGTAAGAGTAGATATTTCTCCACTTTCACTCAAAGAAAGTAATCTTTGAAAGCATTGTTATCTGTCAATCTATTTTTTTGGTTGTTTTTTCTTTTTTCAATGTTTTGAGACAGAGTTTCACTCTTTTTGTTCAGGCTGGAGTGCAATGGCATGCTCTCGGCTCACTACAACCTCTGCCTCCCAGGTTCAAGTGATCCTCCTGCCTCAGTCCTCTGAGTAGATAGGATTACAGGTGTGTGCCACCATGCCCAGGTAATTTGTATTTTTTAGTAGAGACAGGGTTTCACCATGTTGGTCAGGCTGGTCTTGAACTCCTAACCTCAGTTGATCCGCCCGCCTCAGCCTCCCAAAGTGCTGGGATTACAGGCGTGAGCCACTGTGCCTGGCCTCAATCTATTATTTAGTCGTTATAATGCTACTTTATAGCACCCTTTACAAAACCACTGGTGTGAAGAAAAAGCAAACTATAGAAGACTTCTAGTACTTCCACATTCACCCCTCAAGGACCATTGCAAATGCCATCTCCTTTGTGATGCCTTTCCCAATTCCTTCCACCGTTATTCCCTTCACCACCAAATTAATTGTTCTCTCCGATGACTACCACCGTTCTTTTGATCCATTGCTATATGCTTTATAATTAGTTCTGTGAATTAGTCTCTTTCCACCAGGATGAAAGCACCTTAAAGGCAGGGATTCAAGCCTCCATCACCTTGCACCCCACAATGCCAAGCTCTCTTTCATTGCCTAACATACAATAGATATATATCATGTTTGTGAAATCACTTCCTCAGGTCTCAGAGAACTTATTTTGACATATTTGAATTACTAAAACTTAAAAAAAAATCTATACCTTAGTCTGTTTTCTGCTGCTGTAATAGGATACCACAGACCGGGTCATTTATAAAGAAAAGAAATGTATTTGTTAGACTCTGTAAAGTCCAAGATCAAGGGACCACATCTGGTGAGGGTCACTCCATAGCAGAAGGCATCACATGGTGATCGAACATGTGGCAGAGGGAAAATGGGGGCCAAAGTCATCCTTTTATTGGAAGCCCACTCCCCCCATGACTAACCCACTCCCAAGATAACAGCACTAATCCATGTGGGTGAAGCCTCATGACCTCACCACTTCTTAAAGGTCTCACCTCTTAATACTGTCACAATGGCAATTAAATTTGAACATAAGTTTTGGAGGGAACAGCCAAACCATAACGGTATCCTATCCAAAACGACTTACCCTTGTCTCACCACGGCACTCAGATTCCGACGCGAGACCCTTATAGGTGCATGCCTGCCACTACCCTTCATTCAATCAGCATGTACCTCTGGCTGTGAACCGAAGAAATAACTGCCTTTAACAAGACCTGAATCTTGACTCAGCACTTACGTGACTTTGGAAATCCTTTGCAGTCAGACCGTCCTAACTTTAGACAGACGTACACTCTAATTGTCACTTACTAATTGTACGATGTTGGGCAAGTCACACTCTCTAGACCGCAGTGTCCTCAACTATGAGATGAAGGTATTAATAACACCTGTCTCAGTTTGAATGAGACAACACCTGGAAGAGTTTAGCTCAATGTGTGGCACATAGGAAAAAATTATTATTATCGTCTCCTCATTTATAAAGTAGAAATAATAATACAAGTCCCTCAGGATTGTTATAAGGAATAAATGCTATAAAAAGTGGAATTTTACCCAGCACATTGTTCTGTCAACATTTCTTTACTCCGTATGTTCTAGAATAATTGCTACAACTGATTGAGTGCCTTTTACATATCAGGTAATGTGTATCAGTCACTTTAAATATATGATCCCATCTAATTTAATTCTTAAGACAAGCTATTTAAATAACAATTATTATCCCTATTTTACAGATGGTGAACTGAGCTTCAGAGAGAACAAATAAGCAGCCCACAGTCACATAACTAGTTCAGGACAGACTGTTCCAGAAGCTACAGATAAGTTGGATCAAGTACAGAACAGGGAAGCATAGGAAGAAAGCACAGGCTTTGACCTCCCCTATGGAATTCAGTGTTTCTATTTATCCTCATGCCGGTCCCCAATTCCAGTACTACACTTGCTTTTTAAACTAGCCTCTGAGATCCAAGGCAGTGTATTCTCACTCTCACCATTCACCTACTCTTGCTTTTTGATGAATACATGAAATGACGTCAGTCATCTAAGAGCTAACTCTGATACACTTCCCTCTCCCAGTTTTTAATTCTTTTTGTTACATATTTGCTATTGTTCCCATGGTCTTTTTATCTCAGTTATACAAATTGTCACCCATGAAAATTTTAATTTTTCATCATCTAGTTAGCCTTAATTTCCTAGACTTCCATAATGGGCTTATATCAGCTATGGCGAATATGGCCCGTCCATGGTTCCTACTAAAAGACAATCCAGTTTTATACCAAGTGACAGTCCCTCTACCCATACCCGTCTCCCTTTACCACACAGCATCTAGACTAGAGGTGAGCTTCTGACTCTTAGACAGCTCCAGCCTTAAGCTGGCTAAAAACCTGTAAAGCATGGCAATGAAAAGATGAGTTGGGTTAATTGGATCCTTTCTTGGGAATCTAAATTAGGGAATTCTGAGAGACGGAAGCAGTTATCAGGGAAAATTGTGAAAATTACAGCTGAAAGAATGTAAGGAAAGAAAGAAGCCACGAAGCAGAGGAAGTAGAGAGTAGATTCTGGATGTGGGGGTCTTGACAAGTCAAAGAAGAAACAATTAGGGGTTGAGACTTTTTTATTTTTATTTTTTAAATTATATATATATATATATATATATATATTTTTTTTTTTTTTCTTTATAGAGATGGGGTTTCACCATGTTGGCCAGGCTGGTCTCGAACTCTGACCTCAGGTGATCCGCCTGCCTTGGCCTCCCAAAGTGCTGGGATTACAGGCGTGAGCCACGGTGCCTGGCCTAGACTTTTTTTTTTTAATTGTTGTTGAGACTTTTTTAAAAAATTGTTTTCATATTATTGTGATAACATTAAGCAAGATATTATTTTTTGAAAAAGCTCTGAGATTGAGAGATGTTACTCAGAAAAAAGCTAGAAGATGAAACCAGTGTGTATCCAAGGGAGCCTGAGTAAGGCAAACACAGAGGGAGAGAATTAGACTGATATGAAAGAGAAGGTTGAGCCTAGAGCTGCCTCAGCACCTAAAAGGTTTCTAAGTCTGATTGCAGGCTCTCACTGTGAGCATCTTCACAATGAATGTCACTTTTCCAGAGGAAACCTGAGTGAGTCAGTTCTTTGCAACCAAAAGGACTTTTCTAGATGGTTAAGCACTTTCTCAAAGGTCTCTTGATTTTTCCTGTTTCTGAGCTAGAAGAAACTTCTCTTTAGCTACTATCTAAATATCAACAAATAACGGTAAAATAGGCAAACTTAACTAACTCATTTATCGTCTGTGATTCCTTGATGTAAAAAAATAAACTCTTAGGAAATCACAAGGTCCAATAATGGGAAACATGAAAAACAAAAGGTTTAGGGAAAAAAAGCTGAGCATAAGGAAGAAGAGGCTGGGCGTGGTGGCTCATGGCTGTAATCACAGCACTTTGAGAAGCTGAGGTCCGGAGTTTGAGACCAGCCTGGCCAACGTGGCAAAACGCTGTCTCTACTAAATATACAAAAATTATCTGGGCCTCATGGTGCCTCCTGTAATCCCAGCTACTCAGAAGGCTGAGGCAGGAGAATCGCTTGGACTCAGGAGACAGAGGTTGCAGTGAGCCAATATCTCGTCACTGTACTCCAGCCTGGGCAACAGAGCAAGGCTCTGTCTCAAAAAAAAAAAAAGAAAAAAAAAAAGAAAAAGAAAAGAAAAAAGAAAAGGAGAGGATTTGGAAGTATACAAAATGCTTTATTATGATTGTGTATTTTATTCTTTGCAACAGAAGAGAAGACAAATATCCTATGAGAAATTTCCTTTTTTTTAATGCAACATAAAGTTGCAATTTAAGATTCTTCTTGTCAATCATACTGTATTTATACTTTTTTTTTTTTTTTGAGACAGGATTTCACTATCTTGCCTAGGCTCGTTTCAAGCAATTCTCCCACCTCAGCCTCTGGATGTATATTTAATTGAATTTATTAATAAGCTCTCTTTCAATGTGAACTGTTTATTCATTCACTAACATTTATTGATTGCTGGTTCTGTTTCACCCTACGCTGGGGATTAGGAGTACAAAAACCACAAACAATCCCAACCTGGCCCCGCGCAGTGGCTCACGCCTGTAATCCCAGCACTTTGGGAGGCCGAGGCGGGTGGATCACGAGGTCAGGAGATCAAGACCATCCTGGTCAACATGGTGAAACCCCGTCTCTACTAAAAATACAAAAATTAGCTGGGCATGGTGGTGCGTGCCTGTAGTCCCAGCTACTCGGGAGGCTGAGGCAGGAGAATTGCTTGAACCCGGGAGGCGGAGGTTGCCGTGAGCCGAGATTACGCCACTGCACTCCAGCCTGAGTAACAAGAGCGAAACTCCATCTCAAAAAAACAAAAACAAAAACAAAACAAACCAAAAGAAAAACAAAAAAAACAATCCCAACCTCTGAGGGGCCACAGCCGCGAGCAGGAGGCTGATGATTCTAGCGCAGTATGATAAGAGCCACATGATGGCACACCCAGTCTAGGAGGTGGCGGAGCAGGAACGACATGATTTGGGTCCAGGAAGCTTCCCAGAAGAAATGCCCACGTTAATTCTTGAAAGGTGGAGCTGGAGCTGGCTTGGAAAAAATAAGGCAAATAAACATTCCGGGCAGAGAGAGCAGCCTGGGCACTGGCACAGGAGTTAAAGTCCTGAATTCTTTAGACTATGGTTGCCTTAAACGTTCCAGTGTGTCGTAGATGTCTGCAATGTAAACCACCAATCCAGGGATCTTTAAGAGCAAGTATGACCTTAACCTTAACTCAAAATGTCCCTTGTCCACAGACTCTCAGCAAAATTTCTCTCCTCAAACATATACTAACTACACAAGCCCTAAGGATAACAGAAAGTCCTATAAACCTAGTATTATCCAAGATAAAAGGCTACCTCAAGGTTCGTAAGTTTCTCTTCTGAGCAAGTGACGGCTTGGTTTCCTTCAAATGCCATTAGTGGTAGTTTTGAGTTTGTGTATTTTTCAGGAAAAAGAGTGATTGTGATTTTCATGCAATTACTAACGCTCTCCAAAGTTTTAAACTAAAGGCATTTTGAAACTTTAAGAATACTTTGGATAACTGCTTAGATAATTAACAATTAGATTGGTAACAATAATATCTAGAATATGCCTTCCTTTTCCTTTATGATGTTTAGAATTTATCAGTAACCAAAGGCTTCACAAATTTCTACAGAGTACATTCTTATGTTCTAAAAGTCTTACTGGCATGTCCACTTCACTAAACTATTTCTGTTTTCCCATCTTTAAAGTTAATAATACATTTCTCTTATGTATCTACTTATTGTTATGACATTAAGCAAGATATTCAATGTCAGGAATTTTAAGCAACCCAGAATCAAGGAACAATATAAGTCAAAAAATTATTACATACAGTGTGCAAAACCCCTTTTCCCAGCTAGAAAGTAATTATATCTTACATACGATTTTTTTCCAGATGAAAAAACTTAAAACTAATTAAAACAGACTCAGTGGTTTACTAACCATCAAAGCAACTTGAACCGGTTTTCCTTGCTCCAAGCAAGATGATATTCCTAAAACATGGCAGGAAAATTTCTTCTGGGGTTCTAAAAATTGCATTAAGAGCCATTGTGTAAAATTTTTAAATTAACATCTTTTCAAAGATTTAACCAATTCAAATGAATAGTGCTTGGAATTACTCACAGAGATGACATGATTAATGAAAACATCATTCATTCTCTACCCTGTCTCACCCTCAATCACATTTCAGAAGCAGCTTATTACTCATATCTTAAAAGGCATATATAATCTATATGTACACACATGTTTTATACACACACACATATATATGTAACGTATCAGCAAGTCTTCAATAATCTCTTTCAGGAGTTGCATGTCATGAAGATTGTCAGGAGTCCTGTCATCCCCAAAAGCGTAGTGTTAAACGCATGGCATGTACCATCAGCACTACAATTGCTGAAACTGTTTATTTGCATCCTCAAAACAACATATGAGCACAACACAAAAAACCAAACACAATTTTTATGAAAAAGCCTGTGAGAACGGCAAAGCTAAGAGAGGCACCCAGTGCCTGTCCATTTTAAATTCATACTTATACAGGAAGACATGCATTCAAAGCAGCCTATTCTTTTGGAAACGGTTCTTCAGTCTCTTGCACATGTGCCTGCATGCTGACTGGCAAATTCTCCTAAAAGATTTAAATTAAAATCCTGCTTTTTCCTATCGAGCTTTTCACTTCAAAGTATTAACATAGGCAGTATGATAGATACATAGGAATGAATTCTACATATCCACAAAACCCAATACCCTTTCCCCTCTGCTAACCACAGTTCTTGAATTGGGCTTCATAGAAGGTACCAAAGACCAGATTCATGAAGTATCGTACTCTCAGAATGAGAAAAGTACTGAATAGCAGAGCTGGAAGTAAGCTTAAAGACATTTAGTCTGATTACCTCATTCTAAGAGGTCCAGAGAAGTAGAATGGGGATTTCTAGGCTGTAGACTGGCAACAGCAAAGCTAGAAGCTGGTCCGTTGCATTTTGTAGGAAACATGTCATTGTTAAACTAGAACTAGGGATCCCTGTTTTTGGATCAACACTCTAAATCCTAGTCTTTTTTTTAAAAAAGGGGGAGGAAACGGCAAAACTAAGGCAATTATTTTAATGCCACGTCAACACAATACCTTTAATCTGAATGTCAGGGTGATTGCCTCTGTTCTCTGCTTCTCATCTCTTGCAGAGATGGTCTAACAGGGAGATTTAATTAGCTAACAGATTCATCCCTCATTTTCTTGTGAGTCCTTGGGTGAGTCACATAACCTTACTCAAATATAACAGAAGGATAACAGTACTATTTAATTCACAGAACTGTTATAACAGAGGACTAAGCAGATATTTTAGAGTGCATTAAAATGTCAAGGTTCAAAAGGAATGGAGAACATTTCCATTGTACATCTTATATTGATGTCTCTTGGGAATAGAAAAACTACAAAATCCCCTTCAGCAAAGCTACATGCAAAAGCGGTATTTGTAACTAATGAGTTTTGGGAATGTCCTGCATGTTGTGTTGGTTTTATTTTCAGCAGGACTAGAAACCCTAGAATTGTTATTTATACAGAGTACCTACACACCGCATCCTTTTAAATGTCATAACAATCTTCGGTTTTCTTCCCCCAGAGTTAAGGATGACCTGTATCACTGCTGTCCGGCTCTCCAGTTCTGTTAAACCTTTCCTCTGAGTGGATCCTTGTTTTACTCACTCCTCAGCTCCCCACTCACATTACTTCTCTTTCTTTCTGGATGACTCTTCCAATGCCAACTCAGACCGCCTCCCCAGGAGGCGGCTCCCCAGTGAGTAACACGCTTGGGGTGGGGGGAGAGTCTGTCGGAAGTGATCGAAGCCTTGCCAATGAAGTGCACACCGCTCAGAGGAGGAGGCCTTGGCCACAGGTGCCAAATGCAGACCTCAGCGAGCTGGCAAGCTCCGCTTTACGTTCCTGCTGCAACGTGGGCTGGGCACATCCCTGTGTGACAATGCTGGGTACGTAGAAATGACTCTTATTTTGCTCATGACACGACTTAACCACACGATGTGTGTGGGTTCCCAAGGTACAGGCATCAAACCTTTGATTTATGTGTGGGTAGGCATGTCTGTCTTCTAAAAAAACTATTAAATTAATCTTAAAAAAAAAAGATGGGTTGACAACAGTGAAGACAACACTCCTCTGAGTACTACAGAAAGACACAATGTAGAAAATGGTGATGCCAACATTAACACAAATCTGCCTCCATGGAAATGACTGGCATTTCAACCATACGCTCTATTCTTTCCAAGAAAGACCACAAATAGGAAGAGAGAGAGGGAAAAAAAGGTTCTATCTTTGATATCACTAAACCAGTAGGATTTTAGTAACTCAATCAGCATGAGGTCTGCTGAAAAGGTATTTAAATTTTTTTCCCTCTATGTGTCCTTATTGGGAGGGGTAGGAAAGGTCATTTTATTATACTGTCTTTGGAATTTCAAGATGACACTGATAATGGCGGTGTTTCTTACAGCTGAGTGTTTAGTATGGAATCAGTAAAACAAGATCAGAATCTCACTAACCAGAGTCAACATGAATTACCCAGGTAACAATGTTCGACTGCTCACTGCAAGAGGGAAGCTACTTCATAGCGCACGTGTAGAGGATTAGCAGATATTGTGTGGTGTTCTGTGTGCTGGGAAAAAGACAGAGAGTGAAGGAAGGGGAGAGAGGGGAAGAGAATGTTCTGCTTTTTGGAGTTGCTGAGCTCTGTGTGAATAGGAATGCCACCAGTGGAAAGGAGGTTGGCTGGGCCTAGAAGAGCTCAGCCACAAAGAGAAAGAGAATAGTTAGCTGTTGTCTCGTGACACACTTTGAGTCAATAACTTATGCAACTCCATGCAGCCCGTCATAATACCTGCATCCTGTTCAATATGTGTTATCAGTATCATGATTACCGATTTGTGTGACCATGTGGTTAATGCTGATCACACCGACAAGACTGTAAGCTCCCTGAGGGCAGTGGTATATCCGCCTTTCTCTTTCCTACATCCTCAGTGCCCAGCATTTGCCTGCTGTAAAGACCCCCAAAATAGTAGTTGAATGAGCACATGAATACATGAATGAATTTGTGCAAATTCATGTTGTGGACCCATGTCTGCCATATTTATGCCGTTTTATAACATGAGCAGGGCAGAGCGTGCTGCTGTAACCCAGCACAGCAAGCAGAACTACAAAAGCTGTCTCTCTTTGGTTGGCCAAGGGCTAAAATGTGTAAAATCAAATGTGGATGTGAGGTCAGGGGAGCTGGTGTGAAGACCCTCAGGGTACTCTGAGCCCCAGGGTGCGGTCCAGATGCTGCCACAGCTCTGATGAGCCCCTTTAGATCAGCTCCATGTCTCCTGGACCTTAACATCCTCAAATATAACATGATGAATAAGCCTTCTTTTTCCTTGCAGTCCTTAAATTCTAACATTTTAGGAAGATATCTGGACCCTGAAATCTTGTCAGAAACAAACCATGGTAAGATCTCTTCCTATAAAGTAAAAAATAATTACGTTTTCATAGATATATAAAATATGGCTTTATTCCAATAAAACATTAAATGTAGGGGGAACTTCTTGCCAGACCCAGGCCAACCAATGGCTTTCCTTCAGCTTTTCCCATACTCAGAAGTCAGGTTGCCAGGCCTCTGTGAGAAGCACATAAATATTCTCAACCAGGGCTGGTCCTTCGCTTCAATCTCCAGCTATCACGGGGAGTCAGTCTGATAAACATTTGCAGTTAGAATGGAAGGAGGCACAGCCTCCTAGACTTTTACAGATTTTTTTGGACAAGTAGCAGAGTCACAGAAAACCTAGAATTAGGTAAGAAAGCAGAATTCCCCCAGAGAATTCAGTGAGCGACAACTGAGAGCCTTTAAACAATCACTGTGTAAGAACAGAATAAAGGAAATCCACAATTCAAGAAAATAAACAGACATTTTTTTTCTTCAAAAAAATATTGAAGATGAATGTTAGGCAGTGATTTTAGCCCTCTAGTCCATCCCTCAAGATGTCACTTTAAAAAGCAAAAGGTTTTATCCACAAAACCACCAGCGAGTAAGCAACCTTTACATTCTTAGCCTCATACACACACAGTAAGATATTTACTCTCTGATAAACAGCAATTGTAAATAAATCTCATTTAATCTCTAAAAGCCACAATAAAAATCTTTAACCTCCAAGGCAGAGTTTACAGATGTGTCTGCATGCCCTGCCAGCGCCAGAAAACACAAGGTCTTGAATACACTACGATACCAGGAGGCACCTTTTCTCGCTCAAGCATCTTACATTGACCTTCTTTAAAAAAATATATGTACGAGGAGGAGGAAAGGGGAAAACCCAACCCCTCCCACCCCATTCTCTGTACAAATCGGCCAATAAATCTAAGGAAAAGACACAAGAGAAAGGGACAGAAGCCAACAGGTGGAACAAGGCTTTTTGTTTCCTTAGAAATGCTCCGACACTTGATCTGTGCTCCCGGGTCTATTTGTCTCAGGGTGTCTTTAATGATGGTTTTATTACGCCGATGATGATGATCAAGAATAACGATAACACTTCTACTCTGTGATTTCACAGCATCTTTAGCTGACGATTTCTCGACGCCTTTCAGGCACAGTGATCTATTCTGTTTCCCTCAATCCCAGGGAGGCATACAGCATCCCTGATCACCTCCCTCGATTTTACAGGTGGGGAAACTGAGGCACGGGGCACCCCCACAACTCTACAGTCTCTACGCCCAGAGGAATCCCTGAGACTGGAAAAGTTTCTGGATGGTCTGGCGGCAGAGTTCCCTTGCTCTGCCTTCGTGCCGGCCCCGCCGCTCCTCCTCGGAGTCTGGGCTCGGGTGCCACGGATCGGGGTGCCTCCCCTTCACGGCGAGGCGCGCCAGGGCAGTGTGCGGGACGTCCACGCGCACACGCAGACCCACGAGCACACTGGCACACACAAAGCTCGATGCAATCTCTGTAGTCGCCCGGCGGAGCCCCGGCCGGCCCTCGCTCAGCCTGAGGATGCAGCGCTCGCAGCCTGCAAGGCCTCCCCGGGCTCCGGGCTGGGCTTCCCGGAACGCAGGCTCTGCCCTCCTCTCCCTCTCTTTCAGGCTTCCCTCTCTCGCGCTCCCTCTCTCTCTCTCTCTTCCCTCCCACCCTCACACCCTCCTCCCACCCCTCTCCATCCACCCCTTCTCCCCCACCAACCCAGAGGCACAGATCGTGTTACTGGGGTTCCCTGGAAAGAGGGGCCATCCCCAGCCCTGGGCGCCTTGAAAGACTTCCAGGGGCAACGCAGGAGCTCCAATCGCGGGACCCCAGCGCTCCTCCAGAGCAGCGCAGGAATGAGACCCCCACTTCCAGGCACAGGCGAGCCAGCCTGCCACCGAAGAAGGAATTGTTAGGGCTCTTACCTTTTTTATGAGGAGAAATTCTGGAGAATCATTTCAGAAACTGAGGGGGGAAAGTGAATGAAGACAAAAAAGACCCTTTTCCTGCAATCCCTGGCCTCCTGGTATCAAGACACCAGGACAACATCAAAGCAACTTAGGGGGAACACTTTAGGGGCCTATTGTCTGCTCTGGTCTGATCTGTTTTTCTTCTGACTCCCCCTCTTGCTGCGGTGACACTTGGTACGGCCCAGGCATTCATGCCAAGTAGCTTTCACACATGGAAGCTTGTCTCAAGCAATTGCTGACAAGCCACAAACAAGACATTCTCCCTCCCTCCTCTGCGCCCCCCCACTCCTCCCCCTCCACCTTTTCCTCCTCCCCTCTCGTCTCCCCTCCTCTTTTCTTCTGAATGCAAACTAAAACTCTCCAGTGACAGGCAGGCTGGCAGGCTTGGCCTAGCTGCTCACGCAGACACACACACACACACACACACACACACACACACACACTCCTCTCTCTCTCTCTCTCTCTCTCTCTCTCTCTCTCTCTCTCTCTCTCAGCTAGTTGCTGCTGCACTGGTGGAGTTAAGAGACAGGAAAAAGCCCAGGCTGAGTTGGGGGCAGGGAGAAAAAGAGGGAGAGCCAGAGCAGGCAGCCGCCTCCTGTGTCCTAGTAAAATGGCAGAAGAGAGGTGAGCCCTTGGGAACAGCGGTGGCCACACACGTGTGCACACATACAGACTCAGGCCATCCGAGCACCAGGAAGAGTGAAATAAATGACCCGACAAAGGAAAAAGCAAAGTCCCATCAGCTCGAGATTGGGGGAGTAGGGAGATAAGAGGGTGGGTGGCCCCAGGACTGGGGTTTCTGCTGAGTATTGAGGTGATTTTTCTTCTTTACAATAGAGAAAAATTGCTTTCCTAAGGATCTAGCCTTCTTTCACTGCATCATTGAGCATGGACTTGAGCTACCAGTTAACATAAAATCATGAAATGTGTAAATGTGTGAGTAAACTTAACTGTAGGACTGTAGGTTCAAGTTGTACCCAGGATATTTTTAAAGTGACGCTTTTTTTTTTTTTTTTTTTTTTTTTAGCAGAAACCCTAGAGAGCAGTAGCAAGGAGAGTAGTAACAAGTAGTGTAAACTAGGAGAGCTGTGAAGTGTGATGCTAAAGTTACTGATTGCCAAGCTGCTGCTGGAATTGATGGAGGGTGGACCTGGGAGTTGGAGGAGGGGAGGCTGAGTCTCTGCTGTTTTCTAGGAATAAGAGGGGGATGAGGTAGGATAATGAATATGGCAAGAAAAGAGCAGGAATTTGATTGGTGTGGAGGGAGGAGGTGGGGGCTGTAAAGGAGTGGAGAGAGAGAGAGAAAGACAGAGAAATAACACTGCCTTTAAAAAAAAGAAGAAAAATGGAAGCCCAGAGAGATTGAAACTTGCAGAGTAAATGAGATGGTAAAAGAAGGCATAAAATGTGAGCAAAAAGGAGCACAAAGGATGTGCAAATGTGCAGATGGCCTGAAATCGGGAGGGCCAATTGAGACCAGGAAGAAGAATGACAGGATGATTATATGACATTCGTATTTTTAGAAACTGTGGACTCACAGACCTAAGAAGGTCTCCTCTGCCTAGGCCAGAAGAGTTACCCCATACAACGGGATCTGAATGGAAGCTCAGCTCCTAACTGGTGCTAAATCAGATCTGTACTTTTTCATGAAGATTGTTTAGACTCTGTTCCTCAGAATCTTCCTCTACAAAATGGAAATTTTGTGAACACACATCACTCATTCCTTCATAGGTGTGCAGTAAAGAATAAATTATGACTTCTTTCATACTTAATACTAGCTAAATGACGTGTCACTACCTAAAACTCACATCAAAGACACAGTCTTGTTCCTGTTATTTTCCCCCTTAATTTGCTTCGCCATTATCCCTGATAAGCGGAACTGTCCGTGTCGACTCCCAGTGATAATGATGATGTGGTGATGATGATGATAAGAATTACTTTTTAATAATCACTTTTTAAAACTGTTTACTTGATGCTTGGCATTTTCCCGAGTATTTAGACCATGAAGTAATATCCGTGAAGATCATTTCCATTTGCAGATGATAAAAAATGAGGTACAGAGAGGTTAAGCAGCTTGTATGAGGTTACACAGCAAGGGAGAGGTAGATCTGGAATCCAACTGAGGTCTGTGTGATGTTAAAACCCCAGCATTTACCCACCCCATTATGCCTTCTAAACTGGAGTAGTCCAGGCACTCCAGGGCCCTTCAAGTCCAGTCAGCCGTACAAGTACACTGCTTCTTTCTGTACCCGAGGGCTGGGTTTGGATCCTTTCATTTTGAGCCAAGGGAACTTCTGATCTCCCCTTAATAGGCTACTGACTCACCGTCCACTCCGAAGCGGTGGTGACTCACTATACCCAGTGAGGCCTCCTAGGCAAGAATTGCATAAAGGGTCGACTTAACCTTCAATGACTGCACTATTTCAGATTGCCAGGCCATGGAGAAAGACAGCTAAGACCAGAAAAGCTTCCCGTTCTTAAGTATAAAAATTTTTTTAAATAAAAAAGCAAACTAAAAGGGTCCATAGGTATTAATGATCATGATGACAACTAACATTTATTAAGCATTTCCGTATATGAACCGCATACGGTGTAAACCATTAGTGTTTCTATTTTCTGGATGGAGGAGCTGAGGCGCAGAGGTGAAGGAACCTGTTAAGGTAATCCAGCCTGGAAGCAGTGGCTGAGATACGGCCCCAGGCGGTCTGCCTTTGTAGAGACCGGGATTGCCACCGCTAGGCTGTACTGCTAAGGCAGCAAAAAGACTTGTTCCAATTGTTAGAGTGAAAATCTAAACGCTCAATGAGAGAAAGAAGAGAAGCAATTCTGACCCTAACATTTCCACATGCATTTTAAACTCTCATGACATCTCCTCTACGTAGCTAATGAAGAAGAAAGCATGTGCCCGGGTCCCAAAAAAACCTTTAATTTTCCATGTCCTCCACCGTCCCACGTGGCAGAGGCCAGGGAATGCCAGGCCTCCAGGCCAGAACATGTTGGTAGGAACACCAGGTCAAACTATCTTGCCTCTAGCACTGATGGCTTCCACCTGCCAACTCCAAAGAGAAAAAAGAAATTCCAAGTGGGTAAGTGAACAAGGTCAATGCATGAGCATTCTGAGTTTATCTTACAAGATATCTAAATGCTAAGCATGGAGTATAGATGAAAATGTACTAGATTCTTAGGCAGAAGACCTGGCATTCTAGTGCTGGTTCTGTACTCACTGGTGTGTGAACACGAGCCTTGCTGTCTGAACCTTATTGCCTCAGTTATAAAATAAGCTAACGACATTAGCTCTAAAACCTTTTCCAGTTCTGAAATGCTATCCTGCGAATAGCTGTCTGGTTGATGAGGAAAAGACTAGAAGCCAAGGTGACCGATGAGATGTGTTTGGCACGTGCGTGCCAATGTGCTGGAGAGAGCAGTGGCATTGGGGGATGGAACAAGAAAGACCCTATCTGGGCTGTCCTGTCCTACCCAGAGATTACGACATACCTCTTCCAAAATGCCTTCTACATACTATCAATTCTTCACTGTATTTTGTTTCACTGCTAGAGTTCCCAACAACTACAAATTCCCTTGCATTATTAAGAATCTTTTAAACCTGTAAACACCTCTAGAAGGGATAAGGGAAGTCAGCCTTTCCTACTTTAGCTTGAATTATTTCATTAGCCTACTTTTCTGCAGATACCTAGAGTCTATCAACAGCCATTTAGAGTAGAGGGAGAAGAGGAAAAAAATAATAGAAGCAGATAGATAGTTTTGGCACTTAGAAGACTCTTTGGTGGGCGGGGCGCGGTGGCTCACACCTGTAATCCCAGCACTTTGGGAGGCCGAGACGGGTGGATCACGAGGTCAAGAGATCAAGACCATCCTGGTCGACATGGTGAAACCCCGTCTCCACTAAAAATACAAAAATTAGCTGGGCATGGTAGCGCGTGCCTGTAGTCCCAGCTACTCCGGAGGCTGAGGCAGGAGAATTGCCTGAACCCAGGAGGTGGAGGTTGTGGTGAGCCGAGATCATGCCATTGCACTCCAGCCTGGGCAACAAGAGCGAAACTCCGTCTCAAAAAAAAAAAAAAAGAAGAAGACTCTTTGGTGTAAGGCAGGTCTGATTTGGGGGCTGTACAGGGCAGTAGAAAGAGAAGGGACACTAGGAAATGAGACAAGCTATAGGAGGTGAGGAGATGTGAAAAGCAAAAACTTCGATCTAGCCCAGCCCAGAATGAATTGAAGGAGCTTCACGATTTTCCACATTCCCTCTCCTTTTCCCTACATCTGGCACAGGTTCATAGCGGATTCCTGTGGGTTCCCTATGGGACTTCAGGTTCATTCAAAACATGGGAGAAATGCTCAGATTTCTAAACTTCCAACCTACAAACTAACCTTAAAAACTACAGCCCATTCACAATTTGATATCTACCTACATGTATATTTTTAACGTGGAAAAGAATGTGGGAGGAGGACAAATGAGAGACTTCTCCACCTTTCTGGAAAGGTGAATTGTCTGTGACATAAAGGAGAGAATCAAGCAGAAAATCAAGAAAAAGATTTCATGATTTATCAAGATAAAGGAGCGATGTAGAGGCACGCAAGATTAGAACTCACCTCATCTGAAAATAGCTACCTCTTCCTAATAATAAGTGAAATAAATTATAGAAAAACGTGGCACTCCTCAATGTTTAAAAGGCAAGGTAAAATTGCTGGGTTTTGGAATGAAAAGATCCAGGTTCTGATATCAGTGTGCTTACAAGCCAAATGACCTTGGCCAAGTCTTTTAACTTTTCTGAGACAGTTTCTGATGAGTTATTACGTAAATGAGCTTTACAAGCAGCAAAGTGCTATACAAATTTTAGCTAGTAATATCTAATAATATCTAGAAAGAATAACAGCACTATGTGCTAAGCATGTGACTTACGTGCATTACCTCATCGAATCCTTGCAACTCACCCTGTAAGGGGAATCTTACTATTGGGAGTACTACTAGCAGGGTTTATGTATTTGGTCTCTAGAGCCAGACATTGAGTTACAGGCTCTGCTACTGTGTGACTTTGGACAAGTTACTCAATCTTTCTGAGCTTCAATTTCCTCGTCTGTAAAGTGAGGATATTAACAGTACTTTCCCCATGGATTATTCTGAGGATGAAATGAGATAATGAATGCGTGTGTCATAATTAGCACAATGCCCGGTACGCACAAAGTAATCAACAAATGTTAGATGTTATATTTGTTCTCATTTTACAGGCTTGCAGAGATTAAGTATTTTGTCCAAGGTCACACAGTTCATAACTATAAGGGCCTAAAACCTGGTTCTGTCTGACCCAAAGCTCCTGTTCTTTCAGCTGTTTTATATTGTCTATCTTGCTATGGATTTTTCTGACCCACAAATAATTGAAGGGACATCCTACTTATCATCATTCATTTCAGCCTTATTAAGTTCCCATTTCAACAGTTGGCCTGTAAGCAGACATTCAAGGAAAATATTTTCTATACAGGGCACCTTAGAGAAACGATGTTACTATTTAAAAATACTATTTGAGGCTGGGTGTGGTGGCTCACACCTGTAATCCCAGCACTTTGGAAGGCTGAGGTGGGAGGACTGCTTGATACCAGGCGTTTGAGACCACTGTGACCAACATAATGAGACCCTGTCTCTTAAAAAAAAATTAAAAATTATTACATCAGCTTAGTGCAGGAAGTTAAAAAAAATAAAAGGTCAAAAAATTTAAAAATGGAAAAAATAAAAATACTATTTGAAAAGTCCCCTCAAAGTGACCTACGGTAGAGTTCAAGCATCTCAGAAAAGTATGGTGACACATTCCTGATTTAGGGCTTAAAAATTATTCATTTAAATTTCATCTTTTTCTCTTTTCAGCTAAGCTTCAGGTCAATAAAGAGTATTAAGTGGAGCCGGGCTCAGTGGCTCATACCTGTAATCCCAGCACTTTGGGAGGCTGAGGTGGGCGGATCACAAGGTCAGGAGTTTGAGACCAGTCTGGCCAACATCGTGAAACCACATCTCTACTAAAAATACAAAAATAAACCGGGCGTGGTGGCGTGCGCCTGTAATCCCAGCTACTTGGGAGGCTGAGGCAGGAGAATCACTTGAACCCGGGAGGCAGAGGTTGCAGTGAGCTGAGACCATGTCATTGCACTCCAGCCTGGGTGACAGAATGAGACTCTGTCTCAAAAAAAAGAAAAAAAAAAAAGAGTATTAAATGATGGAAAGCTCCAGTATAGAAGAAAGAACAAGGCATCTGGGTAATCTACAAACTGTAATATGTTTTCCCCAAACTTTACGAGATGGGTGGAAAATAGAGAACTACAGTTTATAAAAGCAAAAGCATTTAAAGGAACATAACTTATAAATATGAGATTCCCATTACTGAACTCTGGTGAGAGGTGGCAGGTAAAAATAGACCATCATTGTAGTGAAGAATAGAAATTTCCCTATCCTTCAGAGTAAATGAACACAGCTTCTTTGTTCTTTTTAAGCAATACTAAATCAGAAAGATGAACTCACATGTGGGTGGGCTAACAGGATGACCATTTTGAATTGGCCAACAGACTAAATGCCCAAGATATTAGCACATTTTTTTAAAGCATACATGTTTTTTTTTTTTTTTTTTCCTGGACCACTTTAAAAAAAACTCTAATTGTTGCAAAAGACCTAAGAAGGTCCTGATTAACTGATAAAGGACAGTCAAAGAGATTTGCTGGAGTTCGTATGCATTTGATTCACATTTGTAATTGTTATTTAAATGCATTAACTAATGATAAATTGGAGTTTGTGCATTTCATGAGAGATGCGGCACATATATATGTGAACACTCACACAGTGTCCTCTTGCAGAAAGATCAGCCAGGATTGTACCTTATTAGAACCCCAGATAAGAAAGTCCTAGAATGTCTTTAGTGAACATGGTATGTGTGTAATAATACAACTGACATTTCAGTAGGACAGAAAAGTCACTTTGTCCTGTCCCCAACTCCTTCTAATGAAGATGTGGAAAGGAGCTTCGAACACTCTGAAAAAGGCCTTAGGAATCTATATGAGCCAAGGCAAGGAAGGCCCAAAACCAGAACAAGCTGCATTTGCTGTGGGCTGTGTTTGTAACACCCCTTCCCTGAAATATGCTTCTGCCTGAAGCTTGCAGCTCATCAGAGCAGAAAAGAGGCAGCCGAGCTACCAGTGGGAGCAACTGATTTTGGTAAACAATGGACCAACTTCTCCCCCAGGGAAGCCGATCAGAGGAGATGTAATAAGCTATGGAGAGAAACTCTCCAGCCGTTCACAGAGACAGCCAGAAAGAGACTGCTTCTCCTGCTTGAACTTGACTGCTGCCGTGGTGTTGAACATGAGCTTAAGTTGGCCTTGGTTAATGGGCAGAGGGTTTCAGGTATGACCTGGGGCACTCAGCTGTTCTCAGGGCTGCTTAGATGCCTGCAGAGGCAACAGCTACCTAGGCCACTAGCCATGACTAAGTAGATCCTCTGCCGAAACTAATCTTGAGTTCAGTTTGGACTGATTCTGAGAGGGCTATGTACAAAAGGATTTCTCACCAGCTGGGCTCCAGAGTTCGAATTGTTCTGCCCTCCAGAGCTGGACTGAGATAATTGCTCTGAAACGATTATAGTTGCATTCATAGTACATCTGGATCTGAGGTTGTGTGACCCCTGAAAACCCAAAATGGAAATAATGCAATTATCTGAGCTAAAGACAATTTAATAAAAAACAGTACTGAAGCCAGGAAAAGGAAATTTATCTTTTATACCATGTCTTTTGCCTAACAATGGAATGTGTAGCTTTCATAAAGATGAAAGATACATGAAAGGCTGAATAGAAGGTAGTGTTTTTCATTTAGCTGAGTAAGTATTTGCTATTACCTGTTATGTGCAAAACACTGTGCTGGGAATGGGGACACCAAAATGAGGAAGACTTTTCCCTGTTCTAAAGGAGCATTTCATAAGAAAGATATGCACTAGTAAGCATGACACAAGCCATCACAAAATAAATGAAGCCAGCAAGTATAACAGGCATTTGAAATGTTTGCACAACACAGTCCCTCCATTTTTGGAAAATAATCCCTAGATTACCTGGTCAGTTAAGCTTCTGCACCTCTGTTTATACTGCGTGACCAGCGTCTAGCTCTGTCTCTCAGGCTGGAGTACAATGGCGCCATCTCAGCTCACTGCAACCTCCGTCTCCGGGTTCAAGCGATTGTCCTGCCTCAGCCTCTGAGCAGTTGGGATTACAGGCACGGCTAATTTTTGTATTTTTAGTAAAGATGGGGTTTTACCGTGTTGACTAGGCTAGTCTCGAACTCCTGACCTCAGGTGATCCACCCAACTCGGCCTCCGTAAGTGCTGGGATTATAGGCGTGAGCCACCGTGCCTGGCCTTCTCCCAGAAATGTAAAAGTAGGGCTCATGGAAGCTAGTTGATTTGTATTAGTTATTGAACTGATAAAACTGCTGAGAAAAAAAAATAGAAATAGACCTACTCAGAGAGAGAAAGAATCCACGTGGCCCAAGACAGAGAGAGAGAGAGACAGTGAGTGGGAGAGAATGAAGCCTGAAGCCCTGGGGGAGGTTTCCTGAATTTAGACCCGCTAAGATGTTCCCAGTTCTAAATAATTCCCCTCTTTTTCTTCCCCTACACTGGTTCTAATGGTTTCCTTTTGCTTGCACCAAGAGAATGAAAGGGAAGCTTGGTGGTTCAGCCCAACCCTTCCAGTTGCCAAGCACTGTTCTACTTCTGGTTGGACAGCAGTAAATTGAACACACACAGAGTTTGAGGCTTCAGAGGGATTTTGGTACAGAGGGACATCCAGTGTTTAGTATATACGTTAAAGAAGTGCTGAGGCCGGGCGCGGTGGCTCACGCCTGTAATCCCAGTACTTTGGAAGGCCGAGGCGGGTGGATCACGAGGTCAAGAGATCGAGACCATCCTGGTCAACATGGTGAAACCCAGTCTCTACTAAAAATACAAAAAATTAGCTGGGCATGGTGGCGCATGTCTGTAATCCCAGCTACTCAGGAGGCTGAGGCAGGAGAATTGCCTGAACCCAGGACGCGGAGGTTGCGGTGAGCCGAGATCGTGCCATTGCACTCCAGCCTGGGTAACAAGAGTGAAACTCCGACTCAAAAAAAAAAAAAAAAGAAGTGCTGAGAGGACTCTGAGGAGGGAACGACTTTTAATTCTTCAGGGGAACTTTAATAGGTGTGGTGGGATCACGAATAGAGGAAGAGGTGCTTCTCACTGAAAAGGCAGATGGTTATATTAAGATGTTACTTCTACACTTCATTGTCCCGCTAATTTTCGAGCAGGCTCCAAAATGGCAAGCTAGTTCACTCCCTGTGACCCACAGGCCAAATCCAGTGTGCCACCTGTTTTTGCACAGCACAGTCTACGATCTCAGAATAGCTTTTCATCTTTAAGTAGCGGTTGGAAAAAAAAATAAAAGAGTATTTCATGACATCTGAAAATTATAGGAAAGTCAAATATCAATCTTCATAAAGTTTTACTGGGGCTGGACGTGGTGGCTCACACCTGTAATCCTAACACTTTGGGAGGCGGAGGTGGGATGATCGCTTGAAGCCAGGAGTTCAAGACCAGCCTTGGCAACATAGTAAGACCCCATTTCTACAAAAAGATTAAAAATTAGCCAGGCATGGTGGTGCATGCCTGTAGTCCCAGCTGCTCAGGAAGCTCAGGCAGGAGGATGGCTTGAGCCCAGGAGTTCCAGGTTACAGGAGCTATGATTGCACGACTGTACTCCAGCTTGGACAGCAGAGCAAGACCTCGTCTCAAGGAACATTGCGACTCTCATTTGTTCACGTATTGTTTACGGCTGCTTTGGCACGACAACCACAGCATTCAGTAGCTGCAACGGAGACCATATGGTCTGCAAAGCTTAAACTGTTTCTATCTGGTCCTTCACATAAAAAGGTTGCTGACCCAGCAGGGCACGGTGGCTCACGCCTATAATCCCAGCATTTTGGGAGGCCAAGGCAGGTGGATCACCTGAGGTCTGGAGTTCAAGACCAGCCTGGCCAACACGGTGAAACCCTGTCTCTTAAAAAAAAACAAATGAAATTGCCAGGCGTGGTGGTGGGCACCTGTAATCCCAACTACTAGGGAGGCTGAGGCAGGAGAATCGCTTGAACCCTGGAGGTGGAGGCTGCAGTGAGCCAAGATCACACCATTGCACTCTAGCCTGGGCAACAAGAGTGAGACTCAGTCTCAAAATTAAAAGAAAGAAAGAAAGAAAGAAAGAAAAAGGTTGCTGACCCATGCCCCATACTTCAGTCTTCAGAGGTTTTCTCTGAACATTTGGGAGGTGAAGATGAAGCCTTGGAAGAAATATAATAGAAACAAAACCATGTATCAATAAGGACTTTGTAGGATTGTTTTAAGAATCATCCATAATATTTGTCAAATGAACAAAGACATATAAATCGTGTATATGTTTTAGATCTCATAAAATGTACATATAGATATACTTCTAGATGGTCTGGAAAAATATGCCACGAGCTATCAATATGGGTTATTTCTTTCTCTTTCTTTTTTTTTTTTTTTTTTGAGATGGAGTCTCCCTCTGTTGCCCAGGCTGGAATGCAGTGGCATGATCTCGGCTCACTGCAACCTCTACTTTCCTGATTGAAGCCATTTCCTGCCTCAGCCTCCCGAGTAGCTGGGATTACAGGCGCGTGCCACCACGCCCAGCTAATTTGTGTATTTTTTAGTAGAGATGGGGTTTCCACCATGTTGGCCAGGATGGTCTCGATCTCTTGACCTCGTGATCCACTCGCCTCGGCCCCCCAAAGTGCTGGGATTACAGGCTTGAGCAAGCCTGAGCTCTTGTATTTTAATAACTAATTTTTGTATTTTGTATTTTTAATAGAGATGGGGTTTCACTATGTTGGCCAGGCTGGTCTTGAACTCCTGACCTCGTGATCTGCCTCCCTTAGCCTCCCAAAGTGCTAGGATTACAGATGTGAGCTTCTGCGCCCAGTCAATATGGGTTACTTCTGACATGTGGATCATGGAGAATTTTATTTATTAAAAAGTAATATAACTAATAACCGCTTCATATGGACTGCTTACTAGGTGCAGAGCACTGTGCTCCTTGCCTTGTGTATATAGCATCTTATTTAAATTTCTCAAGAACACTAAATGTTAGAACTATTATTGCTCTCATTTAACAAATAAGAAAACTGAGGCACAGAAGGGTTAAATAACATGCCCAAGACCACTCAGTGAGTATTAGAAGAACCAGAAAGTAAACATGGACAATCAGCCCTGCTTTTTCTGTGACTGAATATAGGGCATGGGTCAGCAACCTTTTTATCTGCTTTCCCTCTTTCTAGTGCACCACGCTTGGATTTTTTTTTTTTTTTCTGAGACAGAGTCTTGCTCTGTTGCCAGGCGCCAGCCTGGAGTGCAGTGGCACGATCTTGGCTCACTGCAACCTCTTCCTCCCGAGTTCAAGCAATGCTCCTGCCTCAGACTCCCGAGTAGCTGGGACCACAGGCGCACACCACCGCGCCCAGCTAATTTTTGTATTTTTAGTAGAGACGGGGTTTTACCATGTTGGCCAGGATGGTCTCGATCTCTTGACCTCGGATCTGCCCGCCTCGGCCTCCCAAAGTGCTGGGATTACAGGTGTGAGCCACTGCGCCCAGCCCACACTTGGATTTTTTATGTTATGCATTTCTTGTTAGAACTTTTAAACCCTGGTTACTTTTGAAATCAGGAAAATATATACTTTACAAAATATGTAAAGTACCTAGCATGGTGACTGGCACACAGTGAAGATGGCGATGATGAGAAAGAGGAGGAAGAAGGGGAGAAGATGACAGCTTACATTTGTTGACTTCTTCCAATGATCCAGGTTTTGGCACGATGTGCCAGGCACCTTATATGCTAATTGAACTGAAGAGGCATTTGATAAATTATTATTGCTGTTATTATTCCTATCACTTTCAGGTATTTCTTAGAGCCCCAGAGATGGTCTGGGGCTGTGCAGGTCTGGGATGGAGGATGTCATCTTTTTTTAAAATGTATTTTTATTTTTTATATATTTATTTATTTTTTTCTGGAGGATGTCATCTTACGTCTCCAACCCAAAAGTTAGGAAGAAGTTGTTCTTAATACTTCCAGCCCTCCCTTGCAATTTCAGATGGTCAGAATATGAATGGGTGGACCAGATGACTGCCAGGCTTGAGGAAAGTGGGATTCTAAATCTGGCTCCAGAACGTATCAGCTCTGTGGCCTTGCTGCAGTTCTTACGTTGTCACAGTGGGATATATTTATCCCATTTTCCCAATCCCACCTTGCATAGCCAGGCAGCAGGTGTTCAAGGCCACTGGGAAGGCCCTGCTGTCCCACTGGCAGGCCTCCCACAGCCTAAGCACCTCTCATGAAACCTTCATTTCCTTGGGTTAATGCTCTGCCAGGGAGAGGTGACATATTAAGCCTCTGACACCGAGGCAATTTAATTTCATGGAATCACAAGATGTTAGGGCTGGGAGTCACCTAGCATCGAAAGCCTCATTATTCCTTCCTCAAAACCGTCTTTTCCTTTTTCTGTCTACCGTGGGAGAAGTGTCCCTGCTCCTAACTGGATGCTTCTCCTTGTACTGTGGATCCCATCTGCCATTATTCCCTCTCTCCCACACCGGCACCACCCTGCCCTCCGCTGGCTTCTCTCCATCAGTATTTAAATAAGCTCAACAACTACCTCTTAACTTAATAAAATAAAATAAAAAAGCATCCTGGGCCGGGCGCGGTGGCTCACGCCTGTAATCCCAGCACTTTGGAAGGCCGAGGCGGGTGGATCACGAGGTCAAGAGATCGAGACCATCCTGGTCAACGTGGTGAAACCCCGTCTCTACTAAAAATACAAAAAATTAGCTGGGCATGGTGGCGCGTGCCTGTAATCCCAGCTACTCAGGAGGCTGAGGCAGGAGAATTGCCTGAACCCAGGACGCGGAGGTTGCGGTGAGCCGAGATCGTGCCATTGCACTCCAGCCTGGGCAACAAGAGTGAAACTCCGTCTCAAAAAAATAAAAAAAATTTAAAAAAGCATCCTGGGGCCTCATACCTCTCGAAAGCTAATGCCTTACCTAGCTTCTCTTCTTCTCAGTCAAGCTTCTTATGAGAATTGCCTGTAAACTTTGAAGGGCAGACTCGAGAGCTCTGGGTATTTAGGGCAAGCCTATGTGTAGGGGGTATGGGTCAGCTTGGAGGAGGAAGAGTGAGGGACACAGAAGTTGGTTGAGGAACGGAGGAAGGAAAGTGGAAGGTTCCTGTGGACAAACTACTGTCTTCCTAGTTTTACCCCAAACCAGTACTGACTTTTCACAGCAATGAATACATGATACTGGGTTTGGGTACTTGCTCTGAGTATGCTAGCTAGGTCCTGTGGGGGGTACAGCCCAGTACCCATCACATCACTGCCTCTGAAGTGTTCACAGCTGCATCTGGATATTCAGTTATGGTATCAGCACAGGGCAGCGCATGATTAAGCCTACATGAATGGTACACGCGCGTGGCTCCCAGACAAGAAGCATCAGCGAGCGTCGTTTGGGAACTTATTAGCAAGGTAAATTCTCAGGCCCTGGCCCAGACCTACTGAATCAGAAACTCGGTGGGGGAGGGCCTGGAAACCTGTGTTTTTAAACACCCTCTGCGTGATTCTGACACATGCTAGGGTTTGAGAACTGTTGGTATAGGCAGTAAGAACCATCGTGGGCTGGAGGTCAGACTTACAGGGCACCCGGCACTTAAATTTGATCCTGATCGATGCAGTAGAGCAAAGGGTAGAGAGTGATCCAGAAAGAGAGTAAACCAGATGAACACATGTATAGATATTGAGTTGCATAACCTAGAGAAAGTGTGGGGGGGGGGTGTGCCGAAGGAGGAGTGGCCTGGTTGACGTGGAGATCCCTGCAGAGGACGATGGTGAGGCCAGGAAGCCTTGACTACCAGCTATCATCTGGGGAAAGAGAAACCTCTTCCGTGTGTCTCTATAGAGAGGGCGCCACCTACCACATCCAATGTCTTTCTTTCCTTTACCTTCACAGGCATTCTCTTCCAGCCTCTCATCTCCAGAGGTGAGGCTCACCCCTCTCCTTTGACCTTGGCAACTCTGATCTGGGATGGTATTTCTTTTCCTGCCTCCCCCATCAGTACGTCCTCCTTCTTCCTCTGAATCCACCCCCTCATTACTGCTACAGATGAAAAATGATAAACCACTCTTTGGAAAAACTGTTCCTAGAGAGGGCGCATGATTTGAACAAGTTCCGATTCAAAGCATCAGGGGAGTGACACCTGCCTCTTAAATTCTGACAGCGTATACCAGGGATTCATTAGGCGTGAACAGAGGATGGTTTTTGGAGCCAGCTTGCCACTGTGCCTCGACAGTTAAGTTACACAGGGACCTTGCAGAAGGCTCGATGTGTTATGATTGGAAGCAGTTCTCTGTGGGAAGTCCCTTCCAAAGCCCAGAGGAATCCTTTAAGGTGGTGCAGACACGTTTCCCAGTGGGATCTTCTCTGAAGACAGAGCCTCCAAATGCACGTTTAGGTTCTGATGTTTAGAACACCTTATTCCTGAGAGGCAGCCTGGTGTTGTGGGATGTGCAGCAGGTGATGAATGCACTGAAAGAAGGGATTCTTTTTTCTCTTAAAGGTTTTTATTGGAAGACCAAGGTATTAAGCCTGAGTTCTTTTTTTTTTTTTTTGAAACAGAGTCTCTGTTGCCAAGTGCCAGGCTTGAGTGCAGTGGCGTGATCTTGGCTCACTGCAACCTCCGCCTCCTGGGTTCAAGCAATTCTCCTGCCTCAGCCTCCCAAGTAGCTGGGATTACAGGCGTGTGCCACCACGCCCAGCTAATTTGTGTATTTTTTAGTAGAGATGGGGTTTCCACCATGTTGGCCAGGATGGTCTCGTCTCTTGACCTCGTGATCCTTCCGCCTCGGACTCCCAAAGTGCTGGGATTACAGGCTTGAGCAAGCCTGAGCTCTTGTATTTTCTAGCCAGATGATTTTGTTTCATTGATCTAACTTCTCTTGGTTGCTCTATCTGTAAAATGGGGCTAGGAAAGCCACCTCACAGAGGCACTGTGAGGATGAAATGAGCAGTAAAAGTGCATAGTAAGTTACACAGTCCCATGCAACACCGCCGTCACGGCAATTGTCCCTACGCTGGCCCTCCTGTTTCTCTGTCCTCCCCCTCCTCCATTAGACCTTGGAGCCAAAATATGATTTTAATTAAATGACAGGATAATATTCCAGATATTATTATTTCCCACCTCTACTTCACTTCCCAGCATTCCTTTTCACCCTTCAACCTTGTATCCCCCAGGTGACATAAAGAATAAAGCAAAGAGACAAGTGCATGTGAATACTGGGGTTCCAGACCAGGCAAGACCTTTCCACCATCACCAGGCGCTGTGGCTGGGGCCCTTGTGGAGCAGACCCACAGGATGAGGATGTCCCGGGGCACGAGGGGGAACACGGTCAAGGACCAGCTCCCTCCCCCAGGGACTGCAAAGCCCCGCAGAACTTGGTCTCCACCCTGAGCATGCGGGGCCGGCCCATCCTTACTGAGGTGTTGCTTTCACCAGAGACTGGGATGAGGTCGGAAATAAAGTTCCATGTCAGTTCTCGGATGTTTGGGTTTGAGGCTTGACATTTGAAAAGCTGTTATTGACCATGTTGCTTCCGTAATTAAAAGGCCTCCGCGAGCCCTTGCAGTCTTCAGATTCAAGTCTATACATGATCCCGTCATCTCAGCTTTCTACAGCCTCATCAGCCCCCTGCCCCGATCCCTCCACTTTCCCAGTCTCTCTTTCCAGCCCATTCTCGGCGCCTAAGCTCCAGCTGCATCTACCCCACTCCCCACTAGGATCTCTGCCACGGGTGACCCACAGCTTCCTCAATCATCACCTCCCATCTCCTCACCTCCTTTACTTCCCGTAGTTCCTCTCGCTGGTGGCAGCGCCACGAGAGACACACGCAGAGGAGCAGAACCTGGGAGTCACTCCAGCCCTCCCTCCACATTTCTCTCCACAAACATCCAGTCGCGCCCGCTCACTCAAAATCTCTGGATTCTGCTTCTTTCTCTGTATTCTCACCCCTACTGCTTTAGTTCTGGCCTCATTATTTTTCACTCTGACTTCGGCTCCTGCCTCTTTCCTCGCAGTCCCCTGGCCTCCCTCCTCCAGGCCGCAGAGGTAGCAGGGTGTAAGGGTGAAGAGCTTGGCCCTGGAGACAGGGCGTCTTTCTGCTCCTTAGTACTCAGCTGACTTGGGGCAAGCGTGCATGCAACTTTCTCGAGATGATAAGCATTAGTGTGAGGTGTGATGTTTAAATCATAGAGGGCCCTAGATAGTGTAAATAATGTCAGACAGTGCTATTATTATCTTTTCAAAATGCAAATGTCATAGGTCCTTTCCTAGGAAAACTTCCAGTGATTGCCCTGTCCTCTGAAGGAAGCCCAAATTCCACGGAACGTCCTTAATGTGCCTCTACGATCTGACCTCTACCTGTCTAACTACCTCATGTCCCATCACTCGCCAGCAGCCCCTGGACCCTTTCCTCCAATGTGCCTCCTAAGGGGCCTTTGCAGCCCTTTCTGCTTGCGCACCCTGGCTCCCTCCTCGCCCACGGAGCCCCCAGCTCATTCCCGGGAGAATCTTCTGCCTGCAGTTTTACACTTAACCATGGCTGACACGCTTACCACACTGTAACAGACGTTTTTCTTTACGTGTTTGCCTCCCACATTAAACTACAAACTGTTTGAGGAAAAGAGTGATGACATGTTTGTCTTTCAGGCACATAATAGATATTTCAATAAAAAAGTTGGTTCAATGTATTGATGAATCACTGTAACAGGCACGTTCATCCCTGCTTCTGTGAGCTTCCTCCTTGTGTCTTCTTGCTTGGGATGCCATCCCTTACACCTGTCTGTTTAGACACCGTCTACCACACCGTCAAGGTCCAAATCAAGTCCCACCTCCTTCAAAAAGCCATACCAGACTACTCAACCAGGCAACTCTGATGATGGCCACACCCAGCTGCCTTTGCGGCCTCGTAAAGCGTGGTCATGTTCTGCCCTGCACTGGAGCTGTTCTCATACAGATCGGCACCAACTCACAAAAGCACAGGTTCCTTGAGGGAAGGGAACCCAACCCAAGCTTCCCGTCTCTAATGGCCTTTGGCGTAGTAGGTGCTTAGTGTCTATGGGATGATGAGTCAGTAAATGAACGTACGCGATCGTGAACAAATGAATCCATGTCTCCCTTGTCTTAACTTACTGTAGCAGTCGCCTGTTTTGCACACTTTGAGACGTGATCATATATGATCTTGTGTTATGATTTAGCATATTCTCTCTGCAAGAGTTATGGCTGCCTTGAAGGGCTTTCCTTTTTTTCATAACCCGGATGACAGCGCCAGAAAAAAAAAAAAACAACAACAACAACGAAGTTTTGTAAATACTTCTTGAGGAATTGAACCAGTTCCTCTGACAAGGAATGGAAATAAAGTGTAAAGAAGAAGAAATTGGTCTGGTGCGTTACAACTAGTTCCACTCACTGTATGTGCTTCTTCGAGGCACTGTTTTTCTCCCGCTCAAGTCTGTTTCTCTAGCCTGCAGCTAAACATTACAACCAGCTCAGCTCCCAGTACTCTCATCCTATTCAATGCCAACAGCAGTTTTCCCGGGGATCCTTCTTCAGTGAAAGCCTGCAATTGCCTGCTCCTATTCTAAGTTGATCCCGAGGACAAACTTTTGGCTTTATCATCAACTGGCAGAGTTGGTAACGTCAGAATGATTTTTTTTTCAGTAACAACAACAGCCAGCATTTAATGAGAGCTTACAATGTGGCAGGTGATGAGCTAACTGCTTAAAAATATTTTTATATTAAAAATATTTTATAATAATCCCTGCTTACATTTTATTATAAGAGACTTGAGGCCAGGCATGGTAGCTCATGCCTGTAATCCCAGAACTTCGGGAAGCTGAGGTGGGCAGATCACTTGAGGTCAGGAGTTCGAGACCAGCCTGGCCAACATGGTGAAACCCCGTCTCTACTAAAAACACAAGAATTAGCCGAGGATGATGGTGCATGCCTGTAGTCCCAGCCACTCAGGAGACTGAGGCATGAGACTTGCTTCAACCTGGGAGGTGGAGGTTGCAGTGAGCCAAGATCATATCACTGCACATCAGCCAGGGGGGCTGGCAGAGCACAACTATGTCAAAAAATAAAAAAGAAAAAGAGAGAGATTTGAATGGTTCAGAAGCATATAGAATAAAACATGAGATGCTGAGCATTTTTTTCTGGATGTAGTCAATGCATCCTTATAACAATAACAGTAGTGAACTAATAGATAGCCAGGCGCTATTTTATGCCTTTCACTTGTTTTAAGCCTCACTACCACCTTTTGATGTAGCTGTTCTGTTATCACCCCCATTTCACAGACAAGGAAACTGAGGCACAGAGAGGCATAGAAAGATTCTCTAACCTGCCAAAGTGGCAGTAATGGAATTGTCTGAGTCCAGATTCAAATCCAGGGAGTCCGGCCCCAGCATCCATGCTCCTTATTGCGATTTTACTGTCTTTGGAGGAGTAATAAAGTTATTCTTATTTTATACATGTATTTATTCATTCAGCAAATATGTATTTCCAGGTGCAACACAAGGCTCTAGGGCTCTTGTAGAGAATAAGGCAGACAAAGTCCCTGTTTTCATGGAGCTTCCATTCTAGATGAGGAAACAGTGGTCCCGAAAGATAAGTGCTCGTTGAGCAAGGTTGTTCAGCCTATAAACAGCGCTGGGATGCTTGGGTCTGACTCCAAGGCCAATGTTCTGAATTCTAGGCCACACTGCTTCCCTGAATACAGTTCCATATTACAGGCCCGGGAAGACTTTGCAAGGATTCCTGCAGCTGGGCGGCCTGTGGTGACGCTGGCGTGCGCCCCTGCAACAACCAATGTCATTCTCTCACCTTTCCCTCCCCGCTGTCCTCTCTCCCTCCTTTTCCTTACCACTTTCGTGTGCCTTCAAGTATACAAGGGTGGAATTTGAAGGGGGCACTGACAGCCAGAGAGATTGCTGCGAAGAAAAAGCCCACCCACACTGCTCTCTCTGAGCATTGCCTCAGCCATCGCTAAACTACCTGAACTTTTAAAAATGCTGCCAGAAAAAACGACTTAGCAATCCTTTCTTCACTCTCTCTGATTCTCTTTCTCCTCTCACCTCCCCACCAAATCCAAGGCCTTCCACAGTCTTCGCGAGGGGAAAGTTCTGTCCCATACGGTCTCTCATATCATGTCCCCCTCTGGGCTGAGTGGGCATTCTTGTACTTTCTGCTTTTTTGAGATGGTAAGTTACCCCCACTTCTCTAAGGATGTAGCCTTGAGCTGTTTCTCAAACTCATATCCCTTTGGTTGCTTTATTTTAATTTTTATTTTTGAGATGGAGTCTCACTCTGTCGCCCAGGCTGGAGTGCAGTGACTCGATCTCGGCTCACTGCAACCTCTCCTGCCCTGGTTCAAGTGATTCTTCTGCTTTAGACTCCCGAGTATCTGGGATGACAGGCTTCTGCCACCGTGCCTAGCTAATTTTTATATTTTTAGTAGAGACGGGGTTTCACTATCTTGGTCAGGCTGGTCTTGAACTCCAGACCTTGTGATCTACCCGACTTGTTCTCCCAAAGTGCTGGGATTATAGGTGTGAGCCACTGCACCTGGCCTATTTTACTTTTTTAATTTGTTTTTTGGAGACAGGATCTTGCTCTGTCACTCAGGCTGTAGTGCAGCAGCATGCTTGTTGCCCACTGTAACCTTGGATTTCTGACCTTAAGCAATCCTCCCACCTCAAGTGACCCTCCCACTGCAGCCTCCCAGAGTTCCGGGATTACAGGCACCAGCCCCCGTGCCCTCCCCTTTGGTTGCTTTAGATCCTCTCCAAGTTCTTGTTATCACACTTCACTTGTGAGGCATGAAACTCAGCATGTTCAGAAAGAGTCAGGACGATTACCAAGCTCAGGCCAGCTTCTGAGCAAGGCTTCTGGTGGATACACTCTGGGGCTGGGTGGGCTGGTGGCCCTGGGAAGATCCCAGCCCAGTGCTGAGGTCTGAGAACTCAAAGAGGTGGTAGAGACGGGAGTCCCCAAAGGATGTTCCAGGGACGCTGAGGGTCAGCTTCCTCCCTCCCTGCAGTCTTGTATTCCCTGGGCCTGGGAACACAAGAACCTCTTTTAGCTTTCACAGATGTCTGAAGGAATTGGGGGAGGAGAGGTGGGCTGGGCTGAATCACTCCCAGTGAAATGTCCCCCACCACATGGGTGTGAGGCTTCCTATCACTCAGGCTTCAGGGAGCTCTCTAAAGACCCTGGTGGTTCTCAGTGAAGTCCCCATAGGGTTGATCAGCAAGCGGGAGCCAGTTGGAGGCTTGGGAGGTGTGGAAAAGAGAATTTGCACCCTCTCCCTGTGCCATGTTGCTCGGTTTTCTCCAATCTCTGGAAGAGCCACTTTTCAGGGATATAGGGAAAAAGCAACAAGCCCGTTTTTAACTTTAGTCAACATTCCCTCCCAAAAAAGGGCTTGTTCAGGTGGTTGCTTTGGGGCAGTTAGGCTAAGAAGTAGGATTGGGACATTTGGGGTCTGTGAAAACTGAAAGAAGGGAGAAAGAACGGCCAGTCATGACGACTTTATTGCATGATTGATGTGAGCAACTAGAGCCCTGTCCCACTCAGGAGGCTGTGAAGACCCTGTAGGATGCATCCCAGAGTTGGCGGCCTGCAGGGTGGAAGAGGGAAGTGTCAATCCACCAATGTCTGCTCCCATCGACCAAGTATTGTCCTTTGGAGGTTAACTTCCCCACACTCTCAGGTTTGCACGTGTTTGAACCTGCTCAGAATAGCCAAGCAGGTTCCTGCAGGCGGATGTGGCACAGAAACTAGGAACCGAAGGTGAGCACTCCTCTCTGCACCTAAAGACATGGTGCTGCCAGGTTTCACTTGCTCACAGCTGGTGGCTACAGCAATGGCTAAACTAGTAAGGTGGGCCCAAAAGAGGCATGTGGGGCATTGGATTCAGGGGATGAATCCTCTTTTCACCTCCCTTCACCTTCAGATTCGGATCCTGACAGTTCTTCAAAGACTAACTCAGTTGTCTCCGGAGAAGTTCTTCCAAAGGCATCTGACCATAGCCAACTTTTCCCTTTAAACTCTTAGAACGGTCACTAAGTAGCACTTATTTTTTGCTTGATCTGTATAATAAACTACCATCATTTTACTCCTTGGGTAATAACTTATGGTCAGAGGCTTCATGAACCCCAGCCCAGGGCCTTCTACAGCAGTGGATGCAAAACAGACCCGTCAGTGTTTGCTGCATTGAATGGTATAACGATTATGAAGGATATTTGCTTCTTTGTCAGCACCATAGGCTGAGTTATAGGAATGGAAGAAGAGAACCTGGGTGAGGTTTTGTTTGGGGTTCTAAATTTTTAATTTAGCCTCCAGAACCACGACACCTTCCTACTCCTCAAACTCTTCAAGTTATCTCTAGCAGAAAATGTCCCCTGCAGCCTTCTGTTTGAAGACCTTGGCAGTGCTGGACTGGCCTTTCCAGCTGGTCATTTTTTTTTTTTAAGAGATGGGGTTTCACCATGTTGGCCAGGCTGGTCTCGAACTCCTGACCTCAGGTGATCCACCCGCCTCAGTCTCCCAAAGTGCTGGGATTACAGGCGTGAGCCACCATGCCCGGCCCAGCTGGTCATTTCTTTCTAGCCCTTTTTCTCACTTCAGCCTGGCATACCCCCTCCTCATGAAGCCTTTCTGGGTCAGATTCACTCAAGTCACGGAATTCAGCTCCACATATATCAACCCAGAGCCTTCTGTGGCAAAGTCCAGTGAGGCACTATCCCTTCTCCTGGGTAAAAATCAAAGTAATAAGATTTTCTTCCCCATGTCCGTCTAGAATTAGTGATGAACTTGCCCTGTTCTATCCAAATCCTTTTGCCATTCTCTGATGTTGACCATGGCACCCATAGGCAAAATGAGTGATTAGGGCGGTAGCCTGCATCAACAGAACTAAGCTTACTGCCATCTTGAGACAAGGGTAGCTCATCTTTTGGGAGTCGAATCAGTGACTTGGACCTCATTGGTACAATGTTTTAGCTGACACAGGCTAGCCCATCATCTACTTTTTGTTATCCATTTTATTTTATTTATTTTTTTGAGACAGAGTTTTGCTCTTGTTACCCAGGCTGGAGTGCAGTGGTGCGATCTCGGCTCACCACAACCTCCGCCTCCTGGGTTCAGGCAATTCTCCTGCCTCAGCCTCCTGAGTAGCTGCGATTACAGGCGCGTGCCAACACGCCCAGCTAATGTTTTGTATTTTTAGTAGAGACGGGGTTTCACCATGTTGACCAGGATGGTCTCGATCTCTTGACCTCGTGATCCACCCGCCTCGGCCTCCCAAAGTGCTGGGATTACAGGCTTGAGCCACCGCGCCCGGCTTGTTATCCATTTTAAAGAAGGGGTGCACTGGACATGAATAGCAGAAGCCATAGGTAATTCAACTGAACAAAAAGCTAATGAGGGCATATGGCAAGCCAGGCCTTGTGTTACACAGCATTGTACTCTAAAAAGACCCTCATATTTGGCATCAGAAATTCTGGGTCTGAATCCTGGCTCTGCCATTTGTTGGCTATGTGATCTTAACCGAGTCACTTGACTTCTGGATGTCTCGGTTTTCTCATGGGTGGAATTTCCTTGAGGCTAAGATGAGATACTATATGTGAAAGCACTTTTAAACAGTTGAATGTGAGATATTATTCGTTTTTATGCAAAGAAGAACAAGACCCGAACTCTGCCTTTAAGGCTCTTACCTTTTGTCCGAGTCTGATTGGGTTGAATTTCCTCCAGAGAGAAAATTTCCTTGAGGAATGAGCTCAGGGCTGCAGTCTACTTGAGCAGAAGGGAACCTTCTTGTAGGAAGAAGTCTCCTTCCCTCCATGTGGTCCAACGTCCCAATCAGGGAGGAGGCTGCTGGTGTCCATCCATCTGAGCAGGTGGCGGCTGACTGCCATAGGTAAGGCCACACAAGCCTGTAATATACATGAACGGATTAGGAAGAATTCACAGATCTCTCTGGGTAGACCCCGCCAGGTTGGATATTTGGAGCAAATTCTTCCAGACAAATGGTTTAAAAATCAAAATTTCCCATAATTGACAGAAACCTTTTCCCCATAAGTCCCACTCAATTTGAGAAGATGTGTATATTCTGACCGGTAACCCGTCAGACCTCAAACAACTAAGGAATTTACAGAAATATTAGTGGCCATGCTCATGTTTGTCTAGTACTTAACAAAGCACCTGAGATGAGAAACTAGACTTACCCAAGCTTGGAAATCTTATACAATGGTTAGTGTTCAGGAAAGGCTGAAGAATACTGAGAGGCTTAAAAAAAAAATCAAGACTGGGAATATTAGAGAATCTTATCCACTAGAAAAATCATTCATCTGTGAACAAATGAGAAATAGAGAAATGAATGAAAAAGTTCTATCATTTCTTTCTTTGGTATGTATTGAGCATGATGTGGTAGGACAGGTTCTAGTGGCTGGGATATGAAGTAGACCCCTGTTACCTGGTGGAGCACCCATCCCCCAGCTACTAAGGACTCACAACTGCACCCTTCTCTGGAGCCCTGCAGGAGGGACGCACTCCCCCCAGCAATGCCAGATGCCCGCATGCCTGGGAGATTATGCTGCCTTAATCCTCCCCTCCCTCCACCCCGCCCCGACAGGCTAGGGGCAGCTTGGAGCCAAGGTCCAGTTGTTAGGGATGGTAGTAAAAGTGCAGTCCCCTTGTCTCAAGTGGGCCGATTCTGTGGTGTCATCCAAGCTCCAAAGCTCCCCCTGGAATCAGGCTGAGGCTAGACCTGCAGCTTGGCTGATCTCCCCTGCCCTCTCCAGTTTCCCTCACTCATATGAATTTCATGCTCAATAAATCACTTGAGTAAGAATTCTCATCTCAGGGTCTGCTTCTAACGAACCCAAGTTAAGACAACGGGCAATGCTGAATAAATCCGAAATAGTCTCCCTCTGGGAGCTTGTAATGGGGGAGGATACGGACAAATACACTAGCATTTATAATATAGAGTCACAATGGTAGCTTCAGAAGATACACGGTGCTCTGGAAACAGGAATAGTGACAGAGTGTTTCTTAGAGTTGAACGTTTCTGAGCTGAGAACTGAAGTGTAACTAGGAACTGGCTGGTTATAGAGGTGGCCGGGGGGACAAAGAATTTGTCAAGCAGAGGAAAAAGAAGATATTGAGGATGAATAGAAAATATGCAATATGTGCCCCCTAAATTATAAATGGTTTAGTATGACCAAAGCCAAGGGTGACAGCAGCAATAAAGAGACAGAGAGGTACAGATTATGAAGGGCGTAGTGAGATATTAACACGTTTCTATTGTATCCCTGGGCAAAGAAAAAATGATGAAGAATAT
Organism: Sapajus apella; assembly: GCF_009761245.1. Lineage (NCBI taxonomy): Eukaryota > Metazoa > Chordata > Mammalia > Primates > Cebidae > Sapajus > Sapajus apella. The sequence continues at coordinate 399,684 of NW_022437127.1, read as the reverse complement.
TAAGTGAAGGACACATGATAAGATTTCTATTTTTAAAAAAAATCCCTGGGCTACAGAAAGGAGAAAAGAACTTAGCAGGCAACGCTGAGAATGGGGGATACAACAGTTAATATTCCAATTATAATATGACAGTTAAGGGCTAGAGTATTGGCATTAGAGAGACAGGGATTGAAGTCTCAGCGCCAACCCTTACCAGCTTGGTAAGTTATTTTTATTCTCTCTAAACTTCCAATTCCTTAATAGTAAAATGGGGCTATAGTAATAAGCAGAGTAGGTATACACATTGAAGGATCTAATGTATGAAGAGGATTTTATTATTATTTTTGCAACACTCAGCACCCTGGAAGCACCATTAAAATGATCTGTTGTTATCCATGTGATCTGAACTTGGGCAAGAGCAGTGGAAACAGAAAAAGAAGACGGTTGGTGTCAGCCCCAGCTCCTGAGGAGGCTGAGGCACTTACATCCAGCCAGGACAACACAGCAAGATTCCGTCTCTAAACGAAGTGTAGACAGATTCAAAAATTCTATGAGGTGGAATTAAAGGGTTGGATGTGGAAGTAAAGATGCAGGAAAGTGAGGTGTCAAGGATTTCTGATCTGGGCAGCAGGTGGTAGATTGCAGCATCTTTCCTTGAGATGGGACATTAGGAGGAGGTAAGGAACGGAAGCTATGGGACTGGATGTGTTGCTTTTGAAGAGCCTATGAGGTACCCAAATGGAATTGTCTGGAGAATGGTTGTACAGCAGAGACCGAAGTTGAGGAGAGAGATCTGAGTAGAACATACATAGGTAGGGTAGAGGAGAGAGCTCAGCGTGAACTGAGAACAGAGGGCCAGCACGGCACTGGAGCTGGGAGGCAAAGGTGAGAAGACAGGACTCCCACTCTTGGGGAACTCACAGTCTGGTGGGGGAAGCAGATAATTAAACAGATCCTTAGAGTACAATGGATATGTTTTGGACTGAACCTACGGGGTGGATCCCAGCAGTTGAAGGGACTGAACATGGGACAAGGACTCTAAAGGTCAGAGCTAAAATTGGAGATAGTCAACAGGGTGGGGATGGGGCAAGGAAGGAAAGGGTGGGACAACTTGGAAAAGATTTTGAATGCTGTAAAACCAGAGACAGAGCAATCGAATGGAACATCGCAGCACGAGGAAGCATGCTCGTGTTCTTGGATTCCATACTTCTCAGGCTGTGCTGTCATGGAATCCTCACTGTTCCGAGGGGCCCGTGTAATTAACACCAGCCACCATAGCGGAGGAGTGGAAACCAAGCGGACACCCTGCTACACCAGAGTGGTTGTCTTGTTTTGCAAATTAAAACTGTGTGCAAGCTTTCTTTTGAAAACAACAACAACAACAGCAACAAAACTGTTGTGTCTGGAAAAAAAAATAGAAAGCTATCTACTTAAGGTAAATCAATGCACAGGTAAAAATACAAGGCCAAGAGACGCTAAGTCACTTGCTTAAAATCCAATCATGCAGCTGATTAGGGATCAAGCTGGGCCTGGAACCTAAAAGTTTGGTTCTCTGGCTGGTGTTCTTTCTTGCTGTGTCTGAGACCTTGAACTTCTAATTTGCCTAGTCCATATTCATTTGTATCTTCAGATTTTTCTGAACTGTAGTAAGAGACGTTTATTTCAAACATCATGGGAACAAGGCGTGGGAGGGATCTTACAGAGCAGCAATTAAAATCGTTGCTGGCACATGGTCTTTCACAATGAAATTCTCCTCACCGCTCTGATTCCTCTAGGCAACAGCACAAAGTTAAACCAGGAAGTCCCTCTGCCTTGCTAGGGATCCAGGCTTGCCTTCCTGTCGAGGTATCCCATTTCATCACAGTTAACCTAAGTTTGAACAAACACCACCACCTGATGCATGGAAGCTCTACTGTGACCTACGTTTAAAAGGCAATTTTCAAAAGAAAGATAGAATCGTGACTCAGACAGATTTAACATGAAAGTGTGTTAGAGATTTTAACTCTATCAATGAGAGAACTAGGCAGATATTATAACTGACTCAAAAGAGAATACAAAGAACGTGAATAGATCAAGAACATTGAAATGAATGCGCAAGAAAAGGGCAAAACTGACTTCTTCCACGGAGGGAATGGGAATCAATTGAAACTCTGGCCGGGTGCGGTGGCTCACGCCTGTAATCCCAGAACTTTGGGAGGCCGAGGCGGGTGGATCATGAGGTCAAGAGATCGAGACCATCCTGGTCAACATGGTGAAACCCTGTCTCTACTAAAAATACAAAAATTAGCTGGGCATGGTGGCGCGCACCTGTAGTCCCAGCTACTCGGGAGACTGAGGCAGGAGAATTGCTTGAACCCAGGAGGCGGAGGTTGCGGTGAGCCGAGATCGTGCCATTGCACTGCGGCCTGGGTGACAAGAGCGAAACTCCGTCTCAAAAAAAAAAGAAAGAAAAGAAACTCTACCAGAAGGGACAAAACTTGAATGTTTACAGACAATAATTATTTTGCAGTGTTATCAGCTAGCTACAGTGTACAGAGTTGTGAAACGGCTCCCACAGAATCCAAATCAGATAAAAGATATCAGAAAGGTGTGATACGGACGACACATAGTTTTCCAAAGATGCGCAGACATTTTTCCCTATAACTATTACACAAGCAGAAGTATCTTTTACAACAAAACATGCGCATCCCAGGTTCCTTTTTCTGTTTTATATACATGCAAAAATATACAAGTGGGTATGTATATGTGTGTGCATCTTTGCATGTACTTTTTAAAATTAAAATTTCACAAAAAGGTACTTAATCCTTAATTCATGTGATGTACTCTGATATTTTTTATTCTATTCTTTTGTTAATGCTGGTATCCTCACAAATTCATTTCATGACTCCTCAATGGGTTACTGCACACTAATGAGTCAAGGATTCACATTTTGTAGACAGGGGACTAGATCAGTGCTCCTCAAACTATCTGTTGTGAAGCACCAGTTTTTAAATATTTGACAATTTCCAGACCTTCATATACTGACTGATGCTTGTGTAAAATGCAATAAAAATAAATTACTAGAAAAATGAAGTGAAAAATACTCCCAGAGACCTACGAAATGCAAGCTCAAGGTTTTATTTTTAGATTTAATAGGCATAAAATTGGATTGTTGGGGCAAGGTCAAATTCCTATTTAAAGGTTTACAAATGCTTATTCTGTTTCTAAGCTTCGTTTCTGCACATTGGCACAATGGTGGATTCCACTGGTCCTTGGACCACACTTTGAGTAGCACTGATTGACTACCTCTGACAGTACAGTGATTTTTTTGGAACTGACACTCCCTCAGGCTACCTTAGTCAATGGGGGATTGTTGCAGCATACCTGTGGCAATGAGAGAGAGGCACATCACAGGAACATCTGGCAGCAGTGGCCTCCCGGCAAGAGAAATGCCATATGAACCCTGAAAGGATCCAATGCGGAGGTGGCCCTTCATCGTGAGCGTGCCTGGCCGCTCTTCTGGGCTCTTCCTGCTGCTCATCTTGATACTGATTGACTGCTTTTTGGAATTTCCTAGTTCATGTTCCCAAGAGAACCTTATTGCCCTATGTAATCATCGCTTCTGTTGCTGCAGAACTTTGTGCAGTACTGTGGTCCCTTGCCATAATTCCAACTGGCTGCCTTAATGTCAGGGGTTGGCCAGGCATCCAGTCACACGGCAGAGTGAGCTCTTGTGGTGTAGAAATGGCCACCCTCCTTCAAGGAGCAGCAGCTCCTCTTTCTCAGCATAACAGGCAATGGCGAGAAAGAGGTCAGATTTCCTTTGAAGAGGCTTTTGAGAAAAGATTAGCCCATCTAAAATACATTTTACAATTCTCTATTCCCAAACCCTGAATAATCCTTGGAAGTCACTCCCTGTGTAGGAGGCTGAAGAAAGGCAACACCGTCACCACTGCAGACACAGACCCTTCCGGCTCCACCTCTACCCTACCCTGGAACTAGATTAAAGAGAGACTCTGGAGAACTTACTCTTACCCAATGGGGTGCTTGTACATTTCCCTAAAGTCAGGAGGCACTTTCCTTTGTGAATATTTATACTTCTGAAGACATTTGCAAATCTTCAAATTCTTGGTTAAAGAATAGTTTATACTATTTCCCTATAATTCAGTAAAGCATAACCTCAAAAGAATGATGACAAAGTCAATGACACATATAGCGCAATCGAGGCATACTGAGATGGGGACGATGACAGTGAACAATTTTCTCCCCAAAGCTTAAGGAGAGTCACTGCCCACCATAAGTCAATCCAAATCTGAGAGAATAACAACTTAACCCGTTTACTTTCAGGGTTGCCCAGGAAGAGCCACAGCCAGTTATGTCAAATCCTGGAGTCTGTTTTTACACCTCTACCCATATCCTCTCATTTATTTCATTTCATATAGAAATGAACAGGCCTATTACTTGATGTTTAGATTTTCCAGGCTTGTCCACATCTCCCATATATAAGATGTAATGTGTATAAAGTGCTTAATACAATGTCTGCTACATAGAAAGCACTCCATAAATGTTAACTCTGACATACATATATATTAAATCTATACTAGCTAGATTGCTTGAGTTATTTTTTGGGCATGCGGCTGTGTTGATGTCTGCGTAGGCAACAGAGATCCTCATCATGCAGTATGATTCTGTTTTCCTCTGAAGTTTAGTGAGGTGTGGTTTTCTGTGATGGTCTCCTCCACCAGTTTCAAGCTCATCTTGGAAGGTCTTTTACAACCTCAATAACACACTGCAGTTATTAGTTCCAAGAATGCTCTGTACGCTGTGGGCCCTGGCACGTGCTTGCTGCTGGCTGGCTGACTGATTGATTTACTATGCCTCCCCTTTGTCCATTATAAGCTTTCATCATTGTAGATGTAAGAACCTTCTTTTCTACATGTCCTGCCATCCAGAACAGTCTTCGTGGGTCTGCCTGCTTCACTGACTCACCATCTCCTTTCACCCTTTCTTCTTTTTTCTGGACCTTCTAACTTTGTGTTTCTCCCCAGATTATCAGTTTTTAACTCGGCATGCACACATTATGTAGTTTTGGAAAATACTACCTATTTGCTCCTGTATCTTAATTTGGCTTTCCCCATTTCTATGCTACCTGTTAGTAGAAATGAGACAACCACTCGTAGAACAACTAGTAAGACATGAAAAACTCCATGCAGACTTTCAGGGAAATTAAACACGTACTCTAGACCGGGAGCTGAATCTATGGCAGAGAAAGCATTCTAGTCGTCTTCTCTATGAAACTGTGATTGGGGGATGTTTTTAAAGGAACTCTGAATACGAAACGGGGTTGGAGTGGATTGAAACCTTGGCCATCTGGATGAGAAAGATTCAGATGCTGAAACAGATCTCTGGAGTTAATGAATTTCACAGTCCTTTGCCCTTACTTTGCTCGTCTCGTCTCAAAACAGACACCTGGCGTGAGCTTGTTAAACGGCAGGAATAAGTAAAGAGTGAAAAAGAAGTAAAGCAAGCTTCTTTGCAAACTGCTCTCCTTATAAAACTAAGCAGGTACCTCTACAAGTGATGGTAACTCACAGCCTCTTGGCTCTGTGTTGAATACAGCACCAAAGTTCATGCGCATTTACACACCTGCAGTTTTTTCTTTTTTTGTAAATCAAGCCTGGACTAATTACAGGATTTCATTGTATTTTTATACATATAATAATCTAGTTTCCCCTGTAAATGATTCATTTACAATTCAATTAAACAGCCAAGGAGAACCAAATGTTAAAATAAACATGTTTTTAAATAAGATACAATGTGTATAATTAGACAGAACACATATCCCTATCTTAGTGTTTGATTTGCATGATAATACGAAACAGGTCATTTGAGGCTATGCCAAATATCAGGGATTGGATGACCTTTAAGTTGCTGCCAAGCTGGAGAGTGTATGATTTTGTGATCTGAATGAAAAATGCAACACGTAGTGCGTCATCCAAATGTTTACAAGAATCCAGCTGCGTGGTGTCAGGTACAAAACACCCGGACGACTGACAGAGGTTCTTCATTTTCATCCATATGTTTTTGCATTGCATGGATTTAGCCTGACACGTAGCAAAGCTAAGTCATTTACTGAAGATGTGGGACAAAACCTTCTGAATATACTGGCAATAAAATTGTTGAGAGATTTGCCATTTTCGTATCAGTGGCGTGAATGTTTTGCTGCTGCCTCACTGACAGCTTCTGAATCCGTAAGATTTGAAAATAGTCAATTCAGTTCCCTCCATTCTCCACCCTGTGCTCTCCTCACCATCTCCATCCCCCACAACCCCAAAGGTCTGTGTTAACCTGAGCTCTGACCCATGACAAAGTGGTCTCCTCGATCACAGGGCTGGTGCATGTGGCCTTTGTCATGGGAGCTGCTTCTGTTCCCAGTGATCACTGTGTCTTGGGGACATTGCTCTCTGAGCCAAGCACTGGCCAGATCAGAATTTCTAGCCATCCTAAAGGTTGATTGCAGTAGGCGGTCACAGTCACCATTCATCCTCCCATTACCATGGTCCATAATGCCACTCGTCTATACTTGGCTGTGATTCAGGGACCTGGCTGAGGTGACTGATGCTGACCCAAAGTCTTATCCACACACCCGTAAATCTAAACACTGTCTTTGGATTTGCAGCTGTAGCTACTGTATGGAGAGTCCTATGTTATTTGCAAATCAGTCTCTTTGACTCAGCTTCTTCTGGGTACCTTGACTCCCAGTGAATTCCCGAGTGCCTGACTGCTGCCCATCCCAGGCCCATCTGGTACCTCTCATGCCCCAAATGTTGCAAGCTTGACCACTTAGTTTGAAATTGGGCTTCTAAAGCATCTTCCTCTGTGATCCTTCCTGGCTTCTTTTCCCCCAGGACCCCGTAACCTGACTTCTTTACCACTGCCTCCCTCCGGCTCCCTGCACAGGTTCCGTTGCTGCTAGTCAAGCCCTGCCTGAATCTGGACAGTGTGGCCTGGGGTGCCCCGAGGGCTTGCTGTAAACCAAATTCCCTATGCAACCTTGAGCAAATCACAGCACTTCCCTGGGCCCCACTGTCCTAATCTTAACATGAGAATGTTGGACTAAATCAGGTCTGAGGTCCCCTCCAGTTCTAAAATTATATTATCTCTCTAATACTGTTAGACTGGCTGCCTTCCAAGGTGCCACTGCTCATCATTCTATCCAGTTGTTATGCGGGGATTTTGGGAGGAGGAAAAAATAAGGCTCCAGAAGTACTATCTTGAAAAAGTATAAAATGTGTCTGCTACCTTTCTCATCTTCATGAGCCCCTTGTTTTTCTTCTGTGTTGAATTTAAAACTCTGAGACTTAAACGTACACATTATGACAGTTCTGTCACTTCCTTAAATTACACAGTAAAAACACACAAAGGTGCCGGTAAGTTTAGCACCTTGAGTGTTATACAAGCAATGCTGGGCTGGGCAGAGGATGGAGGTGCGTGCCAGAAGCCAGGGAGAACTGAATAGGGGAGAGATACATTTAGGGCCTGAGGGAAGGGAAGATGCCTGCACTCAGGTGACTGTAGAGGTGGCTGTTCACCTTAAGCGTCCAATCAGCACTTTCTCTGAACATATTGCCTGAAAAAAGAAAAGCAATTGAGCATATAAACAGTCCTTGGATGCGTCCAGTGTTAGCATTTTCAGATAACTCTTCCATGGTCTTAAGAGCTTGTCCTTCTCTGGCAAGGATGGTCCGGGACACACGTTGAGTGCTTTCCTCTAACATATTTAAACTGGTTACATCAGGTTAATGAATGCCCAAGGCATTTTTCAAGAAGTCCCAAAGGGGGTTAGTCTAAGGAGCAGGTGTTGAAGTAGAAAAGAAGCCCCATCTTCTACACACTCTCCTTATGTGAATGAACCAGAGGTTTTTGCTGTTGCAATGTGCTTGTTTTTATTATAATTTGAAACCACTAACTGATACAGTGATTGACTTTCCCAAAACATATCCCTGGTAGTAATTAGAGAAAAAAAAATCACTAAGATTATCCCGATTTGGGCCTCTAAACTCAGGGATGGTTCTGAATAAGCAACCCTATTTCCAAGTGTCTTCGGTGATGCTGGTTGAGAATGAGACAGCCCCTCTGTTTGGAGCTGGCTAGAGAAGTTTCCCTGCTTTGCAGAAATGGGCTGTCATGCGGGGAGCAGTGATCGAATTCACGCTCCTCCTCCCCAAACAACTCTTGTACCCCCACAGATACTCCTTGTTTCTCCGTGTCTCCCTTTTTTCATATCCAGGTCAACCTCCCTCATTCAGTAATCCATTGATCGAGGCTTTGATCCAAGTCTATCAACATGGCTGGACACGGTGGATCACGCCTGTAATCCCAGCACTTTGGGAGGCTGAGGCAGGTGGATCACCTGAGGTCAGAAGTTTGAAACCAGCCTGGCCGACATGGTGAAACCCTATCTCTACTAAAAATACAAAAAATTAGCCAGGCACGGTGGCACATTCCTGTAATCCCACTTACTTGAGAGGCTGAGGCATGAGAATTGCTTGAACCTGGGGGGCAGAGGTTGCAGTGAGCTGAGATCACGCTATCCAGCCTGGGCAACAAGAGTGAAACTATGTCTCAAAAAAAAAAAAATCTATCAACATCTTAATCTTCCCCAAATCAGCTTCTCCATGGCCAGGAGAACCTTAGGTTGGGGTGTCCTTCTCTTATAAAATTTCTTTAGTGAGTTAAAGCAAGAGGCACCATTGGGGTGGGAGGAAAGACACTCATCCTCAGTGCAAAGGCAGTCACTAAGTGTCCTGGCAGATTTGAGGGTAAAGTGAATGGGGAGAGTCAGCCTAAAGAACCAAATTGGAGTGGACTAGAGCAGAGGTGTAGGTATGGAAGAGTGGTTTTGGCAGTAGCTGCTGATTGAGCCAAGTTCAGCATGGGACTGACAGAGATGACAGGGAAGACAGCTTACCTACGTAGCTCCTGGATCAGAAGGGAGCCTCAAAGTGAGAGAACTTGGGGCGAATCTCAGCAGGAGTCCCCTGATGGGACTTGGATACATGATGATCTCTTGGCCGTTGAGGAGACAGGGGTCCAGAAAGGGGATGAGGAATCTGGAAAAATGTGGGACATCAACCATGCATAATTTTTTTTTATCATTCTGGAGTTTGTTCTAGAATTTTACAGTTAACAAAGTATAATCACATATATTATTTCATGTAATGTCCACAGTTACCTAATATTACTAAGAAGTACTTTTAGCTAGCTCTATTTTATAATTCCTTCATTTGTTCAACATATTTTGAGAGCCTTTCATGCACAAGGCACTGTGGTGGATACTTGAGGCACTACAACAGACAAGACTATATCAACCATTGAAAGTGATTGCTGTGTGACAGGATTATGCTTTGGTTTAGTAAGGGTAGCTGGGCACAGCAGGCAGAAAGACCTGATGTGGTCTAGGCAAGTCTTTTCGAAAGAAGTGACATTTAAGATGAGACCTGAATAACAGGTAAAGATGAGCTAGCTGGGGGCAAAGGGATGGAAGGATGTTACAGCTAGAGGGACAATTTATAGAAGATCGAGAGACGAGAAGGTCAGAGAAAGCAAGCAAGTGAATTTGGCTTACTCTAGGAACCACACTGCGGTGATCACAGCTGGGTGAGGAATGTCAGGGGACGAATCGGAAGAAATGAAACTGGAAAGAGGAAGGAACCACATCTTGAAGGGTCTTGGAAGCCATGTAAAGAAGGATGAATGAGGGGTAAAGAAGATGAATGAGAGGTAAAGAAGAGCTTTCTCACTTGGGCAGTTGGTCGATGGCTCATGTGATTTTACTGAGGTAGGAAGCCTGAGGGGAAAAGCAGGTTTTGAGGGAGATGACCAATCCAGTTTAAGACATGTCATGTTGGACACATTATGTTGTCACTGTCCAGTAAGTAGTTGAACAAAGATCTGGATCTCAGGAGAGGAGCATGGGCTGAAGGTGGCGATATGGAACTACTGCCTCCTGGCTGGTTAGTGAAGACAAAGAAGCAGGTGAGACTGCCAGGGAGAGAAGACAGAGGAGTAACAGGCCCAGGATAGAGCCCCAAGGAACTCCAAAAGTAAAGAGAAGAGAAAGAGAACCCATAAAGGAGTTTAAGAAGCGTGTTGTTCTGTTGAGAGAATCTATTCTGGCCATATGTCTCTGGGCAAGTTAAGTCACCTGTCTGAGCCATAGTCTTTTCTTTTCTTTTTTTTTTTTTTTTTTTTTTGAGACGGAGTTTCGCTCTTGTTACCCAGGCTGGAGTGCAATGGCGCGATCTCGACTCACCGCAACCTCCGCCTCCTGGATTCAGGCAATTCTCCTGCCTCAGCCTCCTGAGTAACTGGGATTACAGGCACGCGCCACCATGCCCAGCTAATGTTTCGTATTTTTAGTAGAGACGGGGTTTCACCGTGTTGACCAGGATGGTCTTGATCTCTTGACCTCGTGATCCACCTGCCTCAGACTCCCAAAGTGCTGGGATTACAGGCGTGAGCCACCGTGCCCGGCCGCCATAGTCTTTTCATCTCTAACAAGGACAATAATGGCACCTACCTTACGGAGCAGTATCTAGAAAGTTTATCACAATTCTGGCACAGTGTAAGCATCAGTTAAGGTTAGCTAATATTTTAGTAAGAAGAATGATAACGACGAGAAATATCAGACACCAGAGAAGTCAGAAGAACATGAGATGAAGGTGATGGCATGAGGGAAGAGTGTTGAGACGAGGAAAAATGGATAAATAAGGACAAATGGGCCAGGTGAAGGGCTCGTGCCTGTAATCCCAGCACTTTGGAAGACTGAGATGGGTGGATCTAAAGCTCAGTGCAAGGTCTTTTAGGCCGACTGACCACACCATGGACAGCATGGTAACCTCTGTGACCTACATGTACACTCCAGATGAGTTCCTGGAACCAGAAAGTCTAAAGTAACTGGAAAACCACAAAAGGAGAAGAAATGTTCAACCCTGTGGTGCCTAATTAACTTTGAGACATTCTTCTATTGTTCCTCAGTCCTGCTTCAACTGATAAGGCAATGTGACTTCCTTTGTAACTGACCTTGGTCAACCTCATGACTCCAGACCCTACGACCCTCACCCAGCTTGCAAAAACCACCCTGAACTGTAACTTCTGTCACTTTCCACTGCCCACCCCAAACCTATAAAACCAACTCCTATCCCACCGCCCTCCACTGACTCTCTTTTCAGACTCAGCCCACCTGCACCCAGGTGAATAAACAGCCATGTTGCTCACACAAAGCCTGGCTGGTGGGGGTGGGTGGGTCTCTTTATTCAGAGTGTGTGTTTGACACCCAGGAGTTCAAGACCAGCCTGGGCAACAAAGTGACATCTTGTCTCTGCAAAAATTAAATACATAAGTAAACAAACAAATACAAATGTGCTGAGGTCAAAATAAAAAGTCTGAAAACAGTCTATTGGATTTGGCTGCAGGTAGGACATTGATGACCTTTGCAAGGTGTGTTTCAGGAGTATGGTCTGAGATGAGGAAGACCTGGAGACAGTAATTGTGGGAGAAGTGGATTTTCAGAAGGGTTCAGTCGTTAGGCTGAGGTCACACAGTCAGTAAACTCCCTAATCACATAGTGATCCAAACTCAGATGGTCAGACTCCAAATTTGATATTCTTTCCACCTATAGGACCTAAGGAAGATAATTTAACAAATAAGCATAACTCCATGACTTCTGCTGAGTTAACTGAGGAGAGGAAGGAATGAAAAAGTAAAAATAGAAAGAAAGGCTGGGGTATGAGGAGGTAGGAATATATAGCAAGGCACAGAATTTGTCAGGAAGGGTAATTAGGCAGACCCATTCGCGGGAAGGGGAGGAAATTGAATATAAAATCAACAAATGTTTCTTGAATGCCTCTCACGTGTCAAGCATGTGGAGACTGCAGATGAAACAGACACGTAAGACACGACTCCTGCTTCCAGGAACAAGACATAGACATGAGAAAAATATAAGTGCTGAACAGTTGTTTAAGGCAACAATGGAAGAGCTGCCACAAAGCAATATGTGATTTATTGTCAAATGAATTGTAGCAAACAATGAAAGAAAAAACGTCTTCGGAACTTGCCAAGGAAGGCTCACTCAGTTTCAGGTAGATCAACTGGCCCCTAAGCAGCACCAGGTACTGGGGTCCCTGGGAACTGTGCCAAGAGGTGGTCTGCCCCTTATTTTCCTGCTAGTGGAAGGAACTAAACCTGGTGGGGTAGACCCAGGACTGCTGGATGCTCCGTAATGGGGCTGTAGGATGAGAACATTGGTCTCTACCTGACTCAGGTTGTGTGTGTGTGTGTGTGTGTGTGTGTGTGTGTGTGTGTGTGTGTGTGTGTGTGTGT
>NW_022437127.1:239158-387332 GCF_009761245.1 Sapajus apella | reverse complement strand
TGTGTGTGTGTGTGTGTGTGTGTGTGTGTGTGTGTGTGTGTGTGTGTCAGAGACCAAAAATTGGAGAAAGACACTTAGAAACAGATCTGTAGACATACAGACATAGGAAAGGGTAGGTGATGAAAGATAAAGAAAGAATGCCTGGCACATAGCAGCTCATTGGATCAATGAACAGACAATCCAAGGAGATTCCAAGTGAATTGTATGAATGAGGCTGACCACATAACGGGAAATCTTTGAGTCAGACTCAATCCTGACTTTTACTGGTGTGCATTCAGGCAAGGTTACGTGACATTTCTGGCCTTCCTTTTCTTTGCCAGATGGGAGCAGCAACACCTACTTTGTCAGGCTGTTGAACCAGGCCTGAATTGGATAACACATATGTAGATTACCTGGTACACAATCTGATCCAAAGCCAGTGCTCAAAATGTCAGTTGTCAATGGCAGTTCAAGGTGCTTACAGATTGTCACCTTTCACTGAAGAAGTTTGAGATGCTTTATAAATATTAGCAGATGAAGTCTCACGAGACACTGGAAAAGGAGAAAACAAATGTTATCATCCTTATTTTATGCATGGAGAAGCTTGGCGCTGAGAATCAGGGTTTTGCCAGAGGAATAAGCAATTCTGTGGGAGGATGGGGGAGGGAGGAGGATGAAGCAAAGCCTCAACAAAGATTCTCAAACATGGCCCGCATTCCCTGCCCGCCCTCCAGCCAGCCCTCCAGCCGGCCAGCAGGTGGTAGGGTCAGATTACATTTGCTCTCCCCTGCCCGGTCTCTGGCTCTGGCTGGGGTTGGCTGGTGAGTTGCAATGTTGCAGAGTAACCCTGGGCATTATTTCTCAAAAAATCAGGCAGCATTAAAGAAGATGAGCTCTGATCAGACCCAGTATTGGTTCCTTCTGAGAGCAGTCTATGAATCAGACTCTCTTTGGCAGCCTTTTCCCACCTCGTCCGTGACAACTTGATAATACTTCTTCCTGGTGGAATTTTCTCCCTGAGGACATTCCTGCAACTGAGTTGCTTCGCCCTTTCAAAACACAAGAGACAGAGCCCAGAAACTGAAACAGCCTTTGCGCTATGTTTCCCTGTTGTTCTGATTTGTTATTGTGGTTCCTGGGTGTGAAAATGATCACTTGTTAAAGTGGCCTATTTATACGAATCTTCTCTTTAATTTACCTCCATTTGTCAGCGCCAGAGAAATAGATGGAAATCGGTTCACTGTGCTAATGGTTTCTGTGGCCCTGGTTGCTAGGTGCCAGGGTGGAGGCCCAGACCCTAAGGAGGTTTCAATGTCTGAACCAGTGTCACTGTCACCTCCTCCACTCCATCCTTCGGCGCACACAGCAGGGAAGTGCATCAGCCTTACGGCTGACTCGAGTATGAGTTCGTGAGTCGGAAATCAGCACCTGGGAGGAGAGCAGGAGAATTAAGGTTGAATGGGGATTGCATGCCCATGTACACAATTGTGGTGCTTCCGAAAGGCTGGCTAGGAGGTCTGGGATATAAACCAAGTGTGAGGCCTTGGAGGGTGCTTGGCACACAGTAGGTGCTCAGCAAGTGGGGGCTGAATGTCACAAAGTAGAACCAAATCTATGGCAAGAATGTCAACAATGCTAGGTTCTCAGGCCTGGGGCTTGGGATACTGATTCATTCCAACTCACCCGTGGCCTTAGCTAAGTCCTCACTTCAGTAGGATAAGAAGGTATGTGTTTCTAAAGCTCCAGAACATGTTTTTATTTGCAGTATAAAGCTCCAAAAAGTAGGAAACACACACCCTTCTTCCTTCTTTAGAACTCTGTCCTTAATTTCTTATTAGGTCATTCTTCCCCTCTGTTTGGAAGCAAACTCATTTCTTCTGGACCTGCCCTTGGAGGAGATGGAGAGCTCTGTTTCGCTGGCTTTTTTAAGGAGCCTGTTATGCACCAATCCATGTAATACCTCAACCTCCCTGCTCCACAAATGCCTAGTCTTATTTCCTTCCACGTTTGTCAGTGATCTCATTAACCAAATGTTTACATCGTCCTTTTATCCCGTCACAACCTCTTTCAAGGGGAAACCAGGCTGGACATGATGAGAAGACACCAATATCAGTGCAACCAATATTTCCTACTTGTCTGTCTTAAGAATTCATAACAATGGCTACATTAATAGTGCTCTTAGCATATATCAGGGCTATACATATATTACTTCAATTTATCTTTCAACAATTCTATGATGAAAATGCTAATATTATTCCTGATAAGGAAAATAAGGCCCAGAGATTGAGTGACTTGCCCAAGGCTACACTAAAGAGTGGCAGAGTCTGGATTTGAACTCAAAGTCATCTGATGCCAGAACTCATGCTCCTGGCAACCCTGCCATGAAGTCACGGGATCAGTGTGTTCACTGGGGGAACTCAGCAGTTCCACTGGGGGTTCATTATAAACACGGCGTTTACATTTTTTTCTGCTATACTCTAAGGCATCAATCTTTCTTCCACCTCTGAGCTAAGATTTTATTTTCCCTTCGCTAGTTATTCTCTTCATGCATTCATTTTGTTCAACATACATTTCCTGACCACCTACTGGGCATCGGTTCTGTTGTACCAACTCTGCTGCAGTTCCAGCGGTACTTTCCAAAGATCTGGTGGCTCCACTCTGCTTCCCACATTTTCTCATCAAGAAGGATTTTCAAGTCTTGAAATTGAAAGAATCTCAGACATTATCTACCAACCCACTCACTCTACCCATAAAGACCCAAATCTACAGAGCTAACCTGCAGAGTCTTGTTCTAATGAAAGCTGGTTCTCTTCCCTCTACTCCTTGCTACCTCATCTTAGGATCAGTTACGTAATAGATAATAAGTGTTATGTGGCCATCTGTAGCCATCTGTGAGTCAATTTTTAGTCTGTAAAATGGGAATCATCTTGATATGCATCCCTTAGGGTTCTACTGAAGCTTAAATGAGTTCATATGCATAAAGAGCTTGGAGTGGTGCCTGAATTAATAAATGTTAGTGATATGGCTTGGCTCTGTGTCCCCACCCAAATCTCATCTTGGATTGTAATCCAAATTATAATCCCCAGGTGTAGAGGGAGGGACCTGGTGGGAGGTGATTGGATCGTGGGGGTGGTTTCCCCCATGCTGTTCCTATGATAACGCTTGAATTCTCACGAGATCTGATGGTTTTATAAATGGCAGTTTCTCCTTCTCTCCCACCACCTGCCACCTTGTGAAGAAGATGTCTGCCTCTCCTTCACCTTCTGCCATGACTGTAAGTTTGGTGAGTCTTCCCAAGCCATGTGGAACTGTGAGTCAATTAAACCTCCTTTTTTTTTGAGACAGAGGTTTGCTCTTGTTGCCCAGGTTGGAGTGTCTGTCTCACTCACACCAATTCAGAATTCATAACAATGGCTACAGCAATAGTGCTCTTACCATGTGCCAGGGCTATACATATATTACCTCAATTTATCTTTCAGCAGCTCTATGATGAAAGTGCTAATATTATTCCTGAATTATACATAAGGAAAACAAGGCACTTAGGGTTCTGGTGAGGCTTAAGTGAGTTAATACACATAAAAAGCTTAGATTGGTGCCTGAATTAATAAATGTTAGTGATATGGCTTGGCTCTGTGTCCCCACCCAAATCTCATCTTGGATTGTTATTCCGAATTATAATCCCCAGGTGTAGAGGGAGGGACCTGGTGGGAGGTGATTGGATCATGGGGGTTGCTCCATGCAGAATGGCGTGATCTTGGCTCACTGCAACCTTCGCCTCCCAGGTTCAAGTGATTCTCCTGTCTCAGCCTCCTGCATAGCTGGAATTACAGGCGCCCACCACCATGCCTGGCTAATTTTTGTATTTTCAGTAGAGATGAGGTTTCACCATGTTGGCCAAACTGGTCTCAAACTCTTGACCTTGTGATCCACCTGCCTTGGCCTCCCAAAGTCCTAGGATTACAGGAGTGAACCACCACGCCTGTCGCAGGTGGTAGTCTTTATAGCAGTGTGAAAATGAACTAATACAGTTAGTTTATGATTATTTTTATTCCACCTCAGCATATTTCATTATTCACTTATAAGCCAATATTTCTAAATAATTGTGTCGACTTTTTTTTTGTCTTAAACATGGACTTAAAAAAAATGAACTTCTTCATCTTATGCTGCTATTCATGAGCTCATAGAAGATATTATGTATAATTTTAAAAGGCACAGTGAAGTCTTCCCAGCCCTACTTCCCTACTCAGGGACTTTGGCAGGATCAGGTCATGTGTTTTCCTTTGCTTCCAAAATACCCATTGGATCATAACTAGTTCCTACTCTACCCCTAATACACTGCGGGAAGCTTGAGGGTATAGGCTAGTCCCATTCATCCTTTTATTTTTTATGTTTTTGGTTAGTTCTTCAACTAAGAAGAGGTCATTTATTGTATGATTGCTACACTTGGCCGCAAGTGAACACAGGAATAGTCCAGAATGTCACAGGTCCAGGGCAAAGGACAAACGTGGACAGTTTTGGTTATGATCAAGGTAGGTCTCAGAGGTAGTCTCGGAGATCAGATGGAGATGAAGTTCTACATCCATTGAGAGATGCTCTGGGCAGTAGCATGCAGTTCAATAACTTGTACCAGCATTTCCAGCCTCTGACATTCCACGTTTCTACTCCTGTGGCCTCCGCCGGTACACAAACTAGAGATTTACTTGAAGCTTTGCATTATCTTTCTTCTTTTGCTCTGCAGCCTGCCCATTCGCTTCTTCCTCTACTTGACTCTCATGGCACAGTGGTTTCCAAGAAGATGGCGCAAAGGCTGGGATGTCATCTTTTTATCGTCAGTTCTAAGCATTCAGTACTCAGCACACAGTAGATGTCCCACACATATTTATTGTTGAATGAATGAATGTAACATCTTCAGATTTGCATTTTGCCTTCTGCTACCTACTTGCCCTTTTACCATAATCCCCACCTTCCTTCTACTGTTGTATGTGTGGCTGTGTATATATATGTAGATCATTTTTTCTGGACTCAGTCTTAATTCTTAACTTTAAACCACTGAGTTTAAAACAAACATATAAACTCGCAAATGCAGCCAGATTGGTGGATTACATACAGACTCTAAAAGGAAAATGTAAGCAAAAATTACTCAGAAATGTTCAGAGGGAGACAGTACTGTGAGTGCAGACACATAATGCTAACTTTTTAAGTACCTCTAAACCTACAGAGATAGGACAAAGGGGGCAGTTGAGAGCTTCAGCTTTGTAGGTAGACAAATCTGGAGCTGAATGAGGGTGCTGCCCTCTCTAGGCCTCTGCCTCACCACCAGTAAAATGAGAGAGAGAACCCGTGCAGGACCAAGTGAGATCCTTGTTGTCCACGGTTTGCCACGTGGCGAGGTCCCCATAAGAATTAACTATAGAGCGAGGCTGTGGAGGGTCAGCATGCACAATCATGTCACTGTAAACAATGACTTTTATTTTTTCTTTTCCACTTGCAATACATTTTGTTTATTTTTCTGACATCAGCACTATATTGCACAGGCTGGTACAATGTTGAATAGAAATGATAATGGTCAGTATTTTTCCACTTAATGTGATTAGTTTTAATTTGTTGATGGATACCTATTATCAGAGTGAGGACATTCCCTTGTATTCCTAGTGTGCTATGAGTTTTTATCATTAAGAGGGAGCAGTATTTTGTCATATCCATTTTATGCATTGACCGAAATAATCATATTGCTTTTCTCTTCATTCATCTTCACCCCAACGAGGAGAAATGGTTTCTTAAGATCATCCCATGCTCTTTATTTCAAATCTGTGATCATTAAGCGTTTGCTTTACTGAGGGGAACTGACAATTAAGAGGAAGTGCCCCATTCCTCAACACCAACTCTGGGACCTGGTGGGGAGTCTCTTCTTGTCTGTGTGAATGTGTCTGTCTTCTGGTTTACCGATCATTTTTATAAGACATTTCTCACTTGAGACTTGAACTCCAACTGACAGAGTTCAGGAGCAGACCCCGGACCTGTGGTGACTTTCCCTCTCCCTTCCCTTCAAACACTCACACGAGATGCAGCCACCTGGGGAGAATTCATCAGAAACAGCCAAGCATCTCTTACCGTGTAAAGAGCAACAGAGGCCGTTTCCATCATGACCATCATCATCATGATAGGTTAATAGGGCACGTGTGCATTGAGGACAAATGTGAGTCATAAATATAAAAATAATAATTTAAAAGAAATAAGGTCATTCATTTTAACTCTATTCTTCACTCTCCTTTGCTTTGCCAAAATCATGCAACCAGTCAAGCCACAGACAGACACCCAGTTGAATGTGGTTACCAGAAACACTCCCTGCCTTTGCCTTGTGATTGGTTGAGTGTCTCCTGAGGACCAAGAGCATTTTAAGCAGCTGGTGCAAATGGATGACTTTCTGAAATTAACCTGTTGATGAATGTCACAGCCATCAGGCTCCCCTCCAGCCTTGGGCCAGACAGTGCTCAAGCTGCACGTTTCCCTCACAGCCTCCAGAATGCTCAGCCCTTGAGGACTGGTGTTTCTCTCTGTTGTACATCCTTGGATCTCTGTATGACCTCTGCCATGTCCACAGTTCCTGGATGTTTGTTTAGGACTGGGTCCATAGGAGGGATTGATGTATATGGTACAAGGACCCAGCCTTGACCCTGGATCAGGTGCTTATAAACTGTGGGAATGTGGGCATGTTATTACCCTCTCTGAGTTTCACTTTCCTCAACTACGTGAGGAAATATGACCTTCTTCACATGAGCATTAAATGATACATAAAGCCTGTTTCACAGCCCCCAGAACATATCAGATGCTCAGTAAATGTAGGTAGATTATTATAATGATTAGTACTGCTGTTATGGAAGGAACCAGGAAGGTCAGCTGAATCCAGATATCACAGACCATATATGCTGCTATCAGGCTTATTTCTTTGGGTTTTTCCTCCCGGTGGGTCCTCTTTTAAAAAACAGATATGGAGTTTGCATATCCTGAGGTGTTAGTAACATACATTAGTAACCCATCTAAGTACTTTCTTCTTGACCTGAAAGAGGCAAGGGGTTATCAGACTACATTTGCTTTCATTGGGATTTTGCCGAGGGTTTGACCCATGCCCAAAGGCCACTAACTGAGTCTGGTAACTGCATTGCTCTAATTAGCATTGGGGATTGAATCTACACTGGTCAGTGGTTTATGGTCCTGTAGGTTTCTGTCCTGACAGAGCACTGGGGTGAGACCAGGAGGTTGGGCTGGTCCTAGCTCTGTCCCTTTCTATGTGGCTTTGGCCAGGGTCTCTCTTCGTACGTCAGCGTCTTCATCTGCAAAATGCGAGGGCTGCATTTTATTGGTGATTCCCAAGTGGCGAACAGGGAAACTGTCCCGTACGAACAGCAAGAATGAGAAAGAAGAGGGATTTGAAGAGCAGACAGAAGAGCCAGATCACAGTTGCTGCAAAGGGCAGGGGTGGAAAATCTGTTGGAGAAAAGTAATTCCTGCTTCCCAAAGGACCAGCACTTGGGAAACTAGACTAAATATCTCTGAGGCCATGAGAATGTACAGCCGACTTCGGGGTCGGCAAAACTGCCCATGTAACCTGAAGAGGCCAGGGTTTACATGAGGCTAAACGGTCACCCAGAAGGGAATTGGATTTCAAAGCCTCCGAGTTCTGGCCCGCTGCTCAGCCACAGACTACACCTGATTCCCTTTTTCTTTTCACTAACACGGGCTGTCCCTGTAATACCTATTGACCATTAACGAATGACCAGCAAATCAGCTGCCATACTGTACCAAGTACTGTTCACAGTCTAAGAATTCGTGCAATAAATTGCATTCTTCTTAAAGGTTGTTGGCATATCCCAAGGCCAATTGTTGAGCCTGGCAAGGTGATCTTTTAAGTATCTGCTTAAAATTCTGCCCCCAAGGTTCTGTTGCCGAGAAAACTCTTAATGAGAAGAGTTAAACAAGCAGTTGATCAGCGCAGGCACAGTTTTAGGAACGTGCCCGGTTGGTGGACGTGAGTTACGGCAGGTAGGTCCACCTAAGACCCGCCTCGATTGATTCCTTTGGCTCCTGACTCTTGCCACGCTGCAGTTATGAAGTGCTTTGAGCTCTCCTCAGTCTGATTCCTCTATATGTTGCTCTGTGATGTGACAGCAGCAGTCATGGAACTAGAAAACCTGGTTTTTGTGCTCACTTGCTGCCTACCTGCTGTGCAATACTGGGCAGCTGTATACTCTCCCTGCTGTGCAATATTGGGCAACTGTATACTCTCTCTGAGTCTCAGCTGCCTCATTTGCAAAACAGGCAGTGACAACACCCTCCTAGACTAGTTGTGACGATCAACCAAGGTCACCCGCAGCAAGAAACATATTGCAAACCGTAGGGCTCTGTGAAACAGGGAGCTCCTTGAGGCCTGGTCAGTGACTCCGTTTTTTTCTTATATATAATATTTAACACAGTAGTTCTCAGCCACAAAAGAATCACCCAGAGAGCTTTTAAAATATACAAAGGCCTGGTCTCCACTTCCAGATACTCTTACTTAATTGTCTCAGGGTGGAGCAGCGGCATTGGTATTTTTAAAAGTTCCCAGGTGATTCCAATGTGCGGTCAGAGTCGAAAATTACATTTGGCTGTTTGCTGGAGGCTCAGTTCTGCTGGATGAGTGAATGATTGTAATTATGACTTCCTCTCCCCTTCCCCCAGAGGAGTGTGCTTTGTACCGGATGGAAAGATGCTTCCTGTGTCAGGTTTTGCTCAGGTGCCTGGCTATTTCTAGAATTGCTTTGGAAGAGCATCTGGACATTCACGTTCAGAGGGTGCTCACAATGACTAACACGCTGGTGGGCAGCATCTGAGGGCCCGGGGCCGGGCGGTAGCGGGGGTCGGACGGTGGGGGGGGCCCGGACCGTGGCGGGGGGTGCCGGGGTGGCCCTCCAGCTGCTGCATGTGGCTACTGGGCTAGTATTGTTAAGGGGCAGTCGGCCAGGCCTCTGGTAGGTGGAAGGGAGCTGGGATTCCCTGGCCTCCCTCCTACTTCCCACCAATTAGGTCAGGTCAGCCTTTGGCTGTGTTAAATGCTTTAGGAAGTTCCTGGACCCTTTCCCGTTGTTTACCTTGTGAAGACATGTCAGCCAGTGTTTTAAAATAGAACAATGCAACGTGAAATTAATTTTCTGGGCAAGCTGGTAGTGAGGCACACTGATGTTTCAGCTCCGACTTTAGATTTTTTACTTCAGCCTTGACCCTACTTCCTTTCAGGAAGAATTCTTTTATGGAATTCAACCAGCCCTAACTCGTGTGTGTGTGTGTGTGTGTGTGTTCACGTTCACCTTCATCCATGTTTTGATACACACTGTGTTTTGAAACACACTGTGTTTTGATACACACTGTGTTTTGATACATCAGATTTACCATATACAGTTGTGGCAGGAATTTCTTCTTCCCACCTCCCCTGAAGCCCCTTGGATCCCCTCAGCTAGGAACCACTGCTCCCTTCAAAATTCCCAGCAGCCTTCCTATTGCGGTGCTTCCCACATTCTCACTCCTTACACCCCCAGGAAGAGGGCGCAGGCAGGGCTGGGAAAGCTCAGGCAGAGCTGGGCTTAAACTCCAGAGCTTCTCCCTATTTTCTGAAAGACCTTGGACAAGTTATCTCACTTTTCGGAAACTCAATTTTCTCAACTCTAAAATCGTTAGGGACTGTTGATGAGTCAGTCCTTAATGACTAATAATCATTAGGCTGACTATGTGGGAGTCCATGAGGCAAGACAAAGTTATGGGGAAATGCCTGACATGAAACGGTGTTTCTTGCTGAGGGTAGGATTCATGTGTGTCCTCCTCAAATGCCCAGCTCCCTCCTTCAATGGGCATTCAACAAACATCCACTGAATGGGGGTGCATGAAAGGACATGCTAGGAATCTGGACCCTAGGACAGGGCAAGGAAGCCCCTTTCCTTCCCACACCTCCTTGTTCAACTGAAGCTTCATATACCTTATATGGCTGTGTTTATTTGCTGTGTGTTTTGAAGCAATATATAGTTCTCTTTATGTGTACTCCGACATGCATTAAAGTGTTGTATCCAGACTGCATCATCTGGGTTCATTCCTGAAAGTTGCTTCGTGAGGTTGAGCCATCTCAGAGAGGAACCCAGCCTCAGCAGAAAGAGGCGAAGGCCCCAGCACTGGATGAGTGCTCGCTAAGTGCCAGGTCCCCTCAACTATGGCAACGTCCCAGCAGAACACACGGCATCATCACCCATCCAACAGATCAAGAAACTGAAGTTCAGAGAAGTTAGGAAATTTCACTGAGCACCCAAGGTAAGGCACAGCCAAAGGGGATTCTTGGTTTTATTAAAACCCATGTACTTTCTGTTATATCACACTGAATTTTGCATCAGAGGAGCTGTGGTGGAATTGTGACTTTGTCACTAACCAGCTGAGAGGCCCTGGGAGAGCCACTTAATATTTCTGAGGCTCGAATTTCCTCCGCCTACATAGAGGGTTGGGCCGGCAGGTGAGGGGCCGGTTCTCCAATTCTGTTTCAGTGGCCGTCTGTACCAGCCACTGCTAGTCTCTGCAGCCCTCTAGTGGTGCTTTACAGGAACCAAGCAGTACCTAGCCTTTCCATGGCTGTTGTTCACAAAGGGTTTCATGCAGACTGCCGGGGCACCTGGGGCCTCGATGCCGGTTCAGCATTCCCCGACCATGAATTAAAGATAGGCACGGCTTGGAGGAATCTTGGAGATAGGCGTGAGCTCATTGGTCCTCAGAATACATTATTATTATTTTGAGATGGAGTCTTACTCTGTCGCCCAGGCTGGAGCTCACTGCAACCTCTGCCACCTGGGTTCAAGCAATTCTTGTGCCTCAGCTTCCTGAGTAGCTGGGACTACAGGTGTGTGCTACCATGCCTAGCTAATTTTTGTATTATTAGTAGAGACAGGGTTTCACCATATTGGCCAGGCTGGTCTTGAACTCCTGACCTAGTGATCCGCCCACCTTGGCCTCCCAAATTGCCCGGATTACAGGTGTGAGCCATTGCGCCTGGCCGGCATAATTACTTTTAAAACTTTGAGTTCTGTTTGTTCTGTACCATGCGTAGAACTTGAATGATAAAGAATGAACCCACCCTTGAATGATAAAGAATGAATCCACCCCATAGATTAAAGTTGTGATTTTAAATATAGTCACGGTGTGTGCACATACCTGACTTTGTTCAGGCCATCTTGGCGACAACAGGATTGCTGAGGGGACGCTGTGCTATGGGCCAACACATCAGTTTCAGGCCCTGGTTCTGCTGTGCACTGATGCCACTGGATCTCTCACTGGGCCTCGAGTCCCAGATGTGACCTCCTCTGAGGAGCCATCCCTGCTCCACTAACCAAAGCAGTGCCTGAGTCACAGCCCCATATGTTACGTATTTTTTAGCCCTTACTCCTGCCTGATTTAAAAAATTTATTTGTTTAGGAGCTTAACAGCACTCTCCACACTAGAATATAACTTCCTTTTGAGCATAGAAGGTAAGTGATTCCCCAGAGCTTTGAATTATGTTGGTCACATTGCAGGTCTTCAAAAATATTTCATGATGAATTAACTGACAGCTGATGATCACGGCCTGCTTCATTAACTCGACTCTGTCCAGTTAGGCTCATCATTATAGCACACAACTTTGTCCTCCAGAAGAAAGAAGAAAGTTATGGGTGTAGTTATGGATTTTTTGTTTTTGAGAGTCTCACTCTGTCTCTCAGGCTGGAGTGCAGTGGCGCAATCTCGGCTCACTGCAACCTCCGCCTCCCAGGCTCAAGTGATTCTTGTGCCTCAGCCTCCAGAGTAGCTGGGACTACAGGTGTGCGCCACCATGCTTGGCTAATTTTTGTATTTTTTGTGGAGATGGGGTTTCACCATGTTGGGCAGGCTGGTCTCGAACTCCTGACCTCAGGTGATCTACCCGTTTTGGCCTTGCAAAGTGCTGGGATTATAGGTGTGAACCACTGCCCCTGGCCTAGAAGAAAGTTTTTTCAATGACAGTATCTTTGTCCTATTCTCTAGTCTTAACATAGTTTTCAATATTAATTTCTGGCTATCATGGTAGCATTTCTTCAAAACATGAAGAAATGTCTGCTCTGGGCTAGCAGAGCTGGAGGGAATGAAGCAGGATATGTATGTATGATGAGGGTGTATTTGTGTGTGTGTTGGGGGCTGGGGTTTCACTTTATAGTTGAATGTGATAAATGATTTTAAGCTGCGTTACCTACAATTCTGAGTGTAACTTAGTATAAATAAAGCACCAGGTGGCCGCAGGGGAGTATTGCTACACATTTTTTAAAACACTTAAGGCATTTTCCCAGTGGATTAGCTGCATTACAAAACGGACAATTAGACACAGGCCCTGCTCAGAGAGCTTACGATCTATAGATGGATCAGTTGTCATTATATAAAGCTCCATATCTTCGTTATCAAAACCAGCTATGCTGAATGCCCTTCTATGAAAGATCACAGGCCAGGTCTGCAGAATCTGAGCAGGCCAGGGTGAGCCTTGCTCTGTGGAGATTATAATAGAAAATAAAAAATAAAGGAAATATCGATGAGTATACAAGTTCTGAGCAAGTTAAGGAATGCTTATGTATTGCAAATTATTTGTTAACTTGGCTATTTACAGTTTATTGTCTGTGTCTTCATCTGTACTGAAAGTCCTTTGAAGGCAGGGACCAATCTTTTTAATCTTGAAATCTTGAAACACTTAGCAGAGAGCCCATCACACGAAAGGGAGCTTAATAAATGTTGAACAAAGGAGAAAAAAAATTAAGAAATGAAAAATTTAAAATGAGAAGGAAAAACTGTGAACATGATTCTGCAGAAAGGAATTTGGAGCATGCCTTATATGAAATGTCCGAGTTGCACGCTCTTAGGTCCAGGGTATGGCTGTATTTATCTTTCCTTGTTTTTTCTTCAAGAAGAGATAAGAATCCTTCCATGCCGGACTTCAGTGGAAAATTGACCTCTTAGCAATTTTCAGAGTAGGAAATCCAGGTAAACGAAAGGGGTTAATATCCAGAGAAAGCCATTAAGACATATTCCCATTTAGTGGAACCAGAGTTGCCCGCCATTTTTATAGTTAAAGATGGTTGGTGTGGACCTGGAGACCATGTATTGTGTTTTGTAATCTTCAATGTCAGTACGTTTATTATCATCCAAGAGTTGAAAGACAAAAAAGCAAGCATCTTATTTCTTAGGAGTTGAGCTTCTCTTGAGATGAGATTCTTTTCATTTCTTCTCCATGCCAGCCCCCTACTTCCCAGTTCCACTGAAGCGTGGTCCTAGAGGAATTTCTTCCTCCTTGGGCGGGAAGGCTGAAGGGTGAGAAGAAGGGGAGGACTGAGGGGGCCCCTAGCAGAAAAAGGAGAGGGAAGCAGGGAGAAAGCACCAGGCTGGAGCCGACTCTGGTACAGGGGACAGTACACTGTGAAAAAGGAACTTGGGGTATCGTGGCAGATCACACGCCCTACATCTGCAAATGCAGGTTAGAGTTCAGATTAGATTAGCATTAGCTTAGATTTTATCCCTAACTATAGCTTAAATTCTAAGGAGAAAATCCCTCCTCTACATCTTCTCCAGCCGCAAATCCAGAATCTTCCACCAGTCCAGGGAGTCTGAACTTGACTTTCCTTTAATGGGAGGAAAAACCATTCTTCTACAAAATAGATTAAAAAGCCTTACAAATTCAAGTGAAAGAAACACATTGGTGTGAGGAATGTAAAAATATACCTGACGCTTTCTTTCCTGTTTGTTTTGGGCAGGTGGGTGGGTGGGTGGAGAACCACGGAGGAGAGAAGGGAGGGCTAGAGAATTCAGCTGAGCTGTTTCTCTTCGTCCCTGTGCAAAAAACGAGAGGCTGCCAATCCACTCTCTCCGCAAAAATCAATATGGACATTTCAGCAGCTCCTCAACTCTATTTTCCCATGATTCGTTCTGCTTTTATAATAATTTGTAAAAATAATATAAAAATTTTCTGGGTGATAGACAATTATCTTAAAAACTGAATATGGTCACCCAGTTTTAGTGCCTGAGTTTGCATCTGGTTATGACTCTGCTTCTGCCAAGCGAAGTCTAAATAACATCCTAGAGTCATCTGTGAAGGAAGGTTTGCAGTAGATCAAGAAAGTAAAAGCATTTGGAGAATTGCTATCATCACCATGTGACAGAGAAGAATAAAAATGTCAGACTTGAAAGAACTTCTTCACACACTGAGCACATTCATATGGTATTCATATTTTAGATGTTTACTTGAATTCTTTGTTCATATCAACTTGCTGCAGTTCAATAGAAGAAAATAAATATGCAATAAGTTTTTTTCGTTCAAAGAATTATAGTATTTTATTTGGGGGTGACTCCTTAAATTGATTGACCTATCCAAAAATAAATCTGTGGTTACGAGTATCTTTTTAAAAAACTGAAATGATCAGCAATCATATAATAATGATGCAAATGCAAGTCTATCATGTACAAAATAAAAAGAATCAAGTTAATAATGTGTCATTATCAATAAACTCTGCATTGGTGATTTTATTTAAACAAAGCAAGATTACATATCACATTAACAATGTGGTCAATTTGAAGTTCATTTGTTTTACTTATATTTATTTTATAAATTGATTTGGCTTTATGGTTGCTTATAGAAGAATTATAAGTGTAAAGAGTGGCATTAACACCTAGTTTTATGATTGTGTGTGTTTATGTAACTTTATAATAAATGTAATATAAGCTAGCATTTTATATGTCATGTGTTAGTTAAGTTTAGGAAACGTTTTGCTGAATGAGCGTTTCCCAAAGATTATTTTGTGGAATGCTGGTTCCAGGAAATGAGCAGCAACAACCACAAAACGCTTTTGTTAACAAATACATTTAGGAAACGCACTACAGTGATCTTTCTGGGAATTGACAGTACATGTAAGCTATTTCAACACGAGAAAACTGCACAATGTCGACTACAGTTTTTCAAAATCATTTGCCCGTGTTAAACCAGCTTTAAGTGAAACAGTCATTAGAATCTCACAGGATTCTACAAAAACAGTAGAGGAACATTGTTCTAGACTAGAAAAAAGCAAATTAAAGTCAGAGACTTTAACAAGAATGTGGCTCCAAGGGGTGAAAGTATTAAGAAATAGACATTGTTTTCTTTTGCAAATGCAAATGATGCTGATAAGGAAGGAAAGGTTGGAGGGTTTATTGAAAGGGTTCAGACTGGCTGCACGGAATGCTGTCTGCTCTACTGTCAAACATGAAGAGGATCATTTGCAGGAGAGATGGACCCACAGACATGGATGATTTCTTCAGTGTGGCCCAATGGATAGGTTCTGGCGAAAGTTACCACAGGGCAAATTTCACTATAACAGAGGGAAGACCATTCCAGTTTTTAGAGATGTCTAAGGATGAAATGACTGCTTTGAGACAGAGTCTGTGCCCTCCTAAGCAGCTCAGACAAAGGCCGAATGGCGATGTAGATGAAATCGGGGTAATAAGTAATTGTTTGGACTCGACGATTTTTAATCTTTAGTGCTATGAGTCCA
Organism: Sapajus apella; assembly: GCF_009761245.1. Lineage (NCBI taxonomy): Eukaryota > Metazoa > Chordata > Mammalia > Primates > Cebidae > Sapajus > Sapajus apella. The sequence continues at coordinate 371,775 of NW_022437127.1, read as the reverse complement.
CTTACTTGTGATCAAAATAGAGATATGTACACAAGATAACAATGTACTCTACGGGATAATAACGAACACTCATTAGGTGATGTCATGTGCAGACATGTTACCTGCACTACGATGTTTCAGCCTCACATCCTCCCACAACCCCATGGAGAAAGGCGCTGATATCCCCACTTTATAGGTGAATAGCTGCAGTGGTGAAGCACAGTCATGCTGGTCAATCCCATTTACAGTTAATGACCACAAACCTCAAGTGGCCCTAATGCTGCCCACCGATCGTACTCTGTCTCTCTTCCATTTACTTTCTCACTCTCCACGATGATCGTGTACTCTCCTCTCCTCAAGTCTCCAACACCTCCTCCTCCTCACTTTCAGCTGATCCTAGTGCAACTGACTGCCATCCATTCTGCCTCCCCCAGTGCCTCTGCCCCTAAGTGGACCAGCCCCTGGAGTATGCTCCATCTCTCCCTCTATCCTCCGCTCAAGGCTGTCACTATCGCATTAACCCCTCTTTCTCCCACATTATCAATTTGTTTCTTTTGACTAATTATTTCCATCTGTTATTTCTCCTATCTTTGAAAAACTTCCCTTCTTAACCTCATTCCCCTTTTAGCTACATCCCATTTATCTGCTCCCCTTTAGAGCAAATGCCTCAATCAGCTTATCCCCCCCCTTTTTTTTTTTTTTTTTGAGACGGAGTCTTGTTCTGTCGCCTGAGCTGGAGTGCAGTGGCGTGATCTCGGCTCACTGTGACCTCCACCTCTTGGTTTCAAGCGAATCTCCTGCCTCGGCCTCCAGAGTAGCTGGGATTACAGGTGCCTTCCGCCACACCTGGCTAATTTTTTTGTATTTTCAGTAGAGACAGGGTTTCACCCTGTTGTCCAGGTTGGTCTCAAACTCCCGATCTCAGGTGATCCATCCACCTCGGCCTCCCAAAGTGCTGGGATTACAGGCGTGAGCCACTGCGCCTGGCAGCTTATTTATTCTTAATGCTTCCAATTTCTCTCTTTTCATTCTCTTGAAAACTCACTCCAACCAGGCTTGCAACCCCACCACTCTACCAAAGCTGGCTTGTCAAGATCGCCAGTGACTTCCACATGTCTAAATCTAAGGTGTGGTTTCAGTAGTCATCTCCTTTGACCTGTCTGCCACATTTGTCATCATCGATTGTTTCTTTTTTCTGGAAACACTTTGTGCACTTGGCTTCCTGGCCACCGTATCTTAGCTTTCGTCCTGCGTCACCGGCTCCTCCTTCTCATTTACCTTAGGCGGCTCCTATCCTTCCTTAACTCTTAACTTTGAAGTGCTCCAGGGTTCAGGTTTTGACATGCTTCTCTTTGATGATCTCACCTAGCTTTAGGTTTTAAAAGTGTCACCCAAATATTGGACAAATTTGTCTCTAGCCCAGCCCTTTCTCTTGAGCTCCAAGTTCTTATACTCAACTGGCTACTTAACATTTCTAGTTAGATGTTTAATAGGCACTTCAAACATCATAAAGCTAAACTTCAGATCTTATGTGGTGGCTGCTGTGACGTGCTGGCCATCACCCCTCAGAACTGAGACACTTCTGCAACAACTTGCAGCAAAGTCCGTCCCTGAGAATTGCCCTCAGCTGAGGGGACCCGTCTTATTCAAGATAGCATTCTTCCTGGAGGCATTTCCTCTGCAATGCCTGGTTGACGTGACAGAGCAGAGACACAGTCCCATTGTCTCAGTTTGAGACAACTCTGAAGAGTCACCGTAGCTCCGTGTGGGATCAGCAGACGCCTCTGCCACGGCCCCATCGAGTGATGCTCGGCGATGCGTCTCTGTCTGCCCAACCCGCCCTCTCTCACTCCCTTTACAGGTGATGTTCCAGAGTTGGGTCTCCGGGAGCACCGATCGCTGTCTGACTCTGTTTCCTGAGGAAACTGACTTAAGATAGCAAATATTGAGAATGGGCCTAGGAAACAGACTCTAAAATGTTTTGGAACTGGATCACCAGCCCATTGCTGCCAATAAAGCTCCACTACTGGTTTGTAGGTAGAATTCTCACAGCCTGTGGTGTTCAGTAGACGTTTTTAGAGCGATCGTAACCTATTGTTATTCCAGCAACGATTAAGATCGATGTTAAAATCTCTATTGTGATTGTGGATTTATCTGTTTCTTCATTCAGCTCTATCAGTTTTTGATGCTCTTTTAGGAAGTACATACACGTTTAGGCTTAGGTATAACTTCTAGAAGAATTGACCTTTCTATCATCATAAATACCCTCCTTTATTCCCGATTATATGTTTTATTCTGAAGTACACTTTGTTTCCCTTTTGCTAGTTTACTGATGTGGGTCAATATGTTTCATTTTCAGCCCCAGTCATTTTTACATGTTTCTTTTGTCCTTTGTTCAAGGCTCCTTTAGAAGCATCTTCTCAATGAAACTTCTGAAGACAGAACTTGTTATTATTTCTAGTGTTTGTACTGAGCATGGAATCTACTGGGCATAAATTGCTTGTGTTTACTTTCATTGTACTAAGAATGGATTACATGTGTTTGCTTAATTACGGATCGGCTGCTCTTGGGTCACACACACCTGTCCAAAGTACATGGAGGGGGATGAGGGGTCACGTGATATAATACGGTTGTTCAGGGTTTGTTAGGGCCTATGGAGGTCCCATTTCTTTAATTCAAAAGTAGAGAATTTTATACGCTGTATACCACTGGTGAAGAAATATAAGAACTTGAAATATCAAATGATCTCTCTTACGTTTGTAAAATTAATCTATATTATTTCATATAGCTTTAGTTTGTTCACATCTTATTTAATATTGCATTGTATGAAGATACCACAATTTGTTTATTTTTCTGTAGATATCCATGTGGAACACTATTGCTTTTCGAAGTGATCTTTAAAATGCTTATTTATACTATCATACAACAGTTCAATTTCTGAGGTCATGTTTCCAGGAAAAATTACGAAATCCATAAATTATTCTGACTTTCATCATTTCTCTGGATATTTCTTAGACATTCAAATATTATTTGTTCAATGTTATTTAAAGATAATCATCTTCCGTCAAATGTACTTGGCAGTTCAGAATATTATAAAAGGTGTTCTGTAACATGAGTAACTTTGCAAATGTCTGTCTTTTCTGCGTGACAGTATTGCAAGAGAAATGAAAAATGTGTTCCCAAAAAGCTTGCACACAAATGTTTACTGTAGTTTTATCTGTAATTGTCCCAAACTGGAAATGATCCAAATTTTATCAAAAAAAGTGAATGGATACATATATTGTAGTTTATTTATACAACAGAATACAAATCAGCATTAAAAAGCAACAAGTTATTGATAGAATCTCAGGATGTGGAGAAATAGAAACACTTTTACACTGTTGGTGGGAGTGCAAATTAGTTCAACCATTGTGAAAGATAGTGTGGCGATTCCTCAAGGACCTAGAAATAGAAATTCCATTTGACCCAGCAATCCCATTACTGGGTATATATCCAAAGGATTATAAATTGTTCTACTATAAGGACACGTGCACACGAATGTTCCTTGCAGCACTGTTTACAGTAGCAAAGACTTGGAACCAACCCAAATGCCCATCGATGATAGACTGGACAGGGAAAATGTGGCACATATACACCATGGAATACTATGCAGCCATAAAAAACGATGAGTTCTTGTCCTTTGTAGAGGCATAGATGAACCTGGAAACCATCATTCTCAGCAAACTGTCACAAGAACAGAAAATCAAATAACACATGTTCTCACTCATAGGCGGGTGTTGAATAATGAGAACGCATGGACACAGGGAGGGGAGCATCACACACTGGGGTCTATTGGGGGGAAATGGGGGGGACAGCAGGGGGTGGGGAGTTGGGGAGGGATAGCATAAGGAGAAATGACAGATATAGGTGAGGGGGCGGTAGGCAGCAAATCACACTGCCACGTGTGTACCTATGCAACAATCTTGCATGTTCTTCACATGTACCCTAAAACCTAAAATGCAATTTAAAAAAAGAAGAAAAAAAAAAGAATCTCAAAATCGTTTGGTTGTATTTGGAAGATCTATATTTACGTTTTCATCTTCATGATAGTGAAGGCCAAGCAAGGCATTAAGAGGAGTGGTATGGGGCAAGGGGCGGCTACATTAAAATGGCAAAGACAACCTCTTTGAGGAAAGAATCTTTGACATGAATCTTAAGAAGGAGGATGAGCCAGCTATAGGAAGAGCTAGGAGAAAGCGCTCCAGGCTAAAGGAACAGGAAGCGCAAAGTCCTTGAGGCAGGAAAGGCCTTGTTTGTCAAAAAAGAGAGACCTCCTGTGACTGAAACGGAAGACCCAAGAGAAGACCAGTATGAGACAGACGGACAGTGGCAGGAGACAGGAGTGAGTGGTCAGAGACAGAGGCAGGAGACAGGAGTGGTCGGAGACAGAGGCAGGAGACAGGAGTGGTCGGAGACAGAGGCAGGAGCCAGATTATACAGAACGCTACAACCCAAGGTAAGAAGCATATTTTTAAGATCAACTTTATTGGGGCTACATTATTATAATAAAATACACATAATATATTACATACGTTGTATTTTATATTTTTGTAGACACACACACACACACTTCCATTGCCTAGAAAGCTCCCTCCAAGCTCCCTCCTTCCTCTTTCTAGTCAATCTTCCCCATTCTCAGCCCTAGCCTTTCCGATTTTTGTCACTATGGATTGGAATGCACACAAAAAGGAGCTCTGATTGGTGGAATGCAGGTACCTCAACCATTTATAAGAGGGAATTATCTGCCTAGCTTGAGAGGCTTGCAGACACCGGACAGGGAAAACAATAACCTCAGGAATCACCTGGTATCCCTCAGAGCCAGGACATATCTCAGTTACAATCATGCTAAATTTCACGAACTAACCTTGTGAGATAATAAGGCTACTAACAGTCTAAGTGTTTCGGAACTTCATCTTCAGGACAGAGCCCATACGCCTAAGTCTGGACATCCAAATGCCTTCTGTGAGAGCTCAAAATAAACTCACAAACTTGTTATTGACGAGCAAATGAGATGAATTAGGGGAAGTGCTTTAATAGTATTTGACTCATGAAATTACAGCTAACGGTGTTGTATTTTAATATTATGAAAATGGAAATATTTTAAAGTCAAGTCATTTGAAAAGCATGAGGGTCTGCACACATAAGATTGTATTGTTTTCTTATTTACTCAGTAAAACAACATCTGCTGGGTCTATTGTAAGAGAGAGGGATGGCTTGTAGAACTTTAGGTTTAGTAGGCTACAAGACTTTACATATGTGATTTCACCTAAGTATGCATGTTCTGGGCCCAAAACCAAGAAAATAAAGTTCCAAGTAAAACTCACTATAGCTGCCTTTCTTTTTGAGGTGGAGTCTTGCCGTGTTGCCCAGGCTGGAGTGCAGTGGCACAATCTTGGCTCACTGCAACCTCCTCCTCCCAGGTTCAAGCGATTCTCCTGTCTTAGCCTCCCTAATAGCTGGGATTACAGGCGCACGCCACCACGCCCAGCTAATTTTTGTAGAGACAGGTTTTCACCATGTTGGCCAGGCTGGTCTTAAACTCCTGACTTCAGGTGATCCACCTGCCTCAGCCTCCCAAAGTGCTGGGATTACAGGCGTAAGCCACCGCACTCGGCCTACAGCTGCATTTTTTGCCTGCCTTTAGATACAAGCTTCAGAATCAGAAGAAATTAAACAACAATTTTGGAATCTATAGTGATATACACATATATAAAATAAAATGACTCATTTTACGTATACAGTTCAATGAGTCTGAATGTCATTTATGGTTACTTTGAGAAACTGTAATCAAGATAAAGATAAACAGCATTTCTATTACTCAAAAATTTCTCTCCTTTCTCTTTCTAGTTAATCTTCCCCATAATCATCCTCAGGAAACCACATTTATAATAATAATTATTTTTAAAATTTCTTTAAGAGATGAGGTCTCACTATGTTTCCCAGTCTGGTCTCAAACTCCTGGGCTCATGGCTGGGCACGGTGGCTCACGCCTGTAATCCCAATACTTTGGGATGTTGAGGTGGGTGGATCACGAGGTCAGGAGTTTGAGACCAGCCTGACCAACATGGTGAAACCATATCTACTAAAAATACAGAAAAAATCAGCCAGGCATGGTGGTGCGTGCCTGTAATCCCAGCTACTCAGGAGGCTGAGGCAGGAGAATCACTTGAACCCGGAAGGCAGAGGTTGCAGTCAGTGGAGATCACGCCATTGCACTCCAGCCTGGGTGACAAAGTGAGACTCTGTCTCAAAAAACAAACAAACAAAAACAAAAACTCCTGGGCTCAAGCAGTCCCTCCTGCCTCAGCCTCACCAGTAGCTGGGACCACAGGTGCACGCCACCATCCATCAGCTACAACCATGTTCTCATTTCTATTAGTATAGATTGGCTTTGACTGTTCCAGAATTTAAGAGAAATGACATCATATAGTATGTACTCTTTTGTGTATGGCCTTATTTTGCTCAGCGCAGAGGTGCCAATACAGTTCAATTGGAAAGGGATAATCTTTTCAGTAAATAGCGCTGCAATTATAGTACATTCTTATAGAGAAAAATAAACCTCAACCCAAAGAATGGCAAAATCGAAGGCCCCACCAAGTGTCCCCCTCGCAGGAACACCAGATTCAACAACTATCTACACGCAGGAGCATCTTTATAAAAAACAAATCACATGAGCACTCACAATACCTGCTTTTAACTTCATGTAACTGAAAGAGGCACCAAAGAGGGTAGGAAAGACAGCCTTGAATTGCTGAACCCACCTCTCTCCCCATCCCCTGGCCGTGGCCATCTGGCACATGGAGAGAGAATCTGTGCATTTGAGAGAGGGAGAGAGCAGTGACTGTGAGACTTTGCACTGAACTCAGTGCGTCCTGTCACAGAGGAAAGCGAAACTGTGTTGAAGTCAGCTGACACCTGCCCGTGGAAGAAACATTCAGACCAGCCACAGTCAGAGGGGAATCGTCCAAAATTGCAATGGTTAGAACTTGACTTCTGACAAGCCTTGCCACCACAAGCTGAAATGCTCTAGGGATCTGAATAAAGCGGGCCACAAGGACTGCAAGTCTTAGTGCTGAGGTGGGTTTGGAGCAAGCAGGGCTTGGGGGATACGTGACCAACGAGACACAACCTGGGGCAGCTAAGGGAGTGCTTACACCGCTTCTCCCCCAACCCCAGCCAATGCTGCTTGTGGCTCCAAAAGAGACCCCTTTCTGCTGCTTGAGGAGAGGCCAGGGATGAGTCAAGAGGACTTTTGTCTTGTGTCGTGGATACCAGCTCAGCCACAGTAGGACAGGGCTCCAGGCAGAGGTGTGAGGCCCCCATTCCAGGACCTAGCTCCCAGACAGCATCTCTACACACACCCTGGGCCAGAAGGGAATCTACTGCCTTCAAGAGAAGGAGCCAGCCCTGACAACATCCATCACCTGCTGACTAAGCCCTTGGGCCCTGAATAACCCGCAATGATACCCAGGTAGTACCCTTAGGCCTTGGGTAAGAGTCTGAGATGTGTTGGCTTCAGGTGAGACTCAGTACCTTCCCAGGTGTAATGGCTACAGTGAGAGACTCCTTCTGCTTGAGAAAAATCAGAGGGAAAAGTATAATTTGAAGTCAGTTTTTGTTATTTTTGCTTAGAATAACTTTGGCTATGCTGGGTCTTTTGCGGTTCCATATAAATTTTAGGATTGTTTTTCTATTTCTGTGAAGAATGTCATTAGTATTTCAGTAGAGATTGCACTCAATCTGTCTATTGCTTTGCATAGTGTGGACATTTTAACAGTATTTAATTCTTGATTCTTCCACTCTATGAACATGGAATACCTTTCCATTTTTGCATCCTCTTCAATTTCTTGCATCCATGCTTTAGAGTTTTCATTGTATAATCTTTTATTTGATTAATTCCTATGTATTTTGTTTTATTTGTAGCTATTGTAAATGGGATTACTTTCTTGATTTCTTTTTCTGATTGCTTGCCGTCGGCATATAGAAATGCTACCGATTTTTATATGTTGATTTTGTATCCTGCAACTTTACTGAATTTGTTTATCTGTTCTAATAGCTTTTTGGTGGATTCTATAGGATTTTCCCAATATAAGATTATGTCATGAATAAAATCACGTAACAAGATCAACGCCATTATAAAAAGCTATCAGGTTCTAGGCTTTTCTTTACTGGAAGACTTTATGGCTTCAATCTCATTACTTGTTATTAGTCTGTTCAGATTTCAAATTTCTTCATGATTCAATCTTGGTAGGTTGTATGGGTCTAGGAATTTATCCATTTCCTCTGGATTTTTCATTTATTGGCTCATGGTTGCCACTAATGGTCCTTGAATTCCTGTGGCATCAGTTGCAATGCCTCCTTTTTCATCTCTGATTTATTTATCTGAGGCTTCTCTCTTTTTTTCTTAGTCTGGCTAAAGGTTTGACATTTGGATGGCATTTCTGGACCTGTTCGAGGTCAGAGGGGAGCTCACTAACCTGAAGGGTGAGTTCCAGGCCTGGCAGCATTTGCCATAAGCTGACTGAAGGGCCCTGTGGCTTTAAGTGAACACCAGTGATATAGCCTGGCAGAATGGCCTATGGACCTGTGGTAGTGGTGGCCATGGAGTGAGGTTTCTCTGTTTGTGATTTTTTCTTTTATAGAAGTATTGTGATGAGCATTTTTAAAAAAATATTATTGTATGCCATCTTTTTTTTTTTTTTGAGATGGAGTTTTGCTTTTGTTACCCAGGCTGGAGTGCAATGGCGCAATCTCGGCTCACCGCAACCTCCGCCTCCTGGGTTCAGGCAATTCTCCTGCCTCAACCTCCCGAGTAGCTGGGATTACAGGCACGCGCCACCATGCCCAGCTAATGTTTGAATTTTTAGTGGAGATGGGGTTTCACCATGTTGACCAGGATGGTCTCGATCTCTTGACCTCGGGATCCACCCACCTCAGCCTCCCAAAATGCTGGGATTACAGGCGTGAGGCACCGTGCCCGACTATGCCATCTTTTACTAATTAAGATAAATGTTTGAATCCTGTGTTTTTTTGTTTTTTGTTGTTTGTTTTTGAGATGGAGTTTCGCTCTTGTTGCCCAGGCTGGAGTGCAATGGCGTGATCTCAGCTCACTGCAACTCTGCCTCCTGTGTTCAAGCGATTCTCCTGCCTCAGCCTCCCAAGTAGCTGGGATTACAGGCATGTGCCACCAGCCTGGGTAATTTTGTATTTTTAGTAGAGATGGGGTTTCACCATGTTGCCCAGGCTGGTCTCGAACTCCTGACCTCAGGTGATTTGCCTGCCTTGGCCTCTTAAAGGGCTGGGATTACAGGGGTGAGTCCAGCAAATTTTACACTTTTTTTTTTTTGTTTGTTTTCTCTAATCTTGTTTATTCTTTTTTTTTTTAAATTGTACTTTGGGCTCTGGGGTACATGTGCACGTCCTGCATCCTGCAGGATTGTCGCATAGGTACATACACACCATGATGGTTTGCTGTCTCCATCCCCCACTCCCCAGCTGTCCCCCCAACCTAGCCCAGTGAGTGTTGTTCCTTTCCCTGTGCCCAAGTATTCTCATTGTTCATCGCCTGCCTATGAGTGAAAACATGCGATGTTTGGTTTTCTGTTCTTGCGTCAGTTTGCTGAGAATGATGGTTTCTAGATTCATTCATGTCCCTACAAAAGACACAAACTCATTGTTTTTTATGGCTGCATAGTATTCCATGGTGTATATGTGCCACATTTTCCTTGTCCATTCTATCATTGATGGGCATTTGGGTTGGTTCCAGGTCTTTGCTATTGTAAACAGTGCCACAACAAACATACATGTGCATGTGTCTTTATAATAGAATGATTTATAATCCTTTGGATGTAATGGGATTGCTGGGTCAAATGGAATTTACATTTCTAAATCCTTGTGGAATGACCACACTGTCTTCCACAATGTTTGAACTAATTTACACTCCCACCAACAGTGTAAAAGTGTTCCTATTTCTCCACATCCTCTCCAGCATCTGTTGTCTCCAGATTTTTTAATGATCACCATTCTAACTGGTGTGAGATGGTATCTCAGTGTGGTTTTGATTTGCATTTCTCTAATGACCAATGATGATGAGCATTTTTTCATATGTTTGAACAGGCTTCTTGAGAATTTTTTTTTTCAGAAAGCTTTTTTTGTTTTGTATGGACTTTATTTTTCCTAATTTTTTTTTTTTGGAGCATGTAAGTTTGTAGAAATTTTAATTAACCAATTAATTTTATGCCAATTTCTTTTGGAATATTTTTTCGTTGATATAAACCATGACTAACCCCAGACATCCTCTGTCAAATATTTTCTCTTTCCTAACAGAGACTTCAGAATGAGCACCAACTTTCTACTAGTTTATTAACTTAAACTCTGAACCCAGGCTGGGATATTTTGCAGTGTCTCTGTTCTAGAATTAGAGTCAGTGTAACTGTGGTGGAAAGGGTGGGTTTTGATGCCAGGTAGACTTGAATCCTGGCTTTGTCACTATATGTTCTAGAAGCTGTCGTCCATGAGTCTTGGATTATTTATCTGAATGATAAAGATCATAGGATCTAACTCTTTAGTGTTTTAGAAGGATAAAATTAGATTATGTATCAGTCCATGTAAAAAGCTCTTAAAATACAGTCTTCTCATCAGAAGGCACTCACTTCCAAGCACTTTCTACTTATTTTCCGACTAGCTCTCCTGCTAACTGCCCAGTGCAATCTACCACCTTCTTTCCCCTGGACTATGCAATAGCCTCTTCACCGACCTCCCACCCTCCATCCTTATCTCTATTAGTCTTTTATCCTCATGGTAGTCAGGGTGATTCTTTATCGATATAAATATTTTTATTTCATATGTGTGCTCAGTTTTTCAATACATTCTCATCACATATAGAAAAAAAAATCTTTCACCTACTGGAAATAGCCTGCCGTTTCTATTATTTCACCCTTGCCCTATTCCCATGCTTCCCATAGATTGGAAAGGGGAGTTCTTGGCTAAAGACCTTTTAATATCTTTCCACATCAAGCAGAGTAAAGTCCAAAGCCCTAAGATACTCGTGGCTAGTTTTCTGACCTCATCCTAAACCATTCCACCTTTTGTTCACTCTGCTGCAACTGCACCCGTCTACTTTCTGCTCTTACACATATCTAGCACGCCGGACCCACCTACTAAAGCAGGTATTAAATTTTATCCAGGTTAGCTTTTGTAATAAAAACAGAGGAGAGACTGGGATTTACCTGGGGAAGGGATATGGGCCTACCGTTGAGACCATGCACAGTTAGAGCAAGATTTAGTCAGGGCGGAGAGAAATATGCCAAAACACTGCATCATCCTCCACCTATTAAAAAATCAGCTTTCTGCAAAAGGTCAGTATTGGATATGTTAGGGTGAAAAAGCAGAAAGTGAGCTGAGGACAGTAACTGGTAAACCTAGGTATCTTTACTACTCTTAGTAACAGAGATAAGGGAAGGCTTTTACCCTAAACAGACCGCTGCCTTGTTCACTATGGTAGACAGAATAATCATTCCCAAAAGATGTTCATGTGCTAATGCCCAGAACCCATGAATGCAAAAGGGACTTTTTTAGGTGTGATTCTATTAAGAATTTTGAAATGGGGATGTTATCGTGGATCATCCAGGTAGACCCAATATATTCACAAGGATCCTTACAAGAGGGAGACAAGTGGGTCAAAGTTAGAGGAAGAATATGTGATTCTGGAAGCAGAGATTGGAATGACCGACTTGGAAGAGTAAAGAAGGGGCCATTGATTCAGGGGATGCAGGCAGGCACCTCTGGAAACTGGAAAAGGCAAGGAAACAGATTTGGTCTTAAAGCCTTCACAAGGAGTGCAGCCCTCAGGACATCTTTACTTTAGAACCTCTGAGTTCCAGAACTGGAAGGCAATAAATTTGTGTTATTTTAACTCTTAAGTATGCGGTAATTTGTTTTAGTAGCAAGAGGAAACTAATATATTCACTATCACACAGACTGCATGGCTAATTGTATTGTGTCCAGAATCTCCACGTTGAGTGTCTTAAATTCTCTCAATTGATTTGGGGGCAGTTCTGAAATAGGTGATTAAGTGCTGCCTAGGGGTCCATGAGATGTCAGCATAGGGGAAGATAATTAGCATGTGTTTTAAGTATTAATAGATCCTACTCCAAGGCTACTCAAAACGCTGCTCATCATGTAAGGACATTAGCTGGTATGTTGCAGAGCCCAGAGATGTCACGTGAACTCACTGATAAAGGCCGATCTAGCTGTCTTCCACTCCCTGGATGAAGTAAGGTTAAAGCTACCTTATTTCATGAACAATAGTACGACAGCGAAGGCCCTAAAGCCTGGTGCTCAGGGGAACTGGTAATGGTCCCAAAGGATGACTGCACTGTGGCCAGTGATTCCCGGCAGAGATTGACCATCATTATTTTTCTTTACGAAGCACAGTAGGGTGCCCAGGTGTATATGTAGGGACTGCCATCACTTTTAAAAGCAGGAGTCAGTAATTTGTTTTGAGTAGTGAATCTGTTTGGTGAATCAACGGTCCATAGACTACAGATGGATGGTAAAGCATGATGCAATTCAAGGACTAAGAAAAATGAACTTACCTACATTCATGACGTTTTGCATGGAATTTCAAGAAGGAATTTCAGAATTATAAAACCTGTTGAGTTTTCAGTAGATTCTGGCATTTGAAATTCCTCATTTAGACCAGAAAGTGAGTAGGCCTAGAACCATATTTAAAGAGAATGGTCTGGGCCGGGTGCAGTGGGTCAGGCCTATAATTCCAGCACTTTGGGAGGCTGAAGCGGGCGGATCATGAGGTCAGGAGATCGAGACCATCTGGCCAACATGGTGAAACCTCATCTCTACTAAAAAATACAAAATTAGCCAGACATAACTGGCGTGTGCCTGTAGTCCCAGCTATTCAGGAGGCTGAGGCAGGAGAATTGCTTGAACCTGGGAGGCAGAGGCTTCAGTGAGCTGAGGTCATGCCACTGGATTCCAGCCTGGGCAACAAAGTGAGACCCCATCTCAAAAAAAAAAAAAAAAAGATAGAAAGGAGAGAGAGAATGGTGTATGATGTGAAGACAGAGGTTGAAGCAATAGTTCAGAGCATGGAAGCCATTTTTTGAGCATCCTAGAGTCCGTGGGTGGGTATGAATTTGTTGAGCCAATTTGGACAGCCTAGGAGTAAAGGAGTGTCATTAAATGATGTAGTAGGGAATTATTGAGAAAGAACAGGTGTTGGAAAGAAGAAAATGAATTCATTTTGGAAATTTAGTCTGTGTGACTCCAGGAGGAAGTTCCCAGTCAGTAATGGAAAATATAGGATTGGTACTCAGGAGAAAGACTGAAGATATTAGTGTAAGAGTCATTGGCATGAAGGTGAGTGTTGAAGCCATTGCTGTGTATGAAATGTACCAGGGAGAGTAGTTACAAAATGAAGAAGTTGAGGATGGGGTCCTCATATATTTAAAAGGTAGAAAAAGTTGTCAAGGAAGATCTGTGATGGGTTTCTAGATATTCATCTCCATCTCTAGAGTTGGCTGCAGGCACTGAAATATCCAAGGCTTAGGCATTGATTTTTCAGCAAATACACCCCTTAAATGGGTTAGGAATCTGAATGTACTTGTTACAAATTTCTCTGTAGTGAGAGTGCTGCTTTTTGTGATTCTTATCATCTCTGATGATAAACCTCAAGTTCCTCCTCCCTTGGGAGCTGATATATTGCTTTATTTCATGATATAGGAAATCCCAAATAAATATCCCAACTTGATGTAAGTGTATTTATAGAAGGAAAATCAATCACTTATAAAAGGACACTGTTTACATAGTTTCTCTGAGAGACACTTGCCTTGTTTTTGAATAACCAAATTAACAAAAAGGATAAAAATATTCAGGGGTCAAAATTGGTTGTCTTTGGAATGAGTCTCATAGCTTATTTTAAATGTCTTGGTATGTGACTTTTATTTACTTGAAGGTAGACACTGACAAATAACAGTAGACATGGTAATAATAGTAGTAAATCTTTATATGGCGTTACTTCTCTAAATATCTTCTGTATATTAATTCAGTTATCTTTACAACAACATTAGAAGACAGATACTATTATGATCTTCGTTTTACAGCTGAGAAAAATGAAACCTAGAAAGTTTAAATAAGGTGCCCAAGTTCACTCAGTTAAGTGTCAGAAGTGAGATATAAACCCAGCTTGTAAGACTCTAGAGCCAATGGTGTCAATACTGTGCTATGTATCCTCTATCCTGACTGGTCACCTCTAGATTGAGTTCATTATAAACTGACAAATCCACAAGCAAATAAAATACAGGCTAAAAATTTGAAAACATACACTTTGACATGCCTGAATTTAACCAGGATGTTCCAAAGTGTGTGTGTGGAGACATATTAGACAGTATTATAATAATAATAACGTCTATCGGAACTTACCAGATGCCAGAATTTGTGGAAATTGCTTTATATGTATTAGCTGTTTAATCCTTACAACACTGAGGTCATCATTTTATAGATGAGAAATTCAAGTCACAAGGGGTTAAGTGGCTATAATGTTATGAATTATTAGATAGTATGCTATATTATCTAATTATAAAATTATATGTTTTAAAAATACTTTGAAATATTTAAAGGAAATGAAAAATATCACACACTATTTTTTATTCTAAGGATTCAAGACACATGATTAATAGGCAGACATAGCTTTTATTAAAAATTTCAAATCTCAGAGTCTTGAGGATCTTTTAAAGTATTTATTTTCAATAGAAACTTGACACTGAAGTTAAAATGCAACAATTCCTAAAGCTAAGTTTAAATGGTATGCCTATAATAAGTCTAGAGGCCCTAAGAAATACAGGCATGCCTTTCCTGTATTCCCAGCTACTTGGGAGGCTGAGGCAGGAGAATCACTTGAATCCGGGAGGTGGAGGTTGTGGTGAGCCAAGACTGTGCCATTGCACTCCAGCCTGGGCAACAGGAGTGAAACTCCGTCTCAAAAAACAAACAAACAAACAAACAAAAACAAACAGGTATGCCTCAAAAACGTTTCTGGTTTGGTTCCAGACCACTCCAACAAAGCAAATATTGCAATAAAATGAGTCAAGTGAATTTTTTTGTTTTCCAGTGCATATGAAAGTTACATTTACACTATTCTGTGGTCTGTTAAGTGTGTAATAGCATTATGTATAAAAACAACGTACATACCTTAAGTTATTGCTAAAAATGCTAACAAGCTTTGGAGCCTTAAGCAAGGCTTAATATTTTTACCAGTAAAGAGTCTTGCCTCCGTGTTGATGGCTACTGATTGGTCAGGGTGGTGGTTGCGAAAGGTTAGGTGGCTTTGGCAATTTGGTAACATAAGAGACCAATAAAGTTTGCAACATGGATGGATTCTTCCTTTCACAAAAGATTTTTCTGTAGCATATGATGCCATTTGGTATCATTTTACCCACAGGAGAACTCCTTTCAAAATTGTTTATCTATAAGAAGCAACTTTTCATCCATTCAGATTTTATCACGACATTGCAGCAATTTGGTTACATCTTCAGGCTCTATTTCTAATTCTAGTTATCTTGCTACCTCCACCATATCTGTGGTTACCTCCTCCATCAAAGTCTTGAACCCCCAAAGTCATCCATGAGACTCAGAATAAACTTCTTCCAAACTCCTGTTCACGCTGACATTTTTGACCTCCTCCTATGAATCACAAATGTTCTTAATGGCATCTAGAATAGTAAATCCTTTCCAGAAGCTTTCAATTTACTTTGCCCAGATCCATCAGAGGAGTCACTATCTGTGGCAACTATAGCTTTACAAACTGTATTTCTTAAATAGTAAGACTTGAAAGGCAAAATTAGTCCTTGGTACATGGGCTGTAAAATGATTACATTAGCAGGCATGACAATACTACTAATCTCCTTGTATATCTCTATCACTTTTGGATGACCAAGTGAATTGTCAATGAGTAATATTTTGGAATATTGATTTTTTTTTTATCAGTAGGACTCAACAGTGGGCTTAAAATGTTCAGTAAGTCACATTGTTAACAAATGTGCTATTATCCAGGCTTTATTGTTCTATTTACAGGGCACAGGCTGGGCAGATTTAGCATATATCTTAAGGGCCCTAGAATTTGCAAAATGGTAAATAAGCATTGGCTTCAGCTTAAAGTTACCAGCTGTAATAGCTCCTAGCAAGACTTGCAGTACATCCTTTGATGCTTTGAAGCCAGGCATTGATTTCCCCCTAGCTATGAAAGTCCTAGATGGCATCTTCTTCCATTTTCATCAATGTAGGTGAAGGTTGTTTTATCTACATTGAAAATTTGTTGTTTAGTGTAGCCACCTTCCTCAATTATTTTAGTTAAATCTTGACAACTTCCTGCAGGGTCCACAATAGCACTGGCTACTTCACTTTGTACTTTTATGTTATGAAATGCTTCTTTCCTTAAACCTCACAAACCAAACTCTGTTAGTTTCAAACTTTTATTTTTTATTTTTTTAATTTTTTTAAAAAATATATTTTATTGCATTTTAGGTTTTGGGGTACATGTGAGGAACATGCAAGATTGTTGCATAGGTGCATACATGGCAATGTGGTTTGCTGCCTTCCTCCCCTTCACCTATATCTGGCATTTCTCCCCATGTTATCCCTCCCCAACTCCCTACCCCCCGCTGTCCCTCCCCTAACTCCCCCCGACAGACCCCAGTGTGTGATGCTCCCCTCCCTGTGTCCCTGTGTTCTCACTGTTCAACACCCACCAATGAGTGAGAACAAGGGGTGTTTGATTTTCTGTTCTTGTGTCAGTTTGCTGAGAATGATGGTTTCCAGGTTCATCCATGTCCCTACAAAGGACATGAACTCATCATTTTTTATGGCTGCATAGTGTTCCATGGTGTATATGTGCCAAATTTTCCCCGTCCAGTCTATCATTGATGGGCATGTGCATTGGTTCCAAGTCTTTGCCATTGTAAACAGTGCTGCAATGAACATTCACATGCATGTGTCCTTTTAATAGAATGACCTGTAGTCCTTTTTGGTATATACCCAGTAATGGGATTGCTAGTTAAATGAAATTCTATTTCTAGGTCCCTGAGGAATTGCCACACTGTCTTCCACAGTGGTTGAACTAATTTACACTCCCACCAACAGTGTAAAAGTGTTCCTGTTTTCCACATCCTCTCCAGCATCTGTTGTCTCCAGATTTTTTAATGATTACCATTCTAACCGGGGTGGGATGGTATCTCAATGTAGTTTTGATCTGCATTTCTCTAATGACCAGTGATGATGAGCATTTTTTCATATGTTTGTTGGCCTCATATATGTCTTCTTTTGAAAAGTGTCTGTTCATATCCTTTGCCCACTTTTGAATGGGGTTGTTTGTTTTTTTTCTTGTAAATCTGTTTTAGTTCTTTGTAGATTCTGGGTATCAGCCTTTTGTCAGACGGGTAGATTGCAAAAATTTTTCCCATTCTGTTGGTTGCCAATTCACTCTAATGATTGTTTCTTTTGCTGTGCAGAAGCTCTGGAGTTCAATTAGATCCCATTTGTCTATTTTGGCTTTTGTTGCTAACGCTTTTGGTGTTTTAGTCATGAAGTCCTTGCCTACGCCTATGTCCTGAATGGTTTTGCCTAGGTTTTCTTCTAGGGTTTTAAGGTGTTAGGTCTTATGTTTAAGTCTTTAATCCATCTGGAGTTTCAAACTTTTCTTCTGCAGCTTTCTCACCTCTTGAAGAGAATTCGGACCTTCATCTGGATTAGGCTCCGGCTTAAGGGAATGTTGTGGCTGGTTTCATCTTCTACCCAGACCACTGAAACTTTCTGCATATAAACAATGAGGTTGTGACGTTTTCTTATTATTCACATGTTCACTGGAGTAGTGCTTTTAATTTCCTTTAGGAACTTTTCCTTCGCGTTCACTACCTGGCTAACTATTTAGTACAAGAGGCCTAGATTTTGGCTTATCTCAGCTTTTGACATGCTTAATCATTTATTAATTACTTAGCTTAATCATTTCTATCTTTTGATTTAAGATGAGAGACATGTGACTCTTCCTTTTACTTGAACACTTGGACACCATTGTGGAGTTATTATTGGCCTAATTTAAGTATTAGTGTGTCTTAGGAAATAAGGAGGCCTGTGGAGAGGGCGTGAGATGGACGCGGGAATAGTGAGTTGGTAGAACAGTCAGAACAAACACAACATTTATCCATTAAGTTTGCCATCTTATAAGAGTGTGGTTTTTGCACCTCAAAACATTTAAAATAGTAACATCGCCGGGCGCGGTGGCTCAGGCCTGTAATCCCAGCACTTTGGGAGGCCGAGGCGGGTGGATCATGAGGTTAAGAGATTGAGACCATCCTGGTCATCACGGTGAAACCCTGGCTCTACTAAAAATACAAAAAATTAGCTGGGCATGGTGGCGCATGCCTGTAATCCCAGCTACTCAGGAGACTGAGGCAGGAGAATTGCCTGAACCCAGGAGGCGGAGGTTGCGGTGAGCCGAGATCACGCCATTGCACTCCAGCCTGGGTAACAAGAGCGAAACTCCGTCTCCCCCCCCCCAAAAAAGAAAAATAGTAACATCAAAGATCAATAATCACAGATTAACACAGCAGACAAAATAATAATGAAAAAATTTGAACTATTGTGAGAATTACCAAAATATGACACAGAGACATGAAGTGAGCCCACGTTGTCGGAAAAATGGAGCTGATAGACTTGCTTGATGCCAGATTGTCATAAACTTTCAATTTGTAAAAAATGCAATCCCTGCGAAGTGCAATAAAGTGAAGCACAATTATGCCTGTCAATAATTTGCTTTGACAAAATATGAAATATCTGTTGAGTA
This sequence comes from Sapajus apella, assembly GCF_009761245.1. Lineage (NCBI taxonomy): Eukaryota > Metazoa > Chordata > Mammalia > Primates > Cebidae > Sapajus > Sapajus apella. Next base: position 352,904 of record NW_022437127.1, on the reverse strand, counting down.
ACCTTAGCAGATTAAACTTTCTCCCCATATTAATGTCAGAATGTTCAGGTTTTAACTCACAACTTACTTTGCCCACTTGTAAATCCACAAGTTTTCCCAGTGAATGTGTGATTAGCCTTTGGAGAAGTTGATAAACTCTTAGTGAATTGTTATAATCTCATTCTCATGTTTAATTGAGGCAAGTATGTGTTGTCATAGAGGCTTGGTTTTTTAAGTTTGTCTTTGTTTGGTTGTTGTTGTTGTTACTGTATTTGTTTTTGCTTTTCAATTCCTTGTTTTACTAATTGAGAAAGCATTTTATAGTTTTTAGGGAGTAATGAGCTCCTCATCACTGAGATATTCAGGCAGAGGCTGGACTGCTATATCCAGTGAGATCACTCTTAGCAGCTCCTACCAACCATGAGTTTTTATTGTCATGCTCAGACGCTTATGTAATATAAATATGTTATTATTTATAATACGTAAGAGTTCAAACATTTCTTCTCAGTGGATTAAATCAATTACTGCTCATCTACTGATGAACAGTAGACAGTCCCTGGGTGTAGGGTGATCCTGACACTGGTTTCAAATCATCCTCTGGTCTGTAATTTTCAGGGCTGGGAATTCTCTGATTAAGTCTTTGCATTTGTAAGAAACACAGGAATTTTTTTGTGTTGGTCATCCTACACACCCAGTGAAAGGATTAGCTCTCCGTCTCAGCTCCCCTGGAGCTCTCTTCTGTGCTCTAAGAGGGCAGAGATAGTGAAAATATGCCACTCTCCGTAACTTAAGTTTCAAATTAGACTCCCTGTGGATGGCTGATTGTTGAAGCTCATTAGTATAACTTTGGTCAGGCCACCTAAATTGTCATCGTTTCTTGACTCTTTTCCTAATTTATGCAAACTTGCACCTTTACTGCATTTTCTGTTTATCTTAATCAATCACTGTGTTTCTGACTATTGAGTATTGACAGTGAGTACTCTTCAATGGACCAAAGTCAGCCCACCCTGTAAGCAATGGTCTCCAACTTTAGTCATCTGCAGAGTCCTACCCCTTTGGAGCATTGTGTATACCCCACAACCTTAGACATCCACAAAAACAACTAAGCCTAAGAGCAGACAACTTCTATCCTATTGTAAACATTCATGTAGTCATTAATTCCACAGCAGGCACTGAGCACTTGTTTTATGTCAGGTTCATTTTAGGCACTAGAGTAACAGAAATGAAAAGACACATTTCCCCAGCCTCAAAAAGTTCACAGCCATAATGCTGGTTATGTTGCTCTGTCGTTCTATGATCCAAATTGCGATTTCTTGCTTTTTTTGAATTCTGCTCCTTACCTGTTTCCCTCAAGGCCAGCCTGAGTACTCTCCGTGTTCTTCCCATGGTTACATGCTAACAGACCTCACTACCTCAGTCTCTCTCTCTCTCTTTTTTTCTTTTGAGGCAAGATCTGGCTCTATCATCCAGGCTCCAGTGCAGTGGCACAATCTCAGCTCACTGCAACCTCTGCCTTCTGGGCTCAAGTCATCTTCCCATCTCTGCCTCCCAAATAGCTGGGACTACTGGCATGCACCACCATATCTGGCTAAGTTATATTTTGGTAGAGATGGGGTTTTGCCATGTTGCCCAGGCTGGTCTTGAACTTGTGAGTTCAAGCAATCCACCTGCCTTGGCCTCCCAAATTTCTGGGATTACACAAACCTCTCTGATGTATTGATTACTTGGATTTCAGTACACCAACCACAGTCCATGTGCTAACTTAGACCTCACACATGGATTTTTTCTTCCATTTGGGCTGGTGTCCTTGGACACAGAGATTCATGGACTTCATATCACACTTTCCCTTTTCTTTTGACTTACCGGCCTACACTGACCTGTGCTTTGGCACCAAAGCTATGGTTCCAATAATACACCACTTTCTTAGTAACAACCATGCTCTGATTGAAAATGCTTTCTTTTTTTTTTTTTTTTTGAGACGGAGTTTCACTCTTGTTACCCAGGCTGGAGTGCAATGGCACAATCTCGGCTCACCGCAACCTCCGCGTCCTGGGTTCAGGCAATTCTCCTGCCTCAGCCTCCTGAGTAGCTGGGATTACAGGCATGCGCCACCATGCCCAGCTGATTTTTTGTATTTTTAGTAGAGACGGGGTTTCACCATGTTGACCAGGATGGTCTCGATCTCTTGACCTCGTGATCCACCCGCCTCGGCCTCCCAAAGTACTGGGATTACAGGCGTGAGCCACCGCGCCCGGCCGAAAATGCTTTCTTAAATGCTGTGCCTTCTGGCTTTCCCACAGCTTCCTGCAGTTCATAGGTCCCCTGATATTCTGCTTGCCATTTCCCAAACCTGGTATTAACAGCAATTGCCTCTGGGATACAAGAAAAGAAAAAGAGAACTAGCAGCTCTTCAGGGCAAAGTTATGCCTGCGGGTCAGAGGGAAGGCAATAGGCTTGAATAATCTTGCAATATTTCACTGCAACAAAACTAGGACAAAAAGCATCTAACAGTGTCAGATTTAGGTATCAAAAATGCCATTAATAATTTATGTTATTTCTACTCACTAAGAAGCAATAGCGCTTATTAGGAAACCTTAGAAATGTCATAATATAGACATGCAAATTGTATGAAATCTGGGCATAGCCAACAGGCATACAAAAGAGGAATATTGTAATGAGATTCAACTTTTGTAGCCCAGCTGCCTATTTTTTAAAAAGTGTCTGTACCCAAATGAATGGTTCATTTTACTTACACATACATTTACTAGTAGATTTTGTGAAGAACAACCCTTCTTGCCTGCTTCCCCAAACAAAAGCACCAAGGCAGTCGTTTGACATATTTCTAGTCATCACAATTAATATCAAGGTGAATCTTGTGTTATTCAAAAGGTCATGTGCTATGCAGTCTCCAGCTCACAAATGAGTTTTGTTTACAAAACATCATTTGTAGGATTTGTAAGTAATATACATAAAATTAACTTAAAATGTATCATAGACCTAAATGTACAAGCTACAACTATGCAACTCTTAGGAAAAAAAATACTAGCCTGGCAGCTCTTCAGGGCAAAGTTGTGTCTTCAGGTCAGAGGGAAGGCTCCTGGGTCTCCACAAGTGCCTGAGCAGCTACTCTGCCAAGACTCCACATAGCTCTGTGTGTCAGACTGAGGTTTATTAGAAATAAATCACTATGACCTTGGGTTTGGCAGTTGACCTTTTAGGTGTAACACAATAAATGCATACAACAAGAGAAAAAATGAATAAATTTGGCTTCATAAAATTAAAATATTTTGTGCTTTAAAGGACATCATCAAGAAAGTGAAAAAGTAGTCAACAGAATGGGAAAATATATTTGCAAATGTATGTATGTTAATGCACTTGTATCTAGACTATATAAAGAATTGTTACAACTCAATAAAAAGTCAAATTTCTCTATTCAAAAATTAGCAAAGTTCTAATAGACGTGTCACCAAAGAAGACACACAAATCGAGGAGGTGGCCAAGATGGCCGACCAGAAGCAGCTAGTGTGTATGGCTGTCAGGGAGAGGAACAGAAGGGGCAAGCAAATACAACACCTTCAACTGAAACATCTAGGTACTAGCACTGGGACTAATCAAGGAAATGACTTGACCCACAGAGAATGGAAAAAAGCAAGGCAGGACGGTGGCCCACCCAAGAGGGTCGTAGAGCCAAGAGAGCCTTTCCTGCTTAGGGAAGTAGCGAGTGAATGTGCAACCCTGGGAACGTGCTTCTCCCATGGATCTTTGCAACTCTCAGATCGCAAGATCCCTTTATGACCCCACTCCACCAGGCCCTTCAGTCCGACACACAGAGTTACATGGTGTCTTGGCAGAGCAGCCACTCAGCACTTGGAGAGACCCAGAAGCCTTAGATATTCAGGCTCTTTGGGCTTCCCAGCAAAAATAGTTGAAACTCCCGCAAAGCGGGAGGTTAGACCCCAATATATAACCCTAGGAAAGAGGCTGAATCCAGGGGTCTGATCAGCTACAGTCTGCAGGCCCCACATCCATGGTCACCTCACAGGATAAGACGCACTGGCTTGGAATTCCAATCAGCCACTGGTAGTAGTTTTGCACCTCCCTGGGATGGAGCTCCCCAGGGAAGGGGCAGGCAGCCATTTTTGCTATTTGGGTGACAGCTTTTCCAGCCTTTGGGTTTGGAGACTCCAAGCTGACCAGGGTCTGAAGTAGACCTCAACACAACACAGCTTCCCTACAAAAAGATGGCCAGTCTGCATTTTCCAGCAGGTCCTCAGTCCCATTCCTCAGCACTGGGTAAGGCCTCCCAACCAGGGTCTCCAGATACCTTCATAGTGTTCTCTGGCTGACAGAGATTTCAAACCTTGCTGGGACAGAGAACCCAGCGGGAGGGGTGGACCACTACCTTTGCTGTTTTGGTGGCTTTGGAGTGTCTGAGGTGACTGGAAGCTGAAGCAGACCCCCAGAACAGCACAAATGCTCTATGAAAACATAGCCAGTCTGCATTTTTTTTTCATATGCCAGCTTGCTTTTTTAAGTAGGTTCCTGATCCTGTTCCTCCTCACTGGGTGGGACCTCCTGACCAGGGTCTCCAACCACCTCCTACAGTGCATTTGGACTGGCAACAGGCCCACACCTTCCTAGGATGGAGCTTCCAGAGGCAGGGGCAGGTTACCATCTTTGCTGTATTGCAGCCTTCACTGATGATACCTCCAGGTACTAGAAAATTCAAGACAACTGGGAACTGGAGAGGGACCCCAACATACCACAGCAGCCCTATGGAAAATTGGCTAGACTTAATGGGTTCCCCTTCCCATATCTCCTCGCTGGGCAGGTTCTCCAGGTGCTGCCAGAGCTATTGAGTCAGTAGCAACTTAGCAACTTTCTGGACAGAGCCTCCAGGGGCAACTGAAAGCTTCTCTGTCACTGTGTCTGCAGTGGAACTGCCCTTGCTGCCCTCAGACTAATGAAGGAACAAAGACCTTAAGTGCTTTATCCACATCTGCAACAAGCTGCAGTCATTTAAGGAGAGGAGCCCAGTTCATCTTCCATCTTTCAGGTGGAGCCCTCAGGAGACAAGAAAAAGACGCTTGGTCAAAATCACTACTAAGATCCCTTCCTCTGCTGCCTCTGAGTTGGGGAAGGAGCATAAATGCTGAAATCATCCCAAGGTTACAGTGGGCAGTCCAGGAGTGGCAAGCCATGATTTACAGCCAGCGCTCAAGTGGGAGAGGAACCCACACTTTCAGAGGATTGAAGGAAACAGCTGCAACTGTGAGGAAACATAGGGGAGCTACACAACTGAGCAAGTCTACCAGCTGATCAGTAAGCCTGAATGCCATCTACTAGATCACACCACAAAGCTTCAACATCAAAAATACCTCACCAACATACCCACCTCTGAAACCAGAGACAAAAAAATCAGCTTCAAATAGAGACCCTGCACAAGGCCTCAGCCAGGGGAAAACATCCAGAAGTCTATTGACTGTATTCAATCTATACTGCAGTTAAAGGAACATCCATATGCAGAAATGAGAAAAAAAACAATGCAAGAACTCTGGTAATTCAAATGGCCAGAGTTTTGTATGTCCTCCAAATGACTGTATCAGTTCTCTAACAAGAGTTATTAACCAGGCTGAACTGGCTTGGATAACAGAAATAAAATTTAAAACACGGATGGGAATGAAGATCATTGAGATTCAGGAGAACAGCAAAACCCAATCCAAGGAAAGTAAGAATCACAATAAAGCAACATAGGAACTGAAGGATGAAATAGGTGGTATAAAAAAGAACCTAATCACTCTGACAGAGCCGATCAACACAATACAAGAATTTCACAATGCAGTCACAAGTATTAATAGCAGAATAAACCAGACTGAGGAAAGAATCTCAGAATTTGAAGACCAGTTCTCTGAAATAAGACAGACAAAATAAAGAAAAAAGAATAAAAATGAATGAACAAAACCTCCAAGAAGTATGGGATTATGTAAAGAGGCCAAATCTACAGATCATTGGCATTCCTGAAAGGAAGGGGAGAAAGCAAACAACTTGGAAAACATATTTGAGGATATTATTCATGAAAACTTTCCCAACCTTGCTGGAGGCGCCAATAGTCAAATTCAGGAAATTCAGAGAATTTCTGCAGGATTCTATACAAGAAGATGATCTCCCAGACACATAATTGCCAGATTTTCCAAGGATAAAATGTCAGAAAGAATGTTAAAGGCAGCTAGAGAGAAAAGGGCAGGTTACTGACAAAGGGAACATTATCAGGCCAACAGGAGATATCTCAGATAAAACCCTGTAAGCCAGAAGAGATTGAGGAAACTATATTCAACATTTTTAAAGAAAAAAAAATCTTCAACCGAGAATTTCATATCTAGCCAAACTAAGCTTCCTAAGCAAAGGAGCTTAAGATCCTTTTCAGATAGGCATATGTTGAGAAAGTTCATTGCCACAAGACCTGCATTACAAAAGATTTTGAAAGGAGCATTAAACATCAAAAGGAAAGATCATTACCAACTAATACAAAAACAATTTTAAACACATAGACCAAAGTCACTGTAAAGCAACAAGAGAAACAAGTCAATACAATAATCGGCTAACAACACAATTACAGAATCAAATTCACATATATCAATAATAATCTTCAATGCAAATGAGCTAAACACCCCTACTTAAAAGGCACAGAGTGGCAAGCTGTATAAAAAAGCAAAACCCAGTAGTACACTGTCTTCAAGAGATCCATCTCACAGGAAATGATACCTATAGGCTCAAAAAGATGGAGGAAAATCTACCAAGCAAATGGAAATCAGAAAAAAGCAGGGATTGCAATCCTAATGTCAGGCAGAACAGATTTCAAACCAACAAAGATAAAAAAAGACAAAAAAGGGCATTACATAATGGTTAAAGGGTTCAATTCAACAAGAAGACCTAACTATTCTAAATATATATGCAACCAACACAGGAGCATCTGGATTCATAAAGGAAGTTGTTAGAGACCTATGAAGAGACATAGACTCCAACACAATATCAGTGAGAGACTTCAACACTCCGCTGACAATATTAGACAGATCATTGAGGCAGAAAACTAACAAACATATTCAAGATCTGAACTCAATGTTGGACCAGATAAACCTGACAGACCTCTACACAACTCTCCACCCCAAAACAAGAGAATATATATTCTTCTCATTGCCACACAGCACATACTCTAAAACTGGCCACTTAATTGGACATAAAACAAACCTCAGCAAATTCAAAAGAACTGAAATCATACCAGACACACTCTTGGACCACTGCACAATAAAAATAGAAATCAAGACTAAGAAAATTGCTCAAAACCATGCAATTATATGGAAATTAAGTAACATGCTCCTCAATGACTTTTGGGTAAATAACAAAATTAAGGTAGAAATCAAGAAGTTCTTAGAAACTATTGAGAACAAAGACACAATATAACAGAATCTCTGGGGCATGGCTAGGGCAGTATTAAGAGGGAAATTCATAGCACTAAAATGCCTACATCAGAAACTTAGAAATACCTTAAATGAGCAGTATCACAAGAGATGGCCTTAGAGAATCAAAAACAAATCATCCCCAAAGCTAACAGAAGACAGGAAAAAACCAAAGTCAGAGCTGAACTGAAGGAAATTGAGACGTAAAAAAATTCAAAAGATTAATGAATCCAGAAGATGGTTTTTTCTTTTTTTAAAAAACCAATAAAAATCTATGAAACTAATAAAATGAAAAACTAATGAAATGGAACTAATAAAAAAATTTTTAAATGAATAAAGAATAAAAGAGAGAAGATCCAAACTAACACAATTAGAAGTAATGAAAAGAATGTCACCACTGATCCCACAGAAATAAAAATAACCGCTAGAAACTACTATGAACACCTCTATGCAGACAAACTAAAAAATCTAGAAAAGATGGATAAATTCCTGGACAAATGCATCCTCCCAGGGGTGAACCAGGAAGAAATTCATTTTCTAAACAGACCAATAACAAGCTCTGTAATTGAATCAGTAATAAATAGCCTACCAACATAAAAAAAAAAAGTCCAGAACCAGATGAATTCACAGCCAAATTCTACCAAATACACAAAGAAGAGCTGGTAGCATTCTTACAGAAACTATTCCAAAAAAAATTGAGAAAGGAGGACTCTTCCTCAACCCATTCTATAAGGCCAGCATCATCCTGACACCAAAACCTGGCCAAGGGACAACAAAAAAATAAAACTTTAGACCAATATCCTTGATGAACATTGATGCAAAAATCCTCAACAAATTACTTGCAAACTGAATCCAGCAGCACATCAAAAGCAAATCCATCACAATCAAGTAGGCGTCATCTCTGGGATGCAAGGTTTGTTCAACATACACAAATCAATAAATGTGATTCATCACATAAACAGAAATAAAGACAAAAACCATAGATTATCTCAATAGACACAGAAATGGCTTTCAATAAAATTCAGCACTCTTTTATGTTAAAAACTCTCAATAAACTAGGTATTGAAGGAATATACCTCAAAATAAGAACCATCTATGGCAAACCCACAGTCAACATTATACTGAATGGGCAAAAGCTGGAAGCATTTCCCTTGAAAACCAGTACAAGACAAGGATGTCCTCTCTCACCATTCCTATTCAACATAGGAAGTCCTAGCCAGAACAGTCAGGCAAGAGAAAAAAATAAAGAGCATCCAAGCAGGAAGAGAGGAAGGCAAGCTATTGCTATTTGCAGACAACATGATTATATATCTAAGAAACCCCCAGCCTCTGTCCAAAAGCTCATTAAGCTAATGAACAATTTCAGCAAAGTTGAAGAATATAAAAACAATGTACAAAAATTACTAGCATTCCTGTGCACCAATAACAGCCATGCTGAGAGCCAAATCAGAAAGGCAATCCCATTCACAATTGCAACAAAAAGAATAAAATAGCTAGGAATACAGCTAACCAGGGAGGTGAAAGATCTCTGTAATGAGAATTACAAAGCATTGCTCGAAGAAATCAGACAAGACACAACAAATGGAAAAACATTTCATGCTAATGAATAGTAAGAATAAATGTCAGTAAAATGGCCATACTGCCCAAAGCAATTCACAAATTCAATATTGTTCCTATCAAACTACTAACACACCATTTTTCACAAAACTAGAACAATTAAAAAATTTATATGGAGCCAAAAAAGAGCCTGAATAGCCAAGGGAGTCCTAAGCAAAAAGAACAAAGCTGGAGGCATCACATTACCTGAATTCAAACTATACTGCAGGGCTACAGTAACCAAAACAGCATGATACTAACACAAAAATAGGCACATAGACCAATGAAACAGAATAGAGGGCCCAGAAATAAGGTTACACGCCTATGACTATCTGATCTTTGACAAAGCTAACAAAAACAAACAATGGGGAAAAGATTATTCAATAAATGGTGCTGGGATAACTGGCTAGCGATTTGCCAGACTGAAGCTGGACCCCTTTCTTACACTATGTACAAAAATTGACTCAAGATGGATTGAAGACTTAAATGTAAAACCCAATTATAAAAACCCTGGAAGACAACCTAAGCAATACTATCCTGGGATAGGAATGGACAAAGATTTCTTGACAAAGATACCAAAAGCAATCTCAACGAAAGCAAAAATTGGCAAATAGGATCTAATGAAATTTATGAGCTTCTGCACAGCACACGAACCTATCAAGAGTAAATAGATATCCTTCAGAATGGGAGAAAACTTTTATAAACTAGGCATCTGACAAAGGTCTGATATCCAGCATTTATAAAGAACTTAAATCTACAAGAGAAAAACAACCCGATTGAGAAGTGGGCAAAGAAAGTGAACAAGATACTTTTCAAAAGAAGACATAGTCTGTGGCCAACAAGCATATGAAAAAAACCTCAATGGTCATCTTTGCTGTCAAATTTATGAGCATAGAGCTTTTGGTAGTATTCCATAATTATCCTTTTAATGTGAAGTCAGTATTGATTGCTCCTGTCTTATTCCTGTTATTTATTATTTGTGTCTTCCTTTTCTTCTTAGTCAGTCTGCCTAGATGTTTATCAATCTTATTGCTCTTTTTAAAGAACTAGTTTGTTTTCACAGATTTTTCTCTATTGTTTCAATTTCATTGATTTTTTTCCCAGTGCCCTCAGGTGACAGGTTTTTTCCTTTGTTCTTGTCCCTGCAGATTACAGCTTTTGTTCTGTAGGAAAAATACAGAAGATGGTTCTGGAAGGCATTTTGGCTTACCGCTGCCTTTCCCTTCCCTCTTCCCCCGAATACTAGTGCTATGTTATTATTATAATAGCACTATTTCGGAAGCATTCTCAGAATTCTTTCTGCTTTTCCTTGTGAGCATCTGGTAGTTTATGAAGAGAAAATAAGAAGGTACAAATCCTCTTATGTCCCTGGTCCTCAGGGACTTCTCACTCGTATGATAGCCTACACTTAGTATTTAGCAATTCATTAAACATTTTTTTATTGAAGTCTTCCTTTTTTTTTTTTTTTTTTTGAGACAGTCTTTCTCTGTCACTCAGGCTGGAGTACAGTGGTGTGATCTCTGCTTGCTGCGACTTCTGCCTCTACCTCCGGGGTTCGAGTGATTCTCCTGCCTCAGCCTCATGCATAGCTGGAAATACAAGTGTGTGCCAGTAGAGATGGGGTTTTGCCATGTTGGCCCAGCTGGTCTTGAACTCCTGACCTCAAGTGATCCACCCGCCTCGACCTCCCAAAGTGCTGGGATTACAGGTATGAGCCACCGTGCCCAGCCTATCTGAGTCTTTAATCAGTTCATGTGGCATCTAATGGCTTCTGTCCCAAGGGGTTGAGAATGCATAGGTCCTTATAGTTGTCTATCTCTCCCCAGGTTTTGGTTTAGTTGTTTGTCTTGCAACCTCAATTTCCTAATAGGTTCAAGAAAAGACATTAATTAGCAATTTTTTTTCTTTTTGTGTTGTTATAGTAAAAGCAACACACTTTCCAGCTCTCTATATGTCTAAGTTGAAATTCAAAATCTATACAGCTGCTTTTGAAAACTCATTTCTAATAAAATTAAACAACAATTCCACCCTGGGCATATTTTTAAAATAAGAGTACATAGTTCATTTTTAAAAAGTGTATGAGAATTCCTAATAGCTCAAACAGAATAGATAAATTTTGGTACCTCATACAGTAATTTCAGTACCTCATATGTAGTTATTTTCAAAAATACAAATTACTGATACATGTAATAATACTGATGAATCTAAAAAAATTTTGTTGAGTGAAAGAAGCTAACACAAAATAATATATACTGTATGTTTCATTTAAATGAAGTTAAATTATAGGCAAAACTAATGGTGATCAAGTAAAAATAGAGGTTACTTCTGGGGCTTGATGGTGGTATTATGTGGAAAGGAGCATAGAGGAAGTTGGGGGCATGATGTAAATTTTTCCTATTTTGATTTTGGTAGTTTATATACATATAATATTTTATCAACCTATAAAGTGAAGATTTTTGCATTTTACTCAATGTGAATTATAATTTGATTTATAAAAATAAGGAAAGAGATAAAAGTAAGAGGCGTTTTTCTTTTTCTTGTGGAAGTTTCTACTTTTCATTTTTTATCTGTTATTTTTTATTTTAAGTTCTGGGGTACATATGCAGATATTGCAGGACTGTTACATAGGTATACATATGCTATGGTGGTTTGCTGAATAAGAGGCATTTTTCAGTGCAATTTTCATCTCAGGATTGGTCAAAACCAGACCTAAGTGTTTTTTAGGTTACTAAGACAAGTATTTTTCTACTTTTCATCTTTCTGCTTCTTGTTTACCGTAATTATTGCTCAGTACGTAGCACCTTTTGCAAATTATATCACGTCATTTCATGACAACAGTCTGTTTGGAAGAGTAAATGTGATTGGTGGGCACGTGGGGCCTCAACCCCAGATACAAAGCCATGTTCACAAGGGATGATGTGTGTTTGTGTGAGTATGTGTGTGTATTTTATTGTAAGAGGCCATGTCTGACAACACTGTCCCGTAAGTAACAGGATAGCAGGTTGGTATCCCAGGCAACTTCGTTGTCGGAAATCACAAGTAAAATAGAGTGGACCTGCTCAGCCAAGGCCAAACAAGCTTGGAGGATTTATATTGGCCAAATTGCTACAGTGAAAAGATCCCTGAGGTCTCTGGAACACTAGTGAACTTATCTGAGAGCTTCATTACTACCAGCGGAGGAGAGGTTGCCAGATTCTGAGTTCTGGAAACCCCTTACCCTACAGCTGCATTGTCTGTTCCCAGGGATTCCTACCAGGTTGAAACAAGCTAGTGGGACAATCCTAGTTAGTTGCTGCCAAGCTCTAGAAGATCAGTTTCGAGGAGCCTGGTGATTTGTACTTTAAGCACAACCTCATTAGCTACTCAAGAGGAGGTGGCAGGGAATTGGCTGCTCTGGGGCACAGAACTAGACTGTGTGAAGCTGTAGCAGGCCTGCCTTTTTGGTTAAGGTCCTTGGGGACAAAAATAACTGAGTCCTCCTGCAATAGGGACCTCAGCAAATATTCTCCTTCCCTCACGGCCAGCAGAGAGCCCAGAGGTCTGCCTGGAAACCAGGCTTTGGTATAAGAATGGGCGAAGAGCTGCAGAGTCTACCTATTGTTGATAGTCCCTGTACCTCCGGTTAAAACACCATTGTTTGGTCCAAAAGAGTAGTTTGCGTGCTCAAAACATTAAAATGAAACGGTCTATACCTGAAGATGTTTCAGAGCTTGGAGAAAATCCCTGAAGCTCTAGTTCACAGAGAGGAAGCCATGTTTGAAGTACTTTGAAGTCCATGGGTGGTGAGGATGTGTGAGGACGTGGAATCAGTTTGGGTGGGCTGGTAGGCTGGCTGGATGGTGGGATCATTGATTAAAGCAGGAAATGCCTGAGGTAGAGCAGGTCTGGGGAGGAGATGCTGCATTAGATTTGAAAGATGTTGAATGTTAGATAACTGGGATCTCCATGCAGAAATTCCCACTAGGCAGTCCAACACACAGGATTTGTCCTCAGGAGACAGGCTGGGACTACAGCTAAAGATTTGGGAGTCATCCTGAAGACGAGTGTTGCAGCAAAGCTGTACATAAATTCCATCGGGGAGAATAGATACAGCGAGTGGAGAGGAAGGCCAAGGTAGGAATCTTGTGCTCCTCAATGTTTACAGAACATGTGGTGAAGAGGTATCCAGGAAAGATTTGAAAATGTCACCTTATCTAGGTCAGCTGTAGGCATTGTAATTCCCTAAATGATAAGCGTTTCCATTATTAGCCCCTTATTAGCAATGCTTTGTAGTAAATCAGAGTTAGAACTGAGCTAGGAATCTGCATGTACTCCTAGAAATTTCTTATGTTGTGTGTGTATTTTACTCTGTTTTCTCTGTTAACTGTATAAACTTTGAGTCATTTGAAAATTAGTGACATGTATTTTTTTAACTCCTCATATCAAAAAGGTGGATATGAAAATCTCTTTTGTAGGTAGATGTTTAGATGTATTCACAGGAAGAAATAAAATTCCTCATGGAAGGTGGTTCCATTAAAGTTTACTTTGGGAAACTGATCCAAACACCACCCAGTCTGTGGATATCTAAATTAGAAAACCGAATATAAATTTTCAGTGATTTTCTAAAATGTGGTTTCTGAGGTTGCACACAATACTTGTTATAAAGGTCTTGAAATGTGACTTCATATTAGTTGAAATCAATTCCTGAGAAAGATATTCATGGAGCATTAAAAAAATCTCTATATGTCACTATATAACTTTTTTCCTTAGTCTGGCTAATCTAATTTCTTGTGGGCTGGGGGATAAGATGGGATAAGTAGTAATGCGAATCTATTTTTTTGAATTCCTTTTTTTTTGAGACAGGGTTTTGCTCTCTTGCCTCTGTTGCCCAGGCTGTAGTGCAGTGGCGCAATCTCGGCTGTCTGCAGTTTCAACCTCCCAGGCTGCTGACCTCCCACGTCAGCCTCCCGAGTAGCTGGGACTACAGGCACGCACCACCACACCTGGCTAACTTTTTGTATTTTTCGCAGAGACAGGGTTTGGACATGTTTCTCAGGCTGATCACAAACTCCTGGGCTCAAGTGATCTACCGACCTTAGCCTCCCAAAGTATTGGGATTACAAGGTGAGCCACTGTGCCTGGCCTTATTTTTTCTTATTCCTCATCATCCCTAATAGAGTTTGAATATTTCACCCTCTAAATTTCATGTCGAAATTTGATCCCGGATGTTAGAAGTGGGGGCTAGGGGGAGGTTTGGGTCATGGGGGCAAATTTCTCACTAACAGCTTGCTGCCATCCTTCCAGTAATGAGTTTTCATTCCGTTAGTTCACATGATGACTGATTGCTAAGAAGCCTGGCATCTCCTCTTCTCTCTCTCTCTCATTCTTTCTCTCTTGCCACTTTATGTGCCAGCTCCATTTCCCCTTCTGTTGAAATTGGAAGCTTCCTAAGACCCTCACCAGAAGATGCTGGTGCCATGTGTCTTGTGTAGCCTGAAGAACTGTGAGCCAAATAAAACTCTTTTTTTTTTTGAGATGGAGTTTCACTCTTGTTACCCAGGCTGGCGTGCAATGGCGCGATCTTGGCTCACTGCAACCTCCACCTCCTGGGTTCAAGCAATTCTCCTGCCTCAGCCTCCTGAGTAGCTGGGATTACAGGCACGCACCACCATGCCCAGCTAATTTTTTGTATTTTTAGTAGAGACAGGGTTTCACCATGTTGACCAGGATGGTCTCGATCTCTTGACCTCGTGATCCATCTGCCTCGGCCTCCCAAAGTGCTGGGATTATAGGCATGAGCCACCGTGTCCAGCCAAAACTCTTTTCTTTATGAACTACCCAGCATCAAGTATTCCTTTAGAACAATGCAAAAAGGACTGGGACAATCACCACCATCATCATTAAAATTTATGATTTATAGTCACCACCTATGCATGACACTTTCTGTAAAACAATATATGCTTGCTCCTTAGAATTTATATTCTGATTCCTAGGAACAGGCAGCCTCAATGTAAACCCTTTCCTATACAATAATGACTTTATTCTCCATGATAACATGGAGGTAGGTAGATTTCATAGAAAAAAATAATGTGAGAGTGAATTTTTTAGACTGGTTATGTACCAAAAAACTGGTTTCAAAAAAAATCTTGCTTAGGCTGGGCTCAGTGGCTCATGCCTGTAATCTCAGCACTTTGGGAGGCCAACACGGGCAGATCACAAGGTCAGGAGTTTGAGACCAGCCCAGACAACATGGTAAAACCCCATCTCTACTAAAAATACAAAAATTATCTGGGGCGTGGTGGCGCATGCCTGTAATCCTAGCTACTTAGGAGGCTGAGGCAGGAGAATTGCTTGAATCTGGGAGGCGGAGGTTGCAGTGAGCCAAGATTGTGCCACTGAACTCCAGCCTGGTGACAGAGCTAGTCTGTCTCAGGAAAAAAAAAAAAATCTTGCTTAATATAGTTTCAAAGTGTGTTTTTCTTTAACGATCAAATTGATTTTAGTATAACGCATCCAATCAAAACCCAACGAGTTACTTTGAAAAGATGCAACATTTTTACATACCTGAATTCAAACAGTATTTTTCAAACTGAGTAATGGGTAGGAACAAACATTAGATAATAATAGCTAACACTAATTAAGCCTCTATTATGTGCTAACTTTTTGCATGTATTACATCTAAGCTTTTTACATGTATTAACTTATTTGATTCATATAAGACAACTTAACACCTCCATTTTGCAGATAAATAAACTGGGGCACAGAGCATTTAAGTCATATAATAATTATTAATAGTGATACCTGGTAATATATTTGCAAACTGCTCTATGGTCTTGAAAGCCCATGCATTTTTGTCTTTGATTCCGAGAATTCAAGGCATGTGATTAATGTGCCCGTAGAGCTTTCATCAAAAATTCTAAATCTCAAGGACTTCAGGAGCTTAAAGTATTTAAATTTCAATAGAAAGTTGGTACTGAAGTTAAGCATAAATAATTTTTAAATCTAAATATAAACTGTGGAAAACAAACAAACCTAGGGGTCTTAAAAGAGGATTTTTATTTTTTTATTTTTTGCTTTGGCAATAAATGAAATGCTTTGTTGACTAACCTTAAGGGATTTATTTCCTCAAAAGAAACAAAATGGGCATAAACTAAACTAGAGTAACTGATGTGATTGTAAAAATCCTTACAGCACATCAGGGAAACATCTACTTACATTTAATTTCAATAACAGAAAGCAATGATTAAAGTTTTTGAATCTAATTTTCATGTTGCTGGTAAATTGCTGATCTGCTTAAACCACACACACGTGTGCGCGTGCATGCGTGTGCACACACGCGCACACACACACACACACACACACACAGAGAATACCAGAACGCAGGACAACTTCTCTAAAAGAAAACCCAAATTATTTCAGGTGCTTGTGGTGATGTTAATTTATTGCTATTTGTATATGAGTTATTTTCATTGGCCTATATTTCTATTTGTATGTTTCCCTATAATATGAGTGCCTAGAACCAGATGGGCTATTCAGAGGTCATCACGCAGGCCAGTGCGTTCCCAAACTTGAGTGTACATGTAAATAACCTGCAGTTCCAATGAGTTCCCAGGCAATATCCACTCTGTTGACCCAGGGATCACCCCCGAGTGGCAAGTGTAGGCTTTTCCCACCTAAAAGAACTACATTTTTCCCTAAAATTAGTAGGTTAAAGTCTTTCCTTAATAAATTTGTCAAGAAAAATTCTCCATTGCATCTCAGAAATGTATTCCACCATTTAGTATTTCTTTCATTCCTTTATATCCCACCTATGCTGCTAGTGTAAAGAAAAAAAGAAAAACAAATTATTACCTCTTACAACATGCAAGTGCCTTCCAGCTATAAAATTCTTCGAGCTATGAAATTCTTATTTTCTTTCAGCATTTTCCAATAATCTTTCTTTGGTAGTGGCTAGTTTTCAATTCAAACCAATTTAGTTTCTCCATAGGGTCTAATACAGCTCTATAATAGGTATTATGAAGAGACCCAAAGGGGAGTAAGACCTAATTCCTGTCTTCAATAAGCAAACAATCTAAGGGGAAGATAAACTACAATATGAGGCAGAAAGCTTTGTGACATTTTGTTTACTTTTACAATTATTATTATTATTATTTTTCTTTACTAATCTTTGGTCAGATAGCCCCTGGCTAAACACCTGGAGAAATAGGACACTTGAAACTTGCTTAAAGCGCCCAATTCCATCTTTTTTTGTTTGTTTGTTTAAAATAATTCTAACTTTTATTTTCGATATCTGCGGTGCGTGTGCAGATTTGTTACATGGGTCTATTGCAGGATGTTGAGGCTTGAGGTTTGGGTAGTGAGCATAGTACCCAAAAGGTAGTTTTTCAACCTATGCTGCCATTCCTCCCTCCCACCTTTGGTAGTTCACAGTGTCTGTCGTTCCCATCTTTATGTGTAGGTGTACTCAAGATTTAGAGCCAACTTATAAGTCAGAATATAAATATGATCATCCTGAAGTTACACTCTGAACCTTTCACTTCTGTATGAAAACGTAGCCTGGAGTCTCATGTACAAGCATGCATTCAATACATGTTTGATGAATGCAGAGGTGCTGTAAAGAATGTCTATGGGATTAGAGACACCAGCAGCCCTTGAAAGACACAGTACTGGGGTGGACCTTAAAGGATTTAAACAGGCAGAAATGTGGGGATAATCGTGAGGTAAAGAGAGCAGAGGAGCAAAGTCACGGAGGCTGGTGTCTGGATTAGGCTCTTTCCTTCTGAGATGCTCCGGCTTTTGTCCCTCCCCCATTTGTCTCAAATCACGTATTCTTTAAACATTATGAAAGGAGTCAACCTAGAGATTTATTTCTGTTAGAGTATGATTTAGGCTTCTGTTTCATTGTTTCCTAAACAAAGATCCAGACTGGTTGACCTCTGAGGTCCCGTCTCGCTTAACAGCCTATAGTGATGACGAAAAGATGACCTTGTTCTTCTCACCCATTCAGCACTGGACAGCTGCCTGGAAAATACATGATTAGCCAAACAAGCCGCCTCAAGGTAAGGCACTGCGTTTTCCTGACCTCTGGTACATATGACTAATATCATCACGATTCCTCTCATTAAACACTTGTTGAGAATGTGCTATGTGCCAGGCAATCTTCAAGGATGGTTCCATTTATTCTCAAAACAACTAAAAAGTGTAAATCCTCTTATTAGCCCCATTTTGCAGATAAGAAAACTGAGACTTTAAGAGTTTATCCTGCTATTCTGAACTCAGAGACTCATTTTTGACTACTGAGCAACAACCCCTTTTCATACCAACATATGAATATTCAGTTACCTGCTCACAACTCTGCTTACTTGCTTCATTCCAAGGATTTCTTGGTCATCCACTTCACATATTGAATTGAAATCTCCACATTTATACCTAATTGAAGTGTGTTTGTTTTGTTAATTGAGTTTAGACTACATAAGCAAGCATCTTTATGATATATAGTGAGTAATGAGATACCACTACTGGAGCTAATCACATAGAGCCTGGATTGCTGCATCTCCTGCCAAAAAGATTAACTCATGTCTCAAGTGAAGATCTTTTGAGTGGATTTAACAATCCACTCAATTTTACAATGAAAAAATATATAGGAATTTGATTTATATATTTTATTTATATATATTTATTCCTATGTGTATATATATATATATATATATATATTTTTTTTTTTTTTGAGACAGTCTCGCTCTGTCGCCAGGTGCCAGGCTGGAGTGCAATGGTGCAATCTCGGCTCACTGCAATCTCCACCTCCTGGGTTCAAGCAATTCTCCTGCCTCAGCCTCCCGAGTAGCTGGGACTATGAGCACACACCACCACGCTCAGCTAATTTTTGTATTTTTTAGTAGAGACGGGGTTTCACCATGTTGGCCAGGATGGTCTCGATCTCTTGACCTCATGATCTGCCTGCCTCGGCCTCCCAAAGTGATGGGATTACAGGTGTGAGCCACCGCACCCGGCCCTATATATTTTTTAAAATAAAAAATTTCAAAAGTAGCACATGCATACTGAAAAATTTCACATAAGTAAAAAATACCTAAAATGTAAACGAATATCTCCCCTTTCAGAAAACACTCTGCTCAGCACCACTGTTCACAGTGCGTTATATGTGTATGATTGACCAAATAACAGAAATTTGCTTAACAAGCAATCCCAGCTTTCTTTCCATCCCTACGTAGCCCTGTGATTGACAGTAATGGTAGCCCCAAATATAATGGTGGTTACTGTTTATTAAGTACTTACCAAGTACCAGGAGCTGCACTGGGTGCTTTGCACATACAGTCTCATGCACAACAACCTTATGTAGTAGGTATTTATTAAGATTTGCAAGTAAGGAAACTGATGCTTAAAGCTACCTGGTTACTATATTAGAGTGTGGAATTTCACCCAGGTCCATCTGACTCTAAAGGCCATACTCTTCCCAATTTCTGTGCATTCCGTAATTCCATACAATAAAGAGCGAAAAGGACAAACAGCGAAAGTACCTACCTCTTCTCAATCTCCTGGGAACCAGTTCAGTCAGCAGCAATGAGAAAACAAGACAAGTCAAAGCAAAAGTTAATGTTAAGGCTGACCAAATGAATTTATTGGAATTAAAAGAAGGATGAAATTATTGACTGTTTACTTTCCCATCAATTATATTTGCCCTATCAGCCGCATGATGACAGCCTATAGTATTTATTGGGCACATATTTCTCAACATCTCTCTCTGCCGGAAACATGACATAGATTGGCATTTCTTAACCTGTGTTAATTTTGAGGAGAGGGTGACTCTACAGGGGTCTCAAAGAAAATTGCAGTCGTCCCAAGACTATGCCAGATATAGCATAAAGCCACTGTCAAATTCGGAGCCCCTCTCATGAATATGTACGTCAGAGTGGAGAAGGACTGGCTTCCAATGCCCTGTGTATGAGAAGGTGCCTCAGGTCCTTGACCCTGGCATCACAGAGCCTGATGCTCCCAGTGGCATCCAAACTCCCTGTCTACTGAAGCTGAATGGGGACCCAAAGCTTGGGCTCAAAGACTGTTCACAAACAACTCAGGTGGAAGTCAGTGGAACAGGAAAGATATAAAATCCAGCACTTTAGTCAGACCTACAGAGAAAGATTAAGAAGAGGCATCTCAGCTGACATCTGGGGGACATTTCTGTTCAACCGTTCTGGTGCAAACATCTTAGAGACCTGAGGAAAAGAACAGCCTGTTGGTGCATAAATGTGGCACCATGGCCCTGTAAGAGCAATGGCTCCAACGGAGACCACATGGCACATTCTGCTCAGTTCCCAGCCAGCAAGCAGTAACTGTGCTTCTTTCTTTCCCAATCAATCAATAATCTCGAAGTCAAATGATTGGGAATGCAATTATTTACAAATAATTTAAGATATGTATTTGTAATAAAAAGGATTATAGGTAAAATGAATCATTCATACGTTTCCAGGCTTTATTACAGTCAATAAATTGCTTGCAACACATCTCCCCAAACATCAACGTGTTGCCACGTAAAGATGAGAGCCCCTAGTTAATGAATAAATACGTTTCCAGTTATATGTTTTGTATAAATTTAATCATATTTCATTAAACAATTATTTTGTCTGTACCTATTGTTATACTGTAATATATCATAGTGGAAATATATCCCTATGCTTTCTCCCAGAAAATTATTCCTTTCTATCCTGCTTGTCAAAAATAGGGTACTAAGACTTTGCATTTTCTATTATGCCATGAAAAATTTTTCTCTTATATTATCTCACTTAAATCACTCAGACATTCCTTAGATTCTGGAGCAGATAATTTCTAAAGTAAGTTCTATTCTGATTCTATAAGTAGTACTGTAGAAATGTATACACACAGAGAAGATGTTAAAAATATGTCATTGCATAAATGCTATCAAAATGGTAATAAAATATGCACAATATACAATATGTTATTAAGGGGTAGGTTTGTCCTGACACTGGGTAGATTTTCTCAAGTTTGATGATAAATAAATAATCTACTTACAGCTGAGTCTTGGTGAAAAGCTTGGATTTCTGGCTTTGGGGGTGGGGCTCGTGCTCCTCACACTACTATAGAAAGAATATTCTGGTACCACTGGCTATTGAGCTCCATGCACCATGAGGGGGACCTGCCATTCCAGGAGCTGCCTACAGCATAATCATTGCCTAACACAGGAACCAAAAATCCTCTTTGATCACTCCCTGATTCTTTCTTCCAGGATGGCCCATGTATAAACGCCTGTGGACTGTCCTTGGGGGGTATCCATCTAATCTCTCTCTAAGCAGATGTTCTGGGATTCCTCCAAGTACAAACACAACTCAAGGGCAACAGCTTGATCAGAAAATGTAGAAATGAAGAGCAATTGGTTCTTTCTTGGGTACATTAAGGTCGTGACAATCATCTTTTCCCAGAATGCAATGAGACGATGAGCTTTCTCTCTCTTTTGGGACATTTGTGAATGGAGTTTGGTACTGGATTTGTTTTCAGGAGTTGTGGTGGCTAAAGCCTGAAAGACAGACTTTTCCTTCTCCTCGTTGGTGAGTGAAAGGGTGTGCATGGATGTGGGCTTATTTCGTTGGATGTTACAACACATGAGGGAGTTTTCTCTGTTTGTTCTGGTGGCCATGGCCATGGGCTTTGCTTGGACCGCGCCTCTTCATGCCACCTGCCCCACCAGAGGGATGTGTAACTGGAGCTACAGTACTACAGCATGCTTGCTGTCTTAGCTTTAAGGGGCTCCTAGTTAGGGCTGCCCCCTGCATGCAGTGCTTCCTTTCTTTCCCACTGGCACCCCTTAGACCTTCGTGGCCCCTGATTTTTGGTCCTGCCATTACTCATGACCTGGTGATGGCACTGCTTGGGGGAAAAAGGCAGAACCATCAAACATCTATGTAGGGCCCAGATGGGGAGAAGGCGCGAGTCTGAAAATCTTGCAGTATTTTCACTGCACCAAAATTAAGATAAAAACATTACACACTGTTAAGAGTTATGTGTCTAAAGCTCAGAAATCCCCTAACAACATGGGATTTTCCAGATCTGAAGAAGCCCAAAGGTGGTGCCTAGTAAAGGCCTTAGAATCATCAGCGATCCAGGAACTACAAATCAAAACAATGAGATACCACTTTCCTCAGTAAGATGGCTATCACGAAAAAGACAGATACCAAATGTTGATGAGGATGTGAAGAAATTGGAAGTGGCCATATGATCCAGCAATTCAACTCCCAGGTACATACCCTAAAGAAATGAAAATATAAGTCCGCTAATAACTTGCACACAAGTGTTCTTAGGAACATTATTTGTAAAATCCAAAAAGTGGAAACACCAACTCCCAAAAGGACAGTCCACAGGTGTCTGTACATGGCCCTGAAAGAATGAGTTGTGGAGTGATTTTGCATTAGGCAATGGCTGTGCTGTAGGCAGCTCCTGGAATGGAGGTCCCCTTCATGATGCATGGGGGTCAGTAGCCAGTGGTACCAAAGAGTATTCTCTCCCTAGTACTGTGGGGAGCACAAACCTCACCCCCAAAGCCAGAAATCCAAGCCTTTCAGTGAGACTTCGTGGTAAGTGGTTTATTTATTTGCCATAAATAAAGGTATGCTAAGTTTATATGCCAGTAGTTTATTTCTCACAATTGAGAAGAACAGTACCCAGTGTCAGATATATCTACCCCTTAAAAGCATATGAGGCCAGGTGCGGTGACTCTTGCCTGTAATCCCAGCACTTTGGGAGACCAAGGCAGGTGGCTCACCTGAGATCTGGAGTTTGAGACCAGCCTGACCAACATGGAGAAACACCATCTCTACTAAAAATACAAAATTAGCCCGGTGTGATGGTGCATGCCTGTAATCCCAGCTACTTGGGAGGCTGAGGAAGGAGAATTGCTTGAATGGGGGAGACAGAGGTGGCAGTGAGCCAAGATCGTGCCATTGCACTCCAGCCTGGGTGACAAAAAAGCATCTGATAAAATATTTCACATATTTTTATTTGTCCATTAACTGATGAACGGACAAATAAAATTTGGTATACTCATGCAATGGAATCCTATTTGGTATGAAAAGGAATGAAGTACTGATAACATGCTGTTGTATGGGTGAAACTTGAAAACATTATGTTACATGAAAGAAGCCAGTCTTAAAAAGATAACACATTGTATAGTTCCATTTATGTTAAATGCCTAGAACAGGCAAATCCATGAGACATAAAGTAGATTAACAGTTGCCTAATGGTTGGTCCAAGTATAGTGGTATTTACAACTAACTGATCACAACCAGTTATAGATTTCTTTGTTCCCTCTCCACTCCCACTGCTCCGCTTGACTCTTCTTAAGAAATATAGTTGCCTGAGTGGAGGTCACCTTGGCGGCTGTCCTGGGGCGGCTTGGTCTGTGCGCTGTCAAGCAGGTTCGAATCCAATTGTGTCCTTTGGAGAAAAACGTGGAATCAATGAGGACCTTCCTCCAGGCGGTGCGCAGCAAGAGGGTCCGCTCCACTAATCTCAGCTGCTCGGTGATTGCGGACATGAGGCACAAGGGCTCCCGGCCCTGTGTGGACGTGCTGTTCGGAGACCTGTATCTCCTGATTGTGCCCGGCGACCCTCCTACTGCTCTGGAAATGCTCACTGCCTTCGCTGCCCACAACCCGGCCAGGCAGGTGGCAGGCAGCGAGGACATGCAAGGTGCTGATGCTGGCCGCTGAAGCGCAGAAGAGACCAACAAGATGATTTTAGCATGGACTAGGACACTTAACCTAAGAAGAGTTTCACTTAATCATTCAAATCACTGTCTGGAGGGCCATGGAGTGCAAAATAAAACTTAAAACCCTGCTACCAAAAAAAAAAAAAAAAAAAAAGTAATCAAAACAGCATGGTACTGGTACCAAAACACAGATGTAGACCAGTGGAACAGAACAGAGGCCTTGTAGGCAATGCCACACATCTACAACCATCTGATCCTTGACAAACCTGACAAAAACAAGCAATGGGGAAAGGATTCCTGTTTAATAAATGGTGTAGGGAAAACTGGCTAGCCATGTGCAGAAAGCAGAAACTGGACCCCTTCCTGACACCTTACACTAAAATTAACTCCAGATGGATTAAAGATTTAAACATAAGACCTAACATCATAAAAACCCTAGAAGAAAACCTAGGCAAAATCATTCAGGACATAGGCATAGGCAAGGACTTCATGACTAAAACACTAAAAGCATCAGCAACAAAGGCCAAAATAGACAAATGGGATCTAATTGAACTCCAGAGCTTCTGCACAGCAAAAGAAAAAAAAAAAAAAAAAGTCAGAGTGAACTAGCAACCAACAGAATGGGAAAAAATTTTTGCAATCTACCCACCTGACAGAGGACTTATATCCAGAATCTACAAAGAACTAAAGCAGATTTACAAGAAAAAAACAAACAAACCCATTCAAAAGTGGGCAAAGGATATGAACAGACACTTTTCAAAAGAAGACATACATGAGGCCAACAAACATATGAAAAAATGCTCATCATCACTGGTCATTAGAGAAATGCAAATCAAAACTACATTGAGATACCATCTCACGCCAGTTAGAATGGTGATCATTAAAAAATCTGGAGACAACAGATGCTGGAGAGGATGTGAAGAAATAGGAACACTTTTACACTGTTGGTGGGAGTGTAAATTAGTTCAACCATCGTGGAAGACAGTGTGGCGATTCCTCAATGACCTAGAAATAGAAATTCCATTTGACCCAGAAATTCCACTACTGGGTATGTATCCAAAGGATTATAAATCATTGTATTATAAAGACATATGCACATGGATGTTCATTGCAGCACTGTTTACAATAGCAAAGACTTGGAACCAACCCAAATGCCCATTGAAGATAGATTGGACAAGGAAAATGTGGTACATATACACCATGGAATACTATGCAGCCACCAAAAACGATGAGTTTGTGTCCTTTGTAGGGACATGGATGAATCTGGAAACCATCATTCTCAGCAAACTGACACAAGAACAGAAAATCAAACACTGCATGTTCTCACTCATAGGCAGGTGTTGAACAATGAGAACACATGGACACAGGGAGGGGAGCATCACACACTGGGGTCTGTGAGGGGGTCCTAGGGGAGGGATAGTGGGGGATAGGGAGTTGGGGAGGGGTAACATGGGAAGTAATGCCTGATATAGGTGATGGGGATGGAGGCAGCAAACCACATTGCCATGTATGTACCTGTGTAACAATCCTGCATGTTCTTCACATGTACTCCAGAACCTAAAATGCAATAAAATATATATATATGTTTTAAAAAAAGAAAACTAGAAAGTTGATATTATTAATAAGAATTTTTACATAGAATTTGAATACATTTGGAGGAAAATCTTGAAATCTTCTGAAATATACAGAATTTGAGATTCTTAAGGACATTTAGATAGTGAGGTAGAGTTAACATGGCTATAGCCCTAAAGTAATAAAGTGATTGGCAAAGGTAAACGTTGACAGTTTAGCCTTTGTAAAACTTTAAAATTATTTACATAAAAACCTCACCTAATGTGCCTTCTACTTCTTGTTTGTCAGAATTGGGCTTCAGCTCGCTGAACATATCGGTGTGAGTGAATCCATGTGACCAGGGTCCAGGTTTTGTCCAGCATGCCTAAGTGGGCAGATACAAAGTGACAAGTCTGAGACCCGCCAGGTGGAGATCACTGGGGAATAGTGTGTCTGATATGAGCTTTGGGCAATTCAACCTAGAAATGTAAATACATACACTGGTACTAAGCTAGTAAGTATAAACATATTGAGAATAGTGGGATCGTAGTGGCCGTTTCTCACATTCAGAGAAGAGCCTTACAAATGTAGAAATCAACACAGAACAAATGCTGCAAATCATGCAGCAACGTAGAAGATGAATAAATGAAAAGTAGACCACATAATGAAAAACTTTTAGAAACAAATTGAAATAAGAAAGTGTGGCTCTGATTTTGGTATAAGACAGTTCTGAATCCAGATCTTGAAAGAATTAAATAGTATACAGAGCGACACTTTTTTGCCTAAAGTTGAAGGTTTTTAGGGAAAAGGTAAGTGGCTGCTAAAGGGTATAGGGCTTCTTTTGGGGATGAAGAAAATGTTCTAACATATCAGTTCATTGGTGAGAACACAACGCACGTGAGATCACAATGCGTCAAATTCTCAGTGCAGATACGATTGTTTGTCCTGGTGGGATGGGGCATCAGAATTGTTAAGAGACGCTATGTGGAGTGTGACCTCTTATAATAGCAGCTGGAATGTTCATGTTTTTTTCAAATTAAGAAATTTTTGGCCGGGCGCGGTGGCTCACGCCTATAATCCCAGCACTATGGGAGGCCGAGGCAGGCAGATCACGAGGTAAAGAGATCGAGATCGTCCTGGCCAACATGGTGAAACCCCATCTCTACTAAAAATACAAAAATTAGCTGGGCGTGGTGGTGCGCACCTGTAGTCCCAGCTACTCGGGAGGCTGAGGCAGGAGAATTGCTTGAACCCAGGAAGCGGAGGTTGCGGTGAGCTGAGATCACGCCACAGCACTCCAGCCTGGGTAACAAGAGCAAAACTGCTTCTCAAAAAAAAAAAAAGACATTTTCCAGAATGGGAAACATTATCTAGTCGCTGACCTCACTAGAGAAGTTGTGTTTGCCTGTCAGTTTCCTCACTGTTTGATCTCCTTGTTTCCCAGGCTGTAGATGATGGGGTTCAACACTGGGTCACAACACAAAAGAGCACAGAGACCGGGATGTCTGTGTCCAGGCAGCACCCTTCTCCGGGCCTGTCATAGTTGAAGTGGTCTGTTCTAAAGAAGACAATCCGAGGTGGAAGGCACAGGTAGAGCAGGCCTTGCTCCTGCTCTGAGCAGAGGGAATCCTAATGATGATAGAGATGATATGTAGGACAGTGCAGTAAACAGGCAGGGCTCAGGCCAGTGGTGGCCCTGGCCACGTGGAACACAGACTCATTGACAGAGGTGTATGAGCAGGAGAGCTTCAGGAGCAATGGGATGGCACAGAGAAAGTGGCTGATGGGGTTGGGTTCACACAGAGTGAGTGTGGCTGTCAGTGCTGTGTGTGTCCCAGAATTCACCAGCCCACACATCCAAAACCCAGTCACCAAACACAAACCTTCCCACTCATTAGGAGCTTATATTGAAGAGTGTGGCAAATGGCCACACGGTGATCATAAGCCGTGGCAGCCAGCAAAACCTCCTCAGTGCTGTCTCACGTCACAAGGAAGAAGATCTGGGAAAGCCAGCCCTCGTAAGGAAGAAGTTCACCCTCATGACCGGAATGATGGAAGTTACTAAGAAAATAACCCATTGGAGTATAGAGGGCAGGACTGACGCTGACTGCATTTCCCGGAAGAGACATCAGGTAAATGACCAAGAAGAACAAAAAGAACAGCCTTTGTAATTCAGGGTGCTTGGAAAAATTTAAAAACATGAATTCAATGACCAGTGTTTGATTTTCTACTTCTTTGAATTCTTTCTCAATTGAAATGAACATTGGGAGATAAATAATCGTGTGATCTGAAGACAGACGTCAGGAGAGCTGATTAACTTTTACTCATCCTTTAGTTCTTGGATTAGCTGACATCTCTTCTTGATTGTGTAGCTTGACTCTGAGAATAGGGTTGTGTGTTCCCCCTCATTGATTCTCTGACCCCGTGTTTTCTTGTTATGCATATCACTTGTCTATTAGCTTGCTTGGTTGCTTCCCACCCCCACCAGTACCTAAAATCTCTTAGCCAAGGGGTTTTTCTCCCTCCTTAATTCATATGCACTCTAGAAAACTTTTTTCAGATGTAAGGAAGGAAATCTAGTCAGTACTGATACTGCAAAAACACTAGTTGGTGAATTATAGCAGAGCCCCAAACTTTTTCTTCCAGCTTCTCTCCTCCATGAGAAAAGTCACCATACCAAATTCTGCTTTACCAAGTGTGTGGTAGACCTTTACCCTCTAGTGTTACTCAAATAAATATGTTGCGTTGCATACAGAAGGAAATTGCAGATGTAACTCATGTTACTAGTCACATGACTTTAAAATACAGATTATCTTGGCTTATTTGACTGGCCCTTTTAAGGGATAATCACATAAGCCCCTAAAAGCAGAGATCTTTCTCAGGCTGAAGATGAAGTCAAAGATTCAGATCACAAGTAGGATTTGACATGTCATTGTCGGCTTGAAGATAAAGGGGGCCGCTGTTAAAGAAAAGGTAACCTTGATCCTACAATCACAAGAAACTGAATTTTGCCAGAAACTTGAATAAACTTCGAAGTAGAATCTTCTGCGAAGTCTCCAACTGACACCTTGTTTTTAGCAGAGGACCCAGCTGAGCCACGCCACACCTGAACTTCTGACCCACAGAATGGTGAGATAATTAACGGGTGTTTAAACTGCTAAGTTTGTGGTAATTGGTTATGGTACCAACAGAGAACAAATCCACTGAGCATCCCATTTTGTGTAAGAAACTTCTGATAATTTGGGGTAATGATGACAGAACACCACTCTAGAAGCTTCAGAAGTGACTTCATCCTACACCCTCTCAAACCTGGGAGCATCCCTGTCTCCATCTTGTTCTTTTTATCCTTTGGGCTGCCAGTGACTAGTTTTATCTCTCAGAGAACAAATAAAGATAATACAGAAGAAAACATCAAACTTAGGCTATTCAATTTCGCGGTAAGTAGCTCCAGTAAAAGATTGGGAGAAAGACAAACTTGGAACTGAGTAGAATGATATTTCTGGATTATTTTAAAATTTTAATTCATCTCTTCCTTCTCTTTACTGTAAACAACAAACATATTCTAGACTGTGACATAATCCCCAATTCTAGGAATCTTGAGAGCTCATTCATTTGCATCTGAAATTATTTTCTTGGTGGATTGTCCTTAAATTAAGCTTGGCTCCACAGAAAAATAGGGAGGAGGTCTGTGTTTGGTGATGGGGTTTTGGATGTGTGGGCTGGTGAATTCTAAGCTGTATTTTTTCCTTAGTGTATATCAGTCATCAGAAGCAAAATCCAGCTCTCTCTCTCTCTCTCTCTCTCTCTCTCTGTCTCTCTCTCTCTCTCTCTCTTTCTCTCTCTCTCTCTCTCTCTATATATATATATATATATATATATTTATGCACACACATACACACATACATATATATTTTTTAAAATTATACTTTAGTTTCTGGGGTACATGTGCAGATCATGCAGGATTGTTGCATAGGTACATACATGGCAATGTGGTTTGCTACCTCCATCCCCCTGTCACCTATATCTGGCATTTCTCCTGATGTTATCCCTCCCCAACCTCCCCATACCCCCGCTGTCCCTCCCCTAGCCCCCAACAACAGACCCGCGTGTGTGATGCTCCCCTCCCTGTGTCCATGTGTTCTCATTGTTTAACACTCACCTGTGAGTGAGAACATGCAGTGTTTGATTTTCTGTTCCTGTGTCAGTTTGAAGAGAATGATGGTTTCCAGATTCATCCATGTTCCTACAAAGGACACAAACTCATCGTTTTTTATGGCTACATAGTATTCCACGGTGTATATGTGCTACATTTTCCTTGTCCAGTCTATCATTGATGGGCATTTGGGTTGGTTCCAGGTCTTTGCTATTGTAAACAGTGCCACAATGAATATACATGTGCATGTGTCTTTATAATAGAACAATTTATATTCCTTTGGATACATACCCAGTAATGGGATTGCTGGGTCAAATGGAATTTCTATTTCTAGGTCTTTGAGGAATCACCACACTATCTTCCACAATGGTTGAACTAATTTATACTCCCATCAGCAATGTAAAAGTGTTCCTGTTTCTTCACATCCTCTCCAGCATCTGTTTTCTCTAGGTTTTTTAATGATCATCATTCTAACTGGCGTGAGATGGTATCTCAGTATGGTTTTAATTTGAATTTCTCTAATGACCAGTGATGATGAGCATTTTTTCATATGTTTGTTGGCCTCATATATGTCTTCTTTTGAAAAGTGTCTGTTCATATCCTTTGCCTACTTTTGAATGGATTTTTTGGTCTTTTTCTTGTAAATCTGTTTTAGTTCTTTGTAGATTCTGGATATTAGCCCTTTGTCAGATGGGTAGATTGCAAATTTTTTTCCCATTCTTTTGGTTTCCGGTTCACTCTAATGATTGTTTCTTTTGCTGTGCAGAAGCTGTGGAATTTAATTAGATCCCATTTGTCTATTTTGGCCTTTGTTGCCATTGCTTTTGGTGTTTTAGTCATGAAGTCCTTGCCTATGCCTAGGTCCTGAATGGTTTTGCCTAGTTTTTCTTCTAGGGTTTTCATGGTGTTAGGTCTTATGTTTAAGTCTTTAATCCATCTGGAGTTAATTGTAGTGTAAGGTGTCAGGAAGGGGTCCAGCTTCTGCTTTCTGCACATGGCTAGCCAGTTTTCCCAACACCATTTATTAAACAGGGAATCTTTTTCCCATTGCTTGTTTTTGTCAGGTTTGTCAAAGATCAGCAAGATTGATAGACATCTAGTAAGACTGACAAACAAAGAAAGAGAGATTACACAAATTACTAATGTCAAAATGAAAAAGGGGATATCATTAGAGACTCTGCCAATATCAAATGGATAGTAAGAAAATACAAAAAATAATTCTACACGTATAAACTTGACAACTTAGATGAAATGGACCAATTTCCTGAAAATCACAAACTGTCACAACTTACCTAATCTAAAATAGATAATTTGAGTAGACCTATCCATAACAATTAAGAACATATATGTTTATGGATTAATCAATATAGTTATGTCAATTCTCTCTGAATTGACATGTGTAGATTTAATGCATTTTCCATCAAAATCCCAGTGAGATTTTTAACAGATATAGATATGATTATTCTAAAATTTAAGTGAAAAGTTAAAGAAACTAGAATAGCTGAAGCATTATGTTTTTAAAAGAATAAAATGGGAAAAAGTACTGTACCTTTAAACAAGACTGTGTAGTATTCATGTAAGGATAAGACAGGTGGATCAATGGAACAGAATAAACAAACTATAAGTAGATTCTTGCAGTATGGGTAATTGATTTAAAATGAAAGGGTAAAAGCAGTTTAGTCTTTCAAGTAAATGGTGGGGAAGCATTTAGATAGCTATATTTAAAAAAAAAAAAACCTGAAACTCAACCTCAACCTTACATTTTATACTAAAATTAACTCAAAATGCATCATATGTTTAAACTTAAACCATAAAACTATAAAACTTTTAGGAAAAAGCATAGGAGAAAATTTTGCAGACCTATGATTTGGTGAACATATTTTACACATAATACCAAGGGCTTGATCCATAAAAGAAAAAAATTAGTAAACTGATATCATCAAAATTTAAAACTTTTGCTCTGTGGAAGATCAGAGGACAAAAAAGCAAGCTACAGATCTTGAGAAAATATTTTCAAACCATACATCAAAGGACTCATCTAGAATTATAAAGAAGTCTCAAATTTAATAAGAAATCAAATTAGAAAATTGGAAAAATACACAGAGAGACATTTCATAAAATAAGTTATAACAATAACAGTGATATTCAGTATCACTAGCCATTAGGGAAAAGCAAAATAAGACCATGATGAGATACAGCATACCCATTAGAATAGCTCAAATAAAAATCAACAGTACCAAATATTGGCAAGGACATGGAGCAACTGGATCTCTCCCACAATGCTAATGGGAATATAAAATAATACAAGTACTCTGGGAAATAGTTTGATAATTTTTAAAAACTAAACATGCATTTGCTATACAATCCATCAACTTTTCACCAGACTAGTTATCCCTGAGAAATGAATATTGACATTCATATTAAAGCTTGTACATGATTGTTCGGATGAGCTTTATTCTATATAAGTTATGTCATGGTATATAAGCTATATTTTATATGATTACATATGTTACTATATAAAACTATATATATAGCATTTTATTATAGAGCCAAACACTGGAAGCAATCAATATGCCCTCCAGTTAATGAATAGTTAAACAAACTATACTGCATCCATCATGGAATACTGCTCATCAATAACAAAGAATGAACTACCAGCAGTCCTGCCCTACAAGAAATACTAAAGTGTATCATCTCAGGCTTAAAAGAAAGAACACTAGAGAGTAATTCAATGTACATGAAAAAATAAAGGGGCCGGGCGCGGTGGCTCACACCTGTAATCCCAGCACTTTGGGAGGCCGAGGCGAGTGGATCACGAGGTCAAGAGATCGAGACCATCCTGGTCAACATGGTGAAACCCCGTCTCTGCTAAAAATACAAAAAATCAGCTGGGCGTGGTGGCGCCTGCCTGTAATCCCAGCTACTCGGGAGGCTGAGGCAGGAGAATTGCCTGAACCCAGGAGGCGGAGGTTGCGGTGAGCCGAGATTGCGCCATTGCACTCCAGCCTGGGCAACAAGAGTGAAACTCCGTCTCAAAAGAAAAAAAATAAATAAATAAAAAATTTTAAAAATAATAAAAAAATAAAAAAGAACACCAGTAAAAATAATTGACTAAATATAAAACACATTATAAACATATGTTTTAAATTATTTCTTCTCTTAACTAATTTTAAAGACTACTGTTTAATACTTATGGCTGGGTGCAGTGGCTCACTCCTGTAATCTCAGTACTTTGGAAGGCTGAGGTGGATGGATCACCTGAGGTCAGGAGTTCAGGACCAGCCTGGCCAACATGGTGAAACACTGTCTCTACTAAAAATACAAAAATTAGCTGGGCGCAGTGGTGCACACCTGTAATCCCACCTACTTGGGAGGCTGAGGCAGGAGAATTGCTTGAACTGACGAGGCAGAGGTTGCAGTGAGCTGAGATTGCACCACTGCACTTCAGCCTGGGTGAGAGAGTGAGACTCTGTCTCAAAAAAAAAAAAATTAAAAATTAAAAAAAAATACTTACAAATATGTGTTAATGAGTTTATAATGGGAAGAGAGTTACATAGAAGCAAAGTTTTTGTAAACGATTGGAATTAACATTAATCTGAACTTGTTAGGTTTAGATTAAGACACAGATTTTATGCAATGCCCATAGCCAACACTTAAACAAAAACTTTAAAATATATCGTAAATAAACTTCAGTATATGGGAAATCTCTGTACCTTCTGCACAATTTTGCTGTAAACCTAAAAATGGTCTAAAAAGTAAAGTCTATGTTTATTTTTATTTATTTATTTGTATTTATTTTGAGATGGAGTCTCACTCTGTCACCCAGGCTGGAGTGCAGTGGCACGATCTCAGCTCACTGCAACCTTCGTCTTCTGGGTCAAGTGATTTTCCTACCTCAGCCTCCCTAGTAGCTGACATTACAGGCATGTGGCACGTGCCTGGCTAATTTTTATATTTTTAGTAGAGCTAGGGTTTCGCCATGTTGCCCAGGCTGGTCTTGAACTCCTGGCCTCTAGAGATCCGCCTGCCTCAGCCTCCCCTAAATGCTGGGATTATAGGCATGAACCACTGTGCTCAGCTTAAAGTCTATTTTTTAAATCAAAAGCTAATAAAGGAGTTTAAATGCTGCATTTGAAACTCTCTATATAACACAAAAGATAGCAGTAATAGAGGAACAAAAATACACCAAATATATAGAAAACAAATTGCAAAACAGCAGATGTAATTCCTACCATTTCAATAACTGCATTAAATGTGGATGGATTAAACACTACAAATAAAAGGCAGGGATTCAGATTGGATTAAAAAGCAGGATCCAGGCCAGGCACAGTGGCTCCCGCCTGTAATCCCAGCACTTTGGGAGGCCGAGGTCAGGATCGCCTGAGGTCAGAAGTTTGAGACCAATTTGGCCAACATGGTGAAACCCCATCTCTACTAAAGTACAAAAATCAGCTGGGCATGGTTGTGGGTGCCTGTAATCCCAGCTACTGAGGCAGGAGAAATCACTTGAACCCAGGAGGCAGAGGTGGCAGTGAGCTGAGATCATGCCACTGCACTCCAGCCTGGGCAACAGAGTGAGACTCTCTTAAACAAAAAAAAAAAAAAAAAAAAAAAAAAGCAAAAGCAGAATCTGCAGAATCCAATTATATGATACGGGTTTCTTTAAGACACACACTTTTGATTGAAAAATACAAATAGATTGAAAACCAAAGGAGGGAAAATATACCCCATGCACACAGTAAGGGAGCGAATGACCATATTAATATCAGAAAAAAAATAGACTTTGAGACAAAAAAGTTTACTTCAGACAAAGAGGGAGATTTTGTAATGATATAAAGGTCAACTTGGAAGGAGGCCTTAATAATTACAAACATATATGCATTTAAGAACAGAGATCCAAAAAAAATGTGAAACAAAAACTGATAAAACTGAAGGGTGAAATGGACAATATAATAATAATTGGATGTTTCAAGACTCCACTGTCAATAATGGATAGAATAAATAGACAAAACCAGCAAGGATGTAAAAGACTTTAAAGACACTATTAACCCACTTGACCTAACAGACCCCTATCAAATACTCCATCCAGCAACAGAATACACATTCTTTTCAAGCACATGAGGAATATTATCCAGGATAGACTACATACTACGCCACAAAGCAATGACAAATTTAAAGGGTTTATTTTTATTTTTTAAAAAAATTTCAGCTTTTACTTTAGATTCAAGGGGTATATGTGTAGGTTTGTTACATGGGCATATTGCATGATGCTGAGGTTTGGCATTTGAATGATCTTAACAGCCTGCTAGTGAGCATAGTAGTCAATAGCTTTTCAACTCTTGCCTCCTTCTTTACCTCTACATTAAATGTAGGTGGATTAAATACTATATATAAAAGGCAGGGATTCAGATTGAATTAAAAAGTGGGATCCAGGCTGTGGACAGTGGCTCACGCCTGTAATCCCAGCACTTTGGGAGGCTGAGGTGGGCAGATCGCCTGAGCTAAGGAGTTCGAGACCATCCTCACCAACATGGTGAAACCCTGTTTCTATTAAAAATACAAAAATTAAGACATCACTATATAGTAGTCTTCAGTGTCTATTATTCCCATCTTTATGTCCATGTGTCCCAATGTTTAGTGCTCACTTCTAAGTGAGAACATGCAGTATTTGATCCTCTATTTCTGTATTAATTTGCTTAGGATAACGACCTACAACTGCATCCATGTCGCTGCTAAGGACAGGATTTCATTCTTTTTTATGGTAGTATTCCATGGTATGTATGTACCATATTTTCTTTATTCAATCCTCCATTGATGGGTACCTAGCTTTATTTCATGTCTTTGCTATCGTAAATAGTGCTGGGATGAACACCCAAGTGCATGTGTCTTTTTTTTTTTTTTTTTTTTTTTTTTTTTTTTTTTTTTTTTTTTTTTGTAGAAAGACTTATTTTCCTTTGGGTATATGCCCAGTAGTGGGATTGCTGGGTTAAGTGGTAGTTTTTGTTTGGTTTTGTTTTGTTTTTAAGTTTTTTGGGAAACCTTCAAACTGCTTTCCACAGAGGATGGACTAATTTACATTCCCACCAACAGTATGTAAGCATTGTCTTTTCTCTGTAGCCTCACCAGCACTTATTACTTTTTGGGTTTTTAATAATAGCCATTCTGACTGGTGTGAGACGGTACCTCACTGTGGTTTAGATTTGCATTTTGATTACTGATGTTGAGCATTTTTTCATATGTTTGTTGGCCACTTGTACATCTTTTGAGAAGTATCTGTTCAGGTCCTTTGCCCACTATTTAATGGAGTTTTTTCTTTTTTACTTGTTGAGTTGTTGAGGTCTGAAATTGTTCTCTCAACTTGGTTTGCTTTGCTGTTAAGGCTTTCCATTGTACTTTGAAATTCCTGTAGTAAATTTTTCAATTCCAGAGGCTCAGTTTGATTCTTTTTAAAATAGCTATGTTGTCTTTCAACTCTTGGATTATTTTACTGCCTTTCTTAGTTTGGGTTTCAACTTCCTCTTGAATGTCGTTGAGCTTTCTTGCCATTCAGATTCTATATTCTATGTCTGTCATTTCAGATATTTCAATCTGGTTAGGCTACATTGTTGGGGAGCTAGGGCGATCCTTTGTAGGTAAGGAAACACTCTGACTTTTTGAATTGCTGAAGTTCTTGTACTGATTCCTTCTCATCTGAGAAGGCTGGTGTTTGTCTTTTTGAAGTTGCTGTTGATTGGGGCTTTTTGTTTTTATATTTTTTTTTCCCACTTGAGGGTTTGACTGTGCTGTATGTTGTGTATAGTGGATTGGCTTCATTTCTGGGTGCTTTCAAAGGCCAAAGGCTCTGTAGGGATTCCTTAATTGCGGCTAGTTTCCTGCACTGGGTTTCACAGTCCTTACCTGCCCAACAAATTTATTTTTGGTTGGTGGTGTAATTCATGCCATGATCCAGTAGATGGCACTTAAGAGTAAGGGCCAGCCGATATACCGTTAGCCAGGTGCCGTAGCAGCAGTGCTTAGGGAAGCGGGAAAGGGACGGCAAGAAATATCGTCATATCTATTCCTGGGCCTCGGGGTACCCCCCCCAATCACTGGCACTGTGCCTTGCCTGCGTTCCTTAGCTCCGGCGGAGGCCCTGTTGGCCTGCACTCCCCCCTCCCTTAGGGGCAACCGATCCACAGCTTGGGTCCCCAGGAGACACACCACTCCAGGGAACCTGCTGATTCTCTGAGCTTGGCAGAGTTAGAGAGGGTTGTGGGCTATGTCTGCGGTGGCCTGATGATGCAGTGGGTCATGGGCGGAAGACCCCTGGGCAGGGTGGTAGTGTTACAAGTGTGCAGCTGGTGTGGCGTCCACAGCCTGGGTTTTTAACCTTTACCCAGGAGATGGCTGTGGGGTCTACTCAGCTTGTACTCCCCCAGCTGGGCCTCACTCAGGTGTTTGCCTCAAGAGGACACCTGAGCAGATAGATTTGTCTCAAGCATTCCGCACCCAGATCGTTGGTTTATTGTAGGTTTTCCAGGCCTTGGGGCTCTCTCCGGCGGAAGCTGCACTTGGCCAACAAGCCACGCCCTTCGCAGGCCAGTTTGCATAGAGGTACTCAGCAAGAGGTACTCAGCTCTTCCCAGGCCAGCCTCGCATAGCAAGAGATGCTCAGCTCCCACGCCAGCACACACCCATGAACTCACGCCTCACTCTTCTGAGAGTGGACCCTTCTCCCTCGCTTGAGCTCAGGTCACAGATCTCAGCTTGATGCCCCTGGGCAGTATGCACAGTTGCTGGGGGCTGGAGACCAGGCCCATGGCTTTGTCCTCTGGCCTCTTGGTTGGCAAAACACTCAGGTGAGGCTGTGGAGGCCGCAGGCTGTGCTCTGTGCTCCCTCTTTCAGGAGCAGCCAGGCATGTGGCCTTGGGAGGAGTCCGTGTACAAGGGGACATGTGTATCAGACGTGCCCCTGTCCCACCGGGAAGGTATCTCTGTTCTCTCCCAGCCCGGCAGTCAGCGGGGCTAGAGCCACGCAGAGCAAAACAGAGAGGCTGGGGATTGGGAGCCTATGGTCACATTTTGCTGAAGCTACCCAGGTAGGGGTCCACGCAGGTTCCGGTTCTGCTTCTGTCTACTTTCAAGGCAGTTTCCTCTCTCGGTTCAAATGTCTATGGCGGTCACGTGATCTCTTGCAGTTCGGATCCAGAGGTGTGCGGCGGGAGCGTGGAGCCTGGGAGGGAGTTCCTTTATTGACTCCTTCCCTAGGACCTGCTCAGGACCAGAGCTGGTCTTGGCACTCACGGTGACTCCATGCAGGCATCCCAGCTTCTTCCTTCTTCAACCTCAGTGTCTGTATCACCTCTTTATTGACTTTTGGGGTTTTCTCTCAAATGATCTGTCTGAACTGTGATGTTTATCTTGAAATCTTGGATTCTCTCTGTGGGAGAGGCATTTCCTGGCTGTGTCTAGTCAATCATTTGTCCCTTTCCATTAAAGGGTTTAAATAATACAAAGTATGTTCCCTGGCCACAGTGGAATTAAATTAGAAACCAACAACAAAATCAAATTTGGAAACTCCACAAATATTTGGAAATTATGCAACTTATTTCTGAACGATTCAGGCAAAAGAAGAAATTACCAAAAATTTAGAAAGTATTTTAAATTGAATTAATGTAAAAGCCCCACATATTAAAATATATGGGATGCAGCTAAAGCAACTCAGACAAAAATGTATATGGCTTTAAATGCCTATATTAGAAAACAAAAAAAATGTCAAATTAAATGACAAACATCATAAGGAAATATTATGAGGAACTTTATGACAAGAAATTAGACAATGCAGGTGAAATAGTCAGATTTCTAAAAATAATCCATAACCTACCAAAACTAAAGAAGAAATGAAACATCTGAATAGATCTAAAATCTGTAAAGAAATTAGTAGTTAAAACCTTCTCACAAATACAAACTCAGACCTACATGGGTTCACCAGTGAATTCCATCAAACACTTAACAAAAAAATAAGACTGCTGCTCCCCAAGCTCTTCCAGGAAATACAGGCAGAAGGAACACTTTCCAACCCATTCTGTGAGGCCATATCATCCTATATCAAAGTAAGAAAACTATAGGCCATTATCTTTTCTGAATGTAGATGCAAATATTTGAAAATGAAATCTAAGAATATAAAAAGAATTATACACCATGACTACGTGGGATTTACCCCAGGAGTGCAACATTGTTTAACACCCAAAAAACAATGAAATACATCTGATTAAAATAATATAGGAGACAAAACACATGATCATTTCAATATACGCAGAAAAATATTTGACAAAATTTAATACCTATTTATGATTTTTAAAAAACTCAAAAGGCTTGAATAGAAGATCGCTTTCTCAGTCTGATGACACTCATCTCCCAAAAAACCTATGGCAAATATCAGTCTTAATGATAGAAGGCTGAAGACTTCCCCTCTAAGACTGAGTAAAAGGCAAGGATGTTTACTCATCTCCTCTATTCACTCCAACCTCTATGGGAGATTCTAGCTCATGCAAGGAGAATATAAAAGGAAAGAAAAGACACATGGATCAGAAAGGAAGAAAAAAAGATAACGATTGCCTACACACAGATGACCCAATAGTCCATGTAGAAAACCCTAGGGAGTCTATGCAACAAACAATAACAACAAAGCTAATCCTAGAATTAATAAAGGAATTTAGCAAGGTCACAGACATGCGATCATTATATAAAAATCAATTGTATTTCTGCCTACCTGCTATAAACAATCTGAAAATGGAATTAAAAAGCATTAAAAAGGAAGATCACATTTAGGAATAAATTTAATAGAAGATAGGCAAGTCTTGTACACGGAAAGTTTTAAAACATTGCAGAGACAGTATCATGCATTATACCATTGTATCATAACAAACCTGCATGTATACTTCCTGATTCTAAAATAAAAGTTGAAAAAAGAAAAAAAGACCTTACAGAGATAATTTTTTAACTCTAAATAAAACTCTAAAAAAAACATTCAATGTTTTTGGATTGGAAGACTTAATAGTGTTTAAGATGGGATTTCTTTCCAAATTGATTTATAGATTCGATGCCATTCAAAATTCTAGTAGATTTTGTGCAGAAGCAAACAAGCAGATTCTAAAAATTATATGAAAACTCAAAAGACTCAGAAAGCAGAAACTATTTAAAAAAAAAAACAAAACTGGGGACTTGTTCATGTTTAGGAAGATTCAATATTAACATGTTAATTATCTTCAAATGTTTCTATAGGTTCTACATAATACCATTCAAAGTAATAGCAGGGCCTTTTTCTTTCTTTCTTTCTTTCTTTCTCTCCTTCTTTCTTTCTTTCTTTTTAAATGACAATTTGATTCTAAAATTTATATGAAAAGTTGAAAAACAGAATAGCTAACAAAATTTATGTGTACTACATAAATTGTCTTGTAATCAACCATCGACCAATCAATAAATATAAAATCTAAAATTGTTAAAGTCCTACAGAAATATAGGAGACACTTTAATGACATTGGTGAAGCGAAGATTTTATAGCTATGACAGAAACACAAAAAGCATGAAATAGAAAATATTCATATATTTGCCATCATCAAAATTAAAAACTTTTTGCTCTTCAAAAAGATACTCTAAAGGAAGTAAAAAGCCAAGCCACAGATTAGGGGAGAGTCTCTGCAAACACATATCTGAAAAGGACTTGTGTCTAGAACAAAGAAACGTTTACAATTCAACTATAAGACAAACAGCCAAATTTAAAGATAGTCAACATTTGAACGGATATTTTACCAAAGAAGATGTATAGGATGCAAATAAGCAAATGAAATATGTTCAACATCTTTAGTCGTTAGGGTCACATGAATTAAAACTAAAATAAGATACCAGTAAACTTCCTCTAGAATGGCTAAAATTTAAAGAGCCAAACCAAGTGTTGCCAAGGGTAGGGAACAACTAAACTTTCATACATTATTATTAGGAATGTAAAATAACAACCTCTTTAGAAAACAGTTTAGCAGCTTCTTAAAAAGTTAAACATATAAGTGGGTGCTGAACAATGAGAACACATGGACACAAGGAGGGGAACATAACACACCAGGGCCGGCAGGGGGGTGGAGAGATAGGCGAAGGATAGCAGAGGGTGGGGGGATTGGGGAGGGATAACATTAGGAGAAATACCTAATGTAGATGTCGGGGGGATGGATGCAGCAAACCACCATGGCATGTGTATACCTATGTAACAATCCTCATAATCTGTACATGTACCCCAGAACTTAAAGTATATATTAAAAAAAGTTAAACATATATCTACCGTATGACCTAGTAAACCCATTTGTAGGTATTTACCCAAGAGAAAGAAAAGTGTATATCCACTCAGAGACTAGTACATTAACACTTATAGAATCTTTATTTGTAAAGTCTCAAACTGAAAACAACTTAAATGTTTATCAAGTTAAATGGTGAAACAAGCTGTGGTATATCCATACAATAGAATGTTAACATGAAAAATAAAAAACCATACAAACTATTAATACATGCAACAGCAAAGATGAATTTCAAAATAATTATGCTGAGTGTGGGAAGCCAATTTTTTTAAGAGTACCATATGATTCCATTTATTTAAAATTCTAAAAAATAAAAAGACACTAACATATAGTGGGGGAAAAAAGAGATTAGTGGTTTCCTAGGGATTAGAAGGAAGGAAAAAGGTATAGGTAATCTTTCACGGGGGATGAAAATACTCACTATCTTGATGTAGTGATAGTTTCCCTGGTGTATAAATATGTCAAGATGCATCTACTTGTACATTTTAAATGTGCACAGTTTATTTTATTTCAATTATACCTCAGTAAAGCTATTGGACAAATAAAGGTCTTTGTATTTTAAAGCCATCTTAAAAAGACTGGTGTAGAGATAATAGAAATAATGGCCATCTAGCAAATAATGAATATTCTAAACACCTGAGCTCTGCACCGGCTGCTGTGGTGATACACCTGAAGTAGAACACAATCTTGCCATGGAACACCTTAATGCCCAAGGACAGAGAAAGAGCCAACATGGAAGAGTCACTAGAGGAAGAAAGTAATCTATACAGAGTAACAAAAGCTTGCCTGAAAGCAAGGTCCAAACAAACTATCCATGTCTTGGGCCAGACAAAAGCACACAGGCCTGGCTGAACAGGGAAATAGAAAAATATCTATCCATAATGTATGATGTGAAATACAGGAAGTCTCCTAAATATCTCCTTCACCAACCTGCCTATACCACCTAAACGCTCATAATAAGTCAGGAAACCAAGTTTAAAGCTCCTCTCAGAGAAGCCACTGTTAAGATATACTCATTTTGCCTAGGAAATTAGATCTCTTTAGCATTTCCTATGACCTTATTTCATCAAGTGTGCCCAATGTCACCTCATGAATTAAAAAAAAAAAAAAAAGTAAGTACTATATTTTATGGAAAACTGGTTAAAAAACAAAAAGAGGGAGAGAGGGAGAGAGAGAGAGAGATTGGTAAATTTCCAACACTGATGTTTTACAGAATGGAACTGAGAAATCTCTAGACTACTTCTATAATTTGTTGTCCTAAACTGTGTTAGGAGTCTAGAGAGTTGCACCTATAATTTTCATTTATAAGGACAACTCTAGTGAGATCTCAATATATTTCAGATTGCTGTTTCCCTGCCTTTCTAAAATAAGTGGCAGTGTATCTCAATTACTCAACACATTTACAAAAGTAACCTGTTGATGTAAGAGCAATATGATTTCTGCAGGAAAAAAATGACTTACTAATTTATTATTCTCTGAGTAAGGAATGAGGAAAGTAGATTAGAGAAACCCATGATTCAGCCAACAGAAATATATTAATCATCTAATATGTCCTTGGCAATTAGAACATTGGAAACCTCTCTGATTCTAAAAGTATCTTTGAAAAGTTTTTTAAGTTAAAGATTATTAAAAATCGAACTATTTTGGAATTGTTGGAACTTTGACATTGG
Organism: Sapajus apella; assembly: GCF_009761245.1. Lineage (NCBI taxonomy): Eukaryota > Metazoa > Chordata > Mammalia > Primates > Cebidae > Sapajus > Sapajus apella. The sequence goes on along the minus strand of NW_022437127.1, from coordinate 310,464 downwards.
CAAGGAATAAATAAAGAAAACTTCTCAGAGTAGGGAACTTTTTGTTTGTTTGTTTGTTTTGAGTCAGCGTCTGACTCTGTTATCCAGGCTGGAATATAGTGGCACAATCTTGGCTCACTGCAGCCTCCTGAGCTTTGCAATCCTCCTATCTCAGCCTCCCAAGCAGTTGGGACTATAGGTACCTGCCACCACACCCAGCTAAATTTTGTATTTTTTGTAGAGATGGGTTTTGCCATGTTGACTAGGCTTGTCTCAAACTCCTGGGCTTGAGTAATCTGCCCACCTCAGCCTCCTAAAGTGCTAGGATTACATGACCCATTGCCTTGTCAAGTAGCAAAGTTTTGATTGAGGATGTATCACAAACCCATGCTTGGGTTGATCTCATTTAATAGCTTTAGATTTATTCTACAACACAGTAAATGGTGCACAAGTGTCTCTTTCTGACAATGGCACGAAACTCTATCTGGAAGTAAAGAATCAGTCAAGATTTCAAAATAGATTCCAGGAACATTTCAGTTTCCTGCCAGGGAGTAGGTGAGTCAATAGCATATTACTCTTTATGAAGGGATCTCTAATATTAGGTATGCCCCAAGGAGAGTTTTCAGAAGCAATTGGGAGTTATTCTCTAAGAACTTATTTTGTGGACTGCTTTGATTTTTGAAAGAAATAAACAAAATATTGGCCATCAACAAAAAGAAAACTGGAAATGAAAAATGGAATGCTCAGAGACTATAGCCCCTGAAACAGTGTGTGACATTCTGACTGCTGATCCTCAATAGTGAGAAAATGGAATAAGTAAAGGACAAGAAAAATGAACTGAGGGATGAGGAGACAAACATGAGACAAACCAAGAGACATGATTTAAAAACTGTCAAATCATGAAGTATATGGATAAGGTAATCATAGACTCAGTTAACACTTGTGGCCTACAGAAATCCTAGTAAAGAAGACAAACTAAGCATTATTAACCTTATTATTAACTCTTATTTTCAAGTAAGGAAACTAGGGCTTATAGAAGGCAAATTAAGAGGATCATACAATCACCAAGTAACAGAGCAGAAGATATTCTGCTACCATGTGCTTTTTACCCTACTCACAGTTACCTTTTGACTTAGTGCAACAGATTATATACTCAGTACTCCCAACAAAGGGATACTTAAGAGAAGTGTAGGTAGACAGAATGAGAGAGGGTTAGACAAATTGATGAAAAATTGAACCATAATTGTTTCCTTGCAATACCAGAGTACATTAACTGAATAAGGTAGAAATTAAATAGAACAAGAGGGGAGTCCAGCATTATAGGACCTCTGAGTTGAGTAAAGAGGAATAAAAGAAAGATGCCATCAAGTTAAAAAGAACAAAGCTGGAGGCATCATGCTACCCAACTTCAAACTATACTACAAGGCTACAATAACTAAAACAGCATAGTACTGGTACAAAGACATATAGACCAATGGAACAGAATAGAGAAGTCAGAAGTAAGATGGCACACGTACAACCATCTGATCTTTGACAAACCTGACAAAAAACAAGCTATGGGGAAAGGATTCCCTATTTAATAAATGGTGCTGGGAGAACTGGCTAGCCATATGCAGAAAATTGAAACTGGACTCTTTCCTTACACCTTAAACAAAAATTAACTCAAGATGGATTAAAGACCTAAATGTAAAACCCAAAACTATAAAAACTCTAGAGAAAAATCTAGGCAATACCATTCAGGACATAGACACAGGCAAACATTTCATGATGAAAACTTAAAAAGCAATTACAACAAAAGAAAAATTGAAAAATAGGATCTAATTGAACAAAAGAGCTTCTGCACAGCAAAAGAAACTATCATCAGAGCAAACAGACAACCTACGGAATGGGAGAAAAATTTTGCAATCTGTTTATCTGACCAAGATCTAATATCCAGAGTCGACAAGGAACTTAAACAAATTTACAAAAAAAACCCAAAACAAAACAAAACAAAAAACCCCATTAAAAACTGGGCAAGGGACATAAACATACACTTCTCAAAAGAAGACATTCATGTGGCCAACAAACATATGAAAAAAAGCTCAATATCACTGATACTTTGAGAAATGCAAATCAAAACCACAATGAGATACCATCTCATGCCAATCAGAGTGACAATTATTAAAAACTCAAGAAACAACAGATGCTGGAAAGGTTGTGGAGAAATAGAAACACTTTTATACTGTTGGTGGGAATGTAAATTAGCTCAACCATTGTGGAAGGCAATGTGGCAATTCCTCAAAGACCTAGAGACAGAAATACCAATAGACCGAGCAGTCCCATTACTGGGTATATATCCAAATATAAGTAATTCTATTATAAAGATAGATGCATGTGTATGTTCATTGCATCACTATTCACAATAGCAAAAACATGGAATCAACCCAAATGCCCATTAAAGATAGGCTGGATAAAAAAAATGTGGTCCATGTATACTATGAAATACTAAGCAGCCATAAAAAGGAATGAGATTATGTCCTTTGCAGGGACATGGGTGGAACTGGAAGCCATTATCCCCAGCAAACTAATGCAGGAACAGAAAACCAAATATCACATGTTCTCACTTATAAGTGGGAGCTGAACAATGAGAACACATGGACTCATGGAAGGGAACAATATGCACTGGGGCCTGTAGGGCAGTGATGGGGAAGGAGGAGGGAGACTATCAGGAAAAATAGCTAATGCATGCTGGGCTTAATACCTAGTTGATGGTTTGATAGGTTCAGCAAACCACGATGGCACATGTTTACCTATTTAACAAACCTGTACATTCTACACATGTACATCAGAACTTAAAAAAAAAAAAAAAGATAGAAGTGAGTCAAGAAAGGAAAATCACACATCAAAGACATATCCTCACAATTTTACATAGGCCTGATCATCTCTATGCAAAAGGCGTAGTGGACCCCTTAGGAAACTACACACCAACTGCAGCACAAGCCGCTTAAAATGAGTCTGGATTTTCTCTTCTCAAAGGTTTTTAGAGATTACAACCTTTGTTTGAAATATTGGGAAAATCTGATTCCTTGTAAATGGATGATTTTTGGAAACATCCCAAAGTTATTTGAAATAAGCTGTTTTTGGAACAAATTTAATGAAGTACAAGAGCAATAAGTTAGGTAGCACCATCTGGGCATGTAAGGGTCTGAGACTTACCTTACTGTGTGGCTAGGATGTTAGCTAGCTAGTCTTGGGAAGGAAGGGAAAGCTAGTCTTGTCTTAGGACCCCCTCATTGAGATCGTGGTCCCACTCCCTCACACAATCTTTGTCTCACAGTGACCCAATTGCTGGGTGAATTTTCTGGGAGGGGGTGGGTGTTCCATGATTTCCTTCGTTGGAGTGAATAATTGAAAGTGGAGAGTGATATGTTAGTGCTTCTTTGAAGGATGTAATTAGGTAATATCATGCAAGAAGGAAACTGTCATAAAGCTAATAAAATGCAAATGAGAAGGAACTGCAGCATTGCTCATCTGAATCATCTCATTTGCAGAATTTAAGATGAAACAATGGAGATGAACCAAGAAGTTGCATACATTCATCAGAATTGCTGGAGAGTCCTGACCTCTAGACATCAATCAAAAGGAAGTACTGACTCCTGGCAGTTTGTCTTCACTGTACTGGGATCTGAAATTAAAGGGAAGAAGGATAAAAAGTGGTATGCTGAATGGATTAAAGGTAATATATCGATTATATCAATAGTTTTCAAACTTTATAACTCATGAACTGTTTGGGAATATTTGAGCATATGGTCAATCCACACCTTAATTCTGCTGCCCACAAAGAGGTCAAAGAAATACTTCTATGGCCTCTGCTGAGCTATCTGAATTCCAGGAGCTGAATAAATCTCAAAGCATTGAGGACTGCATCAGTCAGAATTTGCCCAAATGTTTTGAAATGCACTCCTATTTCCTGTCACGCCTACCTCTTTGGCTAATGCATTCATTTCATGAGTTTCAGAAACTGCCATCTCCCTGTTCCAGGTCTTTGAAGTTGTCAAATAAGCAAATCTCTGTTCACTTTATTTATACTACTTACAGTTTTGTAGATTTCATTACTTAGAATGAGATTTCCATATTGAACGTACAAATATAACCTTAAACAAAATATTTTTTTATAATTCCCATTATCTCCAATTATTCTGAGCTCCTCTTCTCTGGATCTTTTCAAGTAATAGAAAACTTAGTTTTGAGGCAGAGCAGCAAAAACTACATAAATCTTTTCATGCAGAGATATACCAGGATAAAGCCTGCTTTCCAGTATAGTTTTTAATGATTTTCTTCATTTTCTAGGCCTTTTTGCCTGATGCAGAATATTAGTACATATGCTGGGGTCAATCTTTAATGTCTCTGGGTCTTTTTCTTGAGCAGAATCTAAGGGATAGTCTATCCTTGTCTAGATGTATTTTAGATTATTCCTAAATTCATTACTCACACACATTATAACATCTCTTAAGGCTCTGCCCGTTGACACAGATCTTAGGATTATTCTATAATGTCGCTCTTCTCTGGGATATCTTTCTACTGTCTGGGGAGATTTGTATATCTTTGAGCCTGAGACTTCACTGTGCACTCCTTCCTTATCATTTTATAAACCTATTCAACAGACTCTGACCCAGAAGGGATTCTTGAGCAATCTTGAATAATTCAATGAGTATCCAAAGATACTGATTTTGGAAGAACAAGGTTGTTGGGTACAGATAGTTAATTATTCCTAAAACCAAATATTTCCAATACCTATGTGTTGAGAAGCTCTAAGAGAGTAACAGAAGAGCAGCAATGGAATGTGACAATTGCCTGCCTGCACGCTTTCTAGGTTGAAAATCCAAGAAGTTTACATGCACTGAATTTTATTTTCTTTATTTGCCTATTTATTCACTCAAAGAATTCAGGATCTATAGTACAATAGTAGAAACTGGTTATTTCTGTTTTAGTCTTGTATTGTCTAATTTTGTTCAACTTGCCCAGTACAGAGGTAAGATTGACCAGTGGGCCTCACCTGTAAGTGAAGGTCACATCTGTAATTCTCTGATCTCATCATGCAGGAGTAGGTCACATCCTCCATTTTCATCCTTGGAATCCTGTGGAATTCACAGAGGTATAGATGGAAGTCATTTAGTCTTAGAGAGGTATTTTCATCTGCTTTGTCAATTTGACAGTAAGACTGAGTTGAATGTATTTAGAATGTCTTGGCTATAAATCCCTCCATATAGTTTAACCCACTGTTTCCTGCGGTATGCACCCCTTTACCAAAAGAGAGAAAGATAAAGCATTTTATGTTTCTGTGGGTTTTAGAAGGCTATATAAGAAGGGATTTTGTTTGTCCATTTTCAGAACTTATTCATAGAAATTTATTGAATGCCTACCTTGAGCACAGAAATAATCACATTCTCTCCTGAGAATTTTGAACCCACAGCCAAGTACAGGTGTGGAAATTTGATGGTAGAATTAATACCAATAGAAAAAGGGGCCCACAGAACTGAAAAACGTGGCCTGGGACGTATGGACAGTGACCTGGGAGGTAGGGACACAACCTCGAGAGAGAGTGTGGGGAATCGTCATGTTCCATTGCGCCCTTTCTCTTCCTCTCCTGGAGCTTCTCAAGCCCCAGGTGTCAGTCATATTGGTTTTAAAGATTATTAGTAACTACCCAAACCCAACAATTTGTTTTCAACTTTATATTTTCATCGACTTCTTTTTCTATGATGTGTGAGGAACTAGGAAATTCAGTGTGCTTTCTTGAAACACCAGGTTTCAGCTCTTTAATGAGTGGACTATTCTCTGAAGCTGGCCCTCAGTCTTACTCTGGGTTGACCAACCAAGGTCAAGAGTTGTCCGCATGCACATAGCAGCAGCCTTTCCCCAAGAGTTGTAAAGGAGCCATGGTGCAAAGCCCTCTGGACCTGGGCCTCATGTGAAAATGCACCAATTAGCCTCCTGCCGCCTGAGATGAGACTGCCACAGCACACACGTGATGTATACCAAATATGAACACATTTTTGTATTCCAGTTACACGGATTTGATCTTTACAAATGATATAAATGTACTAAATTGTCACATGTACTCCCCAAATATGTACATTTATTATGTTTCAATCAAATAATTAACATAATTTTAACTTTTTTTTGATAGTGCCGTAACTGGGGAGCAATGAATTCCAGACATAATTAATCTGACAATTGACTGATATTTACTCAGGACAAGGAAAACGATCATTAATAAGTAAGATGTGCAAGAAAGATTAATTCACAGTAAGCAAGATTTTTGTAGCTTGCACTGCTTTAAATTCTTATTATGGACTGACATTGGGATCAACTCTATGCAAATCAGAACAGAGCAATGACCTTCTCAAGTGCTCATCATATTTATCTCAGTTTCCAGAATTCCACAATCAATCTGAAAAGGTAACTAAAATGGCACTTATAAGAACCATAGATTGGCAAAGTTAATTATCCATATTTGCTAATAACATAAATAATAGTTAATATTTGTAATGTCCATGCTAAGTACTTTATATTTTTACATTTTTATTTCAGTTTTTGGGTTACAAGCGGTTTTTGTGACATGGGTGAATTATACAGTGGTGAATTCTAAGATTTTAGCGCACTTGTCCTCAAGTAGTGTACATGGTTTTTTTTGTCCAGAGTCCCTCTTCCAACCTCCCACTTCTGAGTCTCCAAAGTCCATTAGATCACTCGGTATGCCTTTGTGTACTCATATATGCTTTATACCACTTAATCCTAACAAGAATATTATAAGGTAGATACTATTATAATCCCCAATATATAGTGATGTACCACATAGTTTCAGTCAATGATGGACTGCATTTAGGATAGCGGTCCCATAAGATTACAGTGGAATTGGAAAATTTCTGTCATCTATGATGCACAACCCATTACTCATCATGTTTGCAGTGGCGATGGTGTAAACAAATCTCCTGCATTGCCAGTCATGTAAAAGCATAGCACATACAATTATGTACAGTACATAATACTTGATAATGGTAACAAATGACTATGTTAACGCCTAATATATGTTTACTATATCATAGTTTTTATTGTTATTTTAGAATGTACTCCTTTTGCTTATGAGAAAAGATAACTGTAAAAGAGCTTCAGGCAGGTCCTTCAGGAGGTATTTCAGAAGGTGGCATTGTTATTCCAGATGATAGCTACATGCCTCCTATTGCCCCTGAAGACCCATCACTGGGACAAGATATGTCTGTGCCTTAGTTTTTAACAAAATGTTAAAAAGTAAAAAATAAAAATAAAAAAAATTTTAAGTAGAAAAAAACTTGTAGAATAAGGATATAAAAATTGTTTTTTCTTTTTTTTTAATTGTACTTTAAGTTCGAGAATACATGTGCAGAATGTGCAGGTTTGTTACACAGGTATACACATGCCATGGTGGTTGGCTGCATCCATCACCCAGTCATCCACGTTAGGTATTTTTCCTAATACTATCTCTCCCCTAGCACCCCACTCCCCAGCGCCCCACCCCACTGCTATCCGTCCCGTAACCCACATACCCTGACAGACCCCAGTGTGTGATATTCCCCTCCATGGGTCCATGTGTTCTCGTTGTTCAACACCCACTTATGAGTGAGAACATGCAGTGTTTGGTTTTCTGTTCTTGTGTCAGTTTGCTGAGAATGATGGTTTCCAGCTTCACCCATGTCTCTGCAAAGGACATGAATTCATCGTTTTTTATGGCTGCCATCATTGTATTCCACGGTATATATGTGCCACATTTTCTTTGCCAGTCTGTCATTGATGGGCATCTGGGTTGGTTCCAGGGTCTTTGCTATTATGAACAGTGCTGCAATAAACATATGTGTGTATGTGTCTTTATAACAGATTTATAATCCTTTGGGTATATACTGGGATTGCTGGGTCAAAAGGTATTACTAGTTCTAGATCCTTGAGGAATCGTCACACTATCTTCCACAATGGTTGAACTAATTTACACTCCCACCAACAGTGTAAAAGTGTTCCTATTTCTCCACATCCTCTCCAGCGTCTGTTGTCTTCTGATTTTTTAATGATCGCTATCTAACTGGTGTGAGATGGTATCTCAATGTGGTTTTGATTTGCATTTCTCTAATGACCAGTGATGATGAGCTTTTTAAAATATGTTTATTGGCTACATAAATGTCCCCTTTTGAGAAGTGTCTGTATATCCTTTGCCCACTTTTTTCTGGATTTGTTTGTATCTTTCTTGTAAGTTTGTTTAAGTTCTTTATAGATTCTGGATGTTAGCCCTTTGTCAGATGGGTAGATTGCAAAAACTTTTCCCATTCTGTTGGTTGCCGGTTCACACTTATGATAATTTCTTTTGCTGTGCAGAAGCTCTGGAGTTTAATTATATCCCATTTGTCTATTTTGGCTTTTGTTGCCATTGCTTTTGGTGTTTTAGTTATGAAGTCCTTGCCCATGCCTATGTCCTGAATGGTATTACCTAGGTTTTCTTCTAGAGTTTCTATGGTGTTAGGTCTTATGTTTAAATCTTTAATCCATCTGGAGTGAATTTTTGTATAAGGTGTAAGGAAGGGATCCAGTTTCAGCTTTCTACATATGGCTAGCCTGTTATCCCAGCACTATTTATTAAATAGGGAATCCTTTCCCCATTGCTTGTTTTTGTCAGGTTTGTCAAACATCAGATGGTTTTAGATGCGTGGCATTAATTCTGAGGTCTCTGTTCTGTTCCATTGGTCTATATCTCTGTTTTGGTACCAGTACCATGCTGTTTTAATTACTGTAGTCTTGTAGTATAGTTTGAAGTCAGGTAGTGTGATGCCTCCAGCTTTGTTTTTGTTTTTGTTGTTGTTTTCTTTTGTTTGCTTAGGATTTTCTTTGCTATGTGGGCTCTTTTTGGTTCCATGTAAATTTTAAGGTGGTTTTTGTCAATTCTGTGAAGAAAGTCAGTGGTAGCTTGATGGGGATAGCATTGAATCTATAAATTACTTTGAGCAGTATGGCCATTTTCACGATATTGATTCTTCCTAACCATGAGCATGAAATGTTTTTCCATCTGTTTGTGTCCTCTCTTATTTCCTTGAGCAGTGGTTTGTAATTCTCCTTGAAGAGGTCCTTCACATACCTTGTTAGTTGTATTCCTAGGTATTTTATTTTCTTTGTAGCAATTGTGAATGGGAGTTTGTTCTTGGTTTGGCTCTCTTTAAGTCCGTTATTGGTGTATAGGAATGCTTGTGATTTTTGCACATTGGTTTTGCATCCTGAGTCTTTGCTGAAGTTGCTTATCAGTTTCAGGAGATTTTGGGCTGAGACAATCGGGTCTTCTAAATTTACAATCATTCATCTGCAAATAGAGACAATTTCACTTCCTCTTTTCCTAATTGAGTACCATTTATTTCTTTTTCTTGCCTGATTGCCCTGGCCAGAACTTCCAATACCATGTTAAATAGGAGTGGTGAGAGAGGGCATCCTTGTCTTGTGCCAGTTTTGGAAAGGAATGCTTCCAGTTTTTGCCCATTCAGTATGATATTGGCTGTGGGTTTGTCATAAATAGTTCTTATTATATCGAGATTTTTTCATCGATACCTAGTTTACTGAGAGCTTTTAGCATAAATGGCTGTTGAATTTTATTGAAGGCCTTTCTGCATCTGTTGAATAATCATGTGGTTTTTGTCTTTGGTTCTGTTTATGTAATGGATTATGTTTACAGATTTGCATATGTTGAACCAGCCTTGCATCCCAGGGATGAAGCTGACTTCGGATGGATACACTTTTTGATGTGCTATTGGATTTGGATTGCCAGTATTTTATTGAGGATTTTTGCATAAATGTTCATCATGAATATTGGCCTGAAATTTTCTTTTTTAGTTGTGTCTCTGCCAGGTTTTGGTATCAGGATGATGCTGATCTCATAAAATGAGTTAGGGAGGATTCTCTCTTTCTGTATTGTTTGGAATAGTTTCAGAACAAATGGTACCAGGTCCTCTTTGTACCTCTGGTAGAATTTGGCTGTGAATCCATCTGGTCCTGGACTTTTTTTGGTTGGTAGACTATTAATTGCTGCCTCAATATCAGACCTTATTATTGGTTTATTCAGGGATTTGACTTCTTGCTGGTATAGTCTTGGGAGGGTGTAAGTGTCCAGGAATTTATCCATTTATTCTAGATTTTCTGATTTATTTGCATAGGGGTGTTTATAGTATTCTCCGATGGTAGTTTGTATTTCTGCGGGATCGGTAGTGATATCCCCTTTATCATTTTTTATTGCATCTATTTGATTCCTCTCTTTTTTCTTCTTTATTAGACTGGCTAGCAGTCTCTATTTTGTTGTTCTTTTTTTAAAAAAATAGGTCCTGGATTCCTTGATTTTTTGAAGGGGTCTAAACTCTAAATCAGAGTTCCCTAAATCAAAGTTCTGCTCTGATCTTAGCTATTTCTTGTCTTCTGCTAGCTTTTGAATTTGTTTGTTCTTGCTCCTCTAGTTTTCTTTTCTTTTTTTTTTTTTATCATGATGATAGGGTGTCGATTTTAGATTTTTCCTTCTTTTTCTTGTGGGCATTTATTGCTATAAATTTCCCTCTACTCACAGCTTTAAATGTGTCCCAGAGATTCTGATACATTGTGTCTTCATTCTCATTGGTTTCAAAGAACATCTTTATTTCTGCCTTTATTTCATTATTTATCCAGTAGTCATTCAGAAGCAGGTTGTTTAGTTCCCATGTAGTTGTGCAGTTTTGAGTGAGTTGGGTAATCCTGAGTTGTAATTTGATTGCACTGTGGTCTGAGAGACTGTTTGTTATGGTTTCCTTTCTTTTACATTTGCTGAGGAGTGTTTTACTTTCAATTACATGGTTAATTTTAGAATAAGTGTGATGTGGTGCTGAGAAGAATGCATATTCTGTGGATTTGGGGTGGAGAGTTCTGTAGATGTCTATTAGGTTTGCTTGGTCCAGATCTGAGTTCAAGTCCCAGATATCCTCGTTAATTTTCTGTTTTGTTGATCTGTCTAATATTGACAATGGAGTGTTAAAGTCTCCCACTATTATTGTGTGGGAGTCTAAGTCTCTTTGTAGGTTGTTAAGAACTTCCTTTATGTATCTGGGTGCTCCTGTATTGGGTGCATATATAATATATATTTAGGGTAGATAACTCTTCTTGTTGCATTTATCCCTTTACCATTATGTAATGCCCTTCTTTGTCTCTTTTGATCTTTGTTGGTTTAAATTCTGTTTTGGAAGAGACTAGGATGGCAACCCCTGCTTTTTTTTGCTCTTCATTTGCTTGATGAATCTTCCTCCATCCCTTTATTTTGAGCCTATGTGTGTCTTTGCATGTGAGATGAGTCTCTTGAATACAGCACACTGATAGGTCTTGAGTCTTTACCTAGTTTGCCAGTCTGTGTCTCTTAATTGGGGCATTTATCCCATTTACATTTAAGGTTAATATTGTTATGTGTGAATTTGATCCTGCCATTATGATGCTATCTGGTTGTTTTGCCTGTTAATTGATGCAGTTTCTTCATAGCATCGATGTTCTTTGTAATTTGGTATGTTTTTGGCAGTGACTGATACTGGTTGTTCCTTTTCATGTTTAGTGCTTCCTTCAGGAGATCTTATAAGGCAGGCTGGTGAGAAAATCTCTTAGCAATTCTTGTTCGTAAAAGATTTTATTTATCTTTCACTTATGAAGCTTAGTTTGGCTGGATATGAAATTCTAGGTTGACATCCAATCTTTGACAAACCTCACAAAAACAAGCAATGGGGAAAGGAGTCCCTGTTTAATAAATGGTGTTGGGAAAACTGGCTAGCCATATGCAGAAAGCAGAAACTGGACCCCTTCCTGATGCCTTACACTAAAATTAACTCCAGATGGATTAAAGACTTAAACATAAGACCTAATACCATAAAAACCCTAGAAGAAAACCTAGGCAAAACCATTCAGGACATAGGCATAGGCAAGAACTTCATGACTAAAACACCAAAAGCATTGGCAACAAAAGCCAAAATAGACAAATGGGACCTAATCAAACTTCACAGCTTCTGCACGGCAAAAGAAACAGTCATTAGAGTAAATCGACAACCAACAGAATGAGAAAACATTTTTGCAGTCTACCCATCTGACAAAGGGCTGATATCCAGAATTTACAAAGAACTAAAACAGATTTACAAGAAAAAAACAAACAACCCCATTCAAAAGTGGGCAAAGGATATGAACAGACACTTTATGAAGAAGACATACATGAAGCCAACAAACATATAAAAAAAATGCTCATCATCACTGGTCATTAGAGAAATGCAAATCAAAACTACATTGAGATACCATCTCATGACAGTTAGAATGGTGATCCTTAAAAAATCTGGAGACAACAGATGCTGGAGAGGATGTGGAGAAATAGGAACACTTTTACACTGTTGGTGGGAGCGTAAATTAGTTCAACCATTGTGGAAGACAGCGTGGTGATTCCTCAAGGACCTAGAAATAGAAATTCCATTTGACCCAGCAATCCCTTTACTGGGTATATATCCAAAGGATTATAAGTCGTTCTACTATAAGGACACATGCACACGAATGTTCATTGCAGCACTGTTTACAATAGCAAAGACCTGGAACCAACCCAAATGCCCATCAATGATAGACTGGACAGGGAAAATGTGGCACATATGCACCATGGAATATTATGCAGCCATCAAAAAGGATGAGTTTGTGTCCTTCGTAGGGACGTGGATGAACCTGGAAACCATCATTCTCAGCAAACTGACACAAGAGCAGAATATCAAACACCACATGTTCTCACTCATAGGCAGGTGTTGAACAATGAGAACACAGGAACACAGGTAGGGGAGCATCACACACTGGGGTCTGTTGGGGGCAAATAAGGGAGGGACAGCAGGGGTGGGGAGTTGGGGAGAGATAGCATGGGGAGAAAGGCCAGATATAGGTGAAGGGGAGGAAGGCAGTAAATCATGCTGCCATGTGTGTACCTATGCAACAATCTTGCGTGTTCTTCACATGTACCCCAAAACATAAATGCAATTAAAAAATAAATAAATAAAATAAAATAAAATTGCAAAAAAAAAAAAAAAGAAATTCTAGGTTGAAAATTCTTTTCTTTAAGGATGTTGAATATTGGCCCCACTCTCTTCTGGCTTGTAGCATTTTTGCCAAGAGATCTCCTGTCAATCTGATGGGCTTCCCTTTTTGGGTAACCTGACCCTTTTCTCTGGTGGCCCTTAGCATTTTTTCCTTCATTAAAACCCTGGTGAATCTGATGATTATGTGTCTTGGGGTTGCTCTTCTCAAGGAATATATTTGTGGTGTTCTCTGAATTTCCTGAATTTGAATGTTGGCCTGCCTTGGTAGGTTAGGGAAGTCCTCCTGGATAGTATCCTGAAGAGTGTTTTCCAATTTAGTTTCATTTTCCCCATCACTTTCAGGTACACCGATCTATTGTTGATTTGGTCTTTCCACATAATCCTGTATTTCATGGAGGCTTTGTTCATTTCTTTTCACTCTTTTTTCTCTGATCTTGCCTTCTCGCTTATTTTCATTGAGTTGATCTTCAGTCTCTGATATCCTTTCTTCCACTTGATTGATTCAGTTATTGAAACTTGTGTATGCTTCGCAAAGTTCTCATGCTGTGTTTTTCAGCTCCATCAGGTCATTTATGTTCTTCCCTACACTGGTTATTTTAGTTAGCATTTTGTCTTACCTTTTCAAGGTTCCTAGCTTCCTTGCATTGGGTTAGAACATGCTCTTTTAGCTCAGAAGAGTTTGTTACCCTACCTTCTGAAGCCTGCTTCTATCAATTTGTGAAACTCATTTTTGTTCCCTTGCTGATGGGGAGTTGTGATCCCTTGGAGGAGAAGAGGCATTCGGGTTTTTGGAATTTTCAGCCTTTTTGTGCTGGTTTCTTCTCATCTTTATGGATTTATCTGCCTTTGGTCTTTGAAGTTGGTGACCTTTGGATGGGGTCTCTGAGTGAATGTCCTTTTTGTTGATGTTGAAACTATTTCCTTCTGTTTTTTACTTTTTCTTCTAACAGTCAGGCCTCTCTGCTGCAAGTCTGCTGGAGTTTGCTGGAGGTCCATTCCAGACTCTGCTTGCCTGGGAATAACCAGCAGGAGCTGCAGAACAGAAAAGATTGCTGCCTGTTCCTTCCTCTGGTAGCTTCATTCCAGAAGGGATGCCAGCCAGACCTTTCCTATATGAGGTGCCTGTCATCCCCTGCTAGGAGGTGTCTCCCAGTCAGGATACACATGGGGTCAGGGAGTCACTTGAGGAGGCAGTCTGTCTCTTATCAAGGTTCGAATGCTGTGCTGGGAAATCTGCTGCTCTCTTCAGAGCTTCCAGGCAGAGACATTTAAGTCTGCTGAAGCTGAACCCACAACCACCTCTTTTTTGGGGTGCTCTGTCCCAGGAAGGTGGGGACTTTATTTATAAGTCCCTGATGGGCTGTTGCCTTTTTTCAGAGATGCCCTGCCCAGCAAGGAGGGAGTCTGGTGACACAGTCTGCCTGCAGAAGCCTTGCTGAGCTGCCACGGGCTCTTCCCTGTTCAAACTATCTGGTGACTTTGTTTACATAGGTGAGATTAAAACTGCCTACTCGAGCTTCAGCAATGGTGGACGCCCCTTTCCCCACTGAGCTCAAACATTCCAGGTCAATCTCAGACTGCTGTGGTTGCTGTGAGAATTTCAAGCCAGTGGATCTTAGCTTTCTGGTCTTCGTAGGGGTGGGACCTGCCAAGCCAGATCACTTGGCTCCTTGGCTTTAGCCCCCTTTATCAGGGGAGTAAAGGGTTCTGTCTCACTGGTATTCCAGGTGCCACTGGGGTATGAAAAAAAAAAAACTGCTGCGGCTAGCTTGGTCTTCCCAAATGGTTGCCCAGTTTTGTGCTGGAAGCCCGGGGCCCTGGTGTCATAGGCACTGGAGGGAATCTCCTGGTCTGCGGGTTGTGAAGACCACAGGAAAAAATGCAGTATTTGGGCCAGAGTGCTGGGAACAGTCCCTAATGGGTTCCCCTTGGCTAGGAGAGGGAGTTTCCTGGCCCCTTGCCCTTCCTGGGTGAAATAATGCCCCACCCTGCTTTGGCTTGCCTTCCTTGGGCTGCACCCACTGTCCAACCAGCCTCAATTAGATGAACCAAGTAACTTAGTTGGAAATGTGTAGACCACCCACCTGCTGTGATGCTCTCATGGGAGTTATGCACTGGAGCTGTTTCTATTTGGCCATCTTGCCAGCAATCACCAAAAAATATTTTCGTACAGTAGTATTGCATGTTAAACTATGCTATTACAAAAAAGTCAACAAGTTAAAAAATTAAAATTTATAAAGTAAAAAAGATGTAGTAAGGTAAGTTTAATTTATTATTGAAGAAAAAATATTTAGCATGTGTAGTGGAGCTCAAGTATACAGTATTTATGTAGTCTACAACAGTGTACAGTAATGTTCTAGGTCTTCACATTCACTCACCACTCACTCAGGAACTCACCCAGAGCAATTTGTAGTCCTGTAAGTTGGATTTATAGTAAGTGCCCTATACAGGTGTGCCATTTTTATTTTAAATATCATATTTTTACTGTACCTTTTGTATGTTTAGATATAGCAATGCTATTGTGTCATAACTGCCTACAGTATTCAGTACAATGACACGCTGTGCAGGGTTGTAGCCTAGAAGAAACAGACTATATCATATAGCCTAGGTGTGTAGTAGGCTAACCCTTCTAGGGCTGTGTGATTATACTCTATGATGTTATCACAGTGCACAATCACCTAACAATGCATTTTTCAGAATGCATCCCTGCTGTTAAGAAATGCATGGCTGTATATAGATAAGGGAATTGAGGATCAAAGAATTTAAAGAACTTTATAAGCTCACATAACTAGTAACTTGTGGAACCAACATTCACATTTAATTCTAAATGTCTTGGTCTTCTAGGACCAATGGCATCAAGTAAAAAAGAAAGAAGACGGAGGAGGAGCACCCGGAGGAGGAGAACTGACTAGAAGTAGAATACAGTACAATCAAACCAGAAACTTTGAATCAGGTTGTGTAACATGTCAAAAGCCCGTGACTTTTTGTAAGAAAGCAATCAAGTCTCCTATTTTCCCTAAGGCATCACCAGATTGCAGTTGTCCTGAGTTGCCTCTTCTAAAAAAGTGTAGTTTTTGGTCAACATGATTGTGGCATAATAAGAAATACATCTGATATTTATGCCAGATTCCTAGCACAGAGCTCCTAAAACCCTGGGAATTTCCTGAGTGATAGGAGTGTCTTTTGTTATTCATAATAAGGTCATTTTGATCATACTCGAGTTTATGCTAATGAGATGACTTAGGTAGGATCATAGAGTTTATACTAAAAAGATAGACTCAGGATGGAAATGGTGATTAGGAAGACTGAAAAATTAGAGGGTTGAAATTTTCTCCTCCACTTAACAACCTCCTGAAAGTAGGTGGTGGAGCTAGTGATCAAGCTCTACAAAAACGCTTGAAGAATGAGATTTGATGAGCTTCTGCATTGGTCAACACATCAAGGTGCTCATAGGCGGCACACCCAGAGAAGGCATGGAAGCTCCCCTCCATACCTTGCCCTATGATCTTTTCCATCTAGCAGTTCCTGAGTTGAATCCTTTATAAATATACTGGTTAACATAAGTAAATCATTTCCCTGAGTTCTGCGAGATATTCTAGTAAATTACTGAACCCGAGGAAGGGATTGTGGATTATCACAATTCAGGAGGGGACTCTGGAATTATAGCCAGGCTT
The DNA here is from genome assembly GCF_009761245.1 of Sapajus apella. Taxonomy (NCBI): domain Eukaryota; kingdom Metazoa; phylum Chordata; class Mammalia; order Primates; family Cebidae; genus Sapajus; species Sapajus apella. The sequence continues at coordinate 293,708 of NW_022437127.1, read as the reverse complement.
GAGATTGGCATGAGAAGTGTGGGTAGACTTGTGGGACGGAGCCCTTAACTTGTGGGATCTGATGCTGACTCCAGGTAGATAGTGTTGGAATTGAATTGAATTGTAGGACACCCGTTTGGTGTCAGAGAATTGGTTGGATGTTCTGCTTGAAAGTGCAGTGATGTGTGTCTTCCAGAATGGTGTATTTACAAAGTTGTACAATCAGCAAAGGCCATAAAGTATGGTTAGTCCTGATCATATTATCATGTAAACAAATAGTGCTGGCTGTTTTGACCCAGAGTTACAGCAAAAATTATATTTTACAGCCTAGATATATACACAAATTGCCTGAGTGATCTTTATGAGTGAAACAAATAATATTATATCACATTTACTTACATATTTTTCCTTCTGTATTTCTGTATGCTATTTTTCATGTGTGGGCTTTTACCCCCCATTAAATTCCTTCTTTAGAGGGAATCTGTGATGGCAGCAATATTTATTCCAAATATTTGGGTCAGAGTAATTAAACAGAAAGGACCTTTTTGATGAAAATAGATGTATGAAAAGAGACATTAAAAGTGATTAACTGCTCCGTGTTAATTTGGCAGTAAATTATCTGGAAGTAAGCCTCTCAAAGTTCATTGTCACTGAGTTTGTCATGACTTAATGTTAACCCAGCTTCTCAGTGCATGCAAAGGAAAGAGGAAAAGCATATAGGGTTATAGACAGAACAACTAGGTGATGTAATTCCTGTTTTTAAGCTCATCAGCAGAAGCCATATTAAATAGGGTTTCTGTTTCTTTGTTTTGTTTTCAGTCCACATGCTAGCCAAGCTGGTCATCTTTGCCCCTGAGTTTAGGTTATCCACACTGATGTTACTATTGTTACTACATGACAGAACTGAATTTCCACCCTTTCCTAACTCTGCTTACATTTAAGAAACAGGACGCCTTCTATAGAAAGTTTCCTTTGTAACCAGACCAGCTGAGTCTGGTTAGAACCAAGATCGCTGACCAAACGACTTCAAAAAGACCTTGGGCTTTATTATAATTTTATTTCCATGCTGAATGACTCTCCCAGTAGTGCTATGACAGTTGACAATTACCATGACCATGACCAGAAGAAGCCATAAAAGAACAAAAAGAGAAGCAGCACTCTAGTTCCAGAAAATTCACTATACACTTCTAGAAAAGACAAGAATATTCCTCCCCTTGTTTTGTTTTTTTTTTTTTTTTTTCCCTGAGATGGAGTTTCACTCTTGTTACCCAGGCTGGAGTGTGATGGCACAATCTCAGCTCACCGCAACCTCCGCCTCCTGGGTTCAAGCAATTCTCCTGCCTCAGCCTCCCAAGTAGCTGGGACTACAGAGGCACACCACCATGCCCAGCTAATTTTTGTATTTTTAGTAGAGATGGGGTTTCACCATGTTGACCAGGATGGTCTCGATCTCTTGACCTCATGATCCACCTGCCTTGGCCCCCCAAAGTGCTGGGATTATAGGTGTGAGCCACCGTGCTCGGCCCCTCCCCTTGTTTTTAATGTCGACGCCCTTCATTAGAGAAATCCTATATTTTAACCCCCTCACCTGTCACTTGTTGAGAAGTTGATCAGTGAGCCATGCTTCCACTTCTCCATTCCACGGCCACCAAATGAAGTCTGCACTGCTTGACGCTCATTTTCAGTGTTGTGTGTTGACTTCATGACACTGAACAGGAAGAGACCCCATCTTTTGGGGAATCAGCTTTGTTACTAACAACATGTATTCATTTTTAACCATAGAATTACAAGAAAGAGACTTGACCACACCTCTGTGGCTCTTGGAGAAAGAATGGGTGTATGTTTAGCAGCTCAGCCTAGGATTGAACTCCCAGGAAGCAAGCCATGGCCCATGCAGGATGTGCAATATTGTTTGTGGAGGTCACATGTTTCTGTAGAAAGCAATCAAACCTAGCAGTCATATAGGACTTGATTTGAATGCCAGCTTATCTTCCTTACAACTGCATGATTCATATAAAAATTAGAGGGAACATTGCCTCTAATCATCCTATGACTGACATTGTGTGTGTCCTAGCATAGCCATCTCCCCTGCAGCCTCATCAAAGGCAGTGGTCTCTGTTAGAAAAGACTGTTTGTGGGCAGATCCAAGATGGCTGAATAGGAACAGCTGTGAAGTGCAGTTTCCAGTGAGAACAACAGAGGGTGAGTGACAACCAAATTTCCAAATGAGTTATTACTGCCCACAGACCAGGAGATTCCTGGGCTGAAAAGTGCCACGAGTTTCCAGCATGGCCATTTCAGATGGCACAGCAGGTATCCACACAAAAACTCACACAAATCTGGGCAGGCTTTTCAACTGGCGCCTGGAACACCTGGGAGGCAGAGCCAGCCATTCAACTGAAAACAAGGGGGATGAAACAGGGAGAAGGTGGTCTGGTTCAACAGGTCCCACCCCCACCAAGACCAGCAATCTGAAACTCTCTGGATTAAGAGTTTCACAGCAAGTGCAGCTGGACCATGGACGGTCCAGCTCTGTGTGGGGAAGGCTGTCTGCCATTACCGAGGCAGTCCACCACCACCGAGGCCGTCCACCATTACTGAGGCAGTCCATCATTACTGTGGCAGTCCACCATTACTTAGGCAATCTACCATTACTGAGGCAGTCTGCCATTACAGAGAAAAAACACAACACGAGAACTTCGAGAAACATACACAAGTTTCAATAGCCAAATCAACCAAGCAGGAGAAAGGCTATCAGAGATTGAAGATCAATTCAGTGAAATAAAACAAGAAGGCAAGATTAGAGAAAAAAGAGTGAAAAGAAATGAACAAGCCTCCAAGGAACATGGGATTATGTGAAAGACCTAATCTATGTTTGATGGGTGTACCTTAATGTGACGGAGAGAATGAATCTAAGCTGGAAAACACTCTTCAGGATATTATCCAGGAGAACTTCCCCAACCTAGCAAGGCAGGCCAATATTCAAGTCCAGGAAATACAGAGTACACCACAAAGATATTCCTCAACAAGAGCAACACAAGGCACATAATTGTCAGACTCACCAGGGTTGAAATGAAGGAGAAAATGCTAAGGGTAGCCAGAAAGAAAGGTTCCCACAAAGGGAAGCCCATCACAGTCACAGAGGATCTCTCAGCAGAAAGCCTACAAGCCAGAAGAGAGTTGGGGCCAATATTTAACATCCTTAAAGAAAAAACTTTCAACCCAGAATTTCATATCCAGCCAAACTAAGCTTCATAAATGAAGGAGAAATAAAATGCTTTACGAACAAGCAATTGCTGAGAGATTTTTGTCACCATCAGGCCTGCCTTACAAGAGTTCCTGAAAGAAGGACTAACCAAAGAAAGGAACAACCAGTACCAGCCACTCCAAAAAAGTACTAAATGTTAAAGAGCATTAACACAATGGAGAAACTTCATCAACTAATGGGCAAAACAACCAGCTTGCATCAAAATGACAGGATCAAATTCACACATAACAATATTAACCTTAAATGTAAATGCCCCAATCAAAAGACAGATTGGCAAATTAGATAAAAAGCCAAAACCCATTGGTGTGCTGTATCCAGGAAACCCATCTCACATGCAAGGGTACACATAGGCTCAAAATAAAGGGACGGAGGAAGATCTACCAAGCAAATGGAGAGCAAAAGAAAAAGCAGGAGTTGCAATCCTAGTCTCTGATAAAATAGACTTTAAACCAACAAAGATCAAAAGAGACAAACAAGGACATTACATAATGGTAAAAGGATCAATGCAAAAGAAGAGCTAATGATCCTAAATATATATGCACCCAATACAGGAGCACCCAGATACATAAAGGAAGTTTTTAATGACCTACAAAGAGACTTAGACTCCCACACGATAATAGTGGGAGACTTTAACACTCCATTGTCAATATTAGACAGATCAACAAGACAGAAAATTAACAAGGATATCTAGGACTTGAACTCAGATCTCGACCAAGCAAACCTAATAGACATCTACAGAACTGTCCACCCCATATCCACAGAATATACATTCTTCTCAGCACCACATCACACCTACTCTAAAACTGACCACATAATTGGAAGTAAATCACTCCTTAGCAAATGCAAAAGAATAGAAATCATAACAAACAGTCTCTCAGACCACAGTGCAATCAAATTAGAACTCAGTATTAAGAAACTAACTCAGAACCACACAACTTCATGGAAACTGAACAACTGGCTCTTTAATGTTGACTGGATGAAAAATGAAATGAAGGCAGAAATAAAGATGTTCTTTGAAACCAATGAGAACGAAGACACAATGTACCAGAATCTCTGGGACACATTTAAAGCAGTGACTAGAGGAAAACTTAAAGCAATAAATGCCCACATGAGAAGCAAGGAAAGATCTAAAGTTGACACCCTATCATCAAAATTGAAAGAGCTATAGGAGCAAGATAAAAAAAAAAAAAACTCAAAAGCTAGCAGAAGACAAGAAATAACTAAGATCAGAGCAGAACTGAAGGAGATAGAGACACAAAAAAAAAAAAACCCTTCAAAAAAATCAATAAATCAGGAGTCGTTTTTTTGTAAAGATCACCAAAATAGACCACTAGTCAGGTTAATAAAAAATAAAAGAAGTATCAAATAGATGCAATAGAAAATGATAAAGGGGATATCACCACCGATTCCACAGAAATACAAACTACCATCAGAGACTACTACAAACAACTCTATGCACATGAACCAGTAAACATGGAAGAAATGGATAAATTCCTGGACAACTGCATCCTCCCAAGACTAAATCAGGAAGAAGCTGAAACCCTGAATAGACCAATAACAAGGGCTGAAGTTGAGGCAGCAATTAATAGCCTACAAACCAAAAAAAGCCCAGGTCCAGATGGGTTCATAACCGGATTCTACCAGACATACAAAGAGGAGCTGGTACCACTCCTTCTGAAATTATTCCAAACAATCCAGAAAGAGGGAATCCTTCCCACATCATTTTATGAGACCAACATCATCCTGATACCAAAACCCAGCAGAGATTCAACAAAAAAAGAAAACTTCAGGCCAATATCCATGATGAACATAGATGAAAAAATCTTCAATAAAATACTAGCAAACCAATTGCAGCAGCACATCAAAAAGCTTATCCACCATGATCAAGTAGGATTCATCCTGGGAATGCAAGGCTGGTTCAACATACACAAGTCTATAAATATAATCCACCACATAAACAGAACCAAAGACAAAAAACCACATGATTATCTCAACAGATGCAGAGAAGACCTTTGACAAAATTCAACAGCCCTTTATGCTAAAAACTATTGATAAACTAGATATCAATGGAACGTATCTTAAAATAATAAAAGCTATTTATGACAAACCCACAGCCAGTATCATACTGAATGGGCAAATACTGGAAGTATTCCCTTTGAAATCTGGCACTAGACAAGGATGCCTTCTCTCACCACTCCTATTCAATATAGTATTGGAAGTTCTAGCCAGAGAAATCAGGCAAAAGTCTGCAAATAAAAATTTTTGAATGCCATTGACATAAATGGATCAGAAAATAGATTATTCTAGATCAAAGCTCTGCTACCTCACATCTGTGAATGTGTTGAAATTTCTCACCTGCTAAAGCAGTTAGTGATGGAATAGCATCACTACTACCCTGGGCTTTTCCAGTTTCTTTACTTCAGTGCATGTCAGCTAGAGAGAAATAAATTTAAAAGGGCTAAGCAAAGTAATCCATGTTGATTATGGTAAATAAAATATAGTAAAATGCAAAGGGAAAAATCCTCTTATTCCATATGCAGAGAGGAATAACTACTGGAAGATACATACACAGCCCTGCAGTGCACAATCTGACTTTTTCCTCTAATGTAAATATTTCCTCATTTAATTACATTTTTCAACACCATGACTTTAAATGGCACATATTATAATTAGTTCAACAAGCCTGTTGTTGAGTTTTTAAACTTCTACTTTTCCCCTACTGTGAATATTTCTGTAATGAACATTCCTGTAAAATAGGCACTCATACAAACACATATACTAGATTATTTCCTAAGGATACAGTTCAACAATTCAAACTGATGAACCAAATTCCACATCCATTTCTTTTTTTTTGAGACGGAGTTTCACTCATGTTACCCAGGTTGGAGTGCAATGGCGCGATCTCGGCTCACTGCAACCTCCGCCTCCTGGGTTCAGGCAATTCTCCTGTCTCAGCCTCCTGAGTAGCTGGGGTTACAGGCACGCACCACCATGCCCAGCTAATTTTTTGTATTTTTAGTAGAGACGGAGTTTCACCATGTTGACCAGGATGGTCTCGATCTCTTGACCTCGTGATCCACCCGCCTCGGCCTCCCAAAGTGCTGGGATTACAGGCTTGAGCCACCGCGCCCGGCCCATTTTTCCAATTTTAATATGGCAGAGACTTGGGCTTTCTAATGGGGGAAAGACCCACTAGAGTTGTGATGATTGGAGGTAAGAGAGAGGGGGAAGAAGAATTGACGAGCAGAGTTCCTGAGAAAGACAAGAAGTGGTGAAATTTGGAGCCCAGGAGGAGGAATCAGTCTTAGGAAGGACCACTGTCCCTTGGAGTGTTGAGGTAGCCAAGCGGATGGCAGGCAGGGGCATGAAGTTGAGGAAATCTCTCATTAATAACATGTAGCTTCTCTTTGAAGTAGGCAGCAAGGCTTAACAAGATTAGGTAATTACCCCTGGATCACGTTGTTAATGAGGGATCAAGCCAAGATTGATATCACCTCTCCCAACTCAGTGATACGTTAGTAATTTCAAGTAATTTTCACTAGAACTACTTTAAAATTTACTCAAGATAATTTTGTCTGAGCCAAAGATGATGACAGATACATATATATTCAGGAAAGGGGTAGTGGTCCTCATATGTGTTTTTTATTCCCTGAAATAATTTTGAAAATATATACCACACCATCTATATTTTTAAGTAATGGCAAAATTTTTCATCATGGCTTTAAAAGGCTGCAAAAATATAATTTTTCTGGCCATCATACCTATTGGCATGCTTAATTAAGATAGGTATATTACTAGTTTAAGTTTATTAATGGAATAGAAATGATAATTTAACATGACCATCACCCATTTTTAAAACTACATGAACATGCCCTTCTTAAAGAGTTAGAAATTGGGCCGGGCGCGGTGGCTCACGCCTGTAATCCCAGTACTTTGGGAGGCCGAGGCGGGTGGATCACGAGGTCAAGAGATCGAGACCATCCTGGTCAACATGGTGAAACCCCGTCTCTACTAAAAATACAAAAAATCAGCTGGGCATGGTGGCACATGCCTGTAATCCCAGCTACTCAGGAGGCTGAGGCAGGAGAATTGCCTGAACCCAGGACGCGGAGGTTGCGGTGAGCCGAGATTGTGCCATTGCACTCCAGCCTGGGTAACAAGAGTGAAACTCCGTCTCAAAAAAAAAAAAAAAAAAAAAAACGAATTAGAAATTTACATAATTTTAAAAATTGTATTTGTACTTTTCAAGAATTTTATCTAAGTATGTTTTATAATTATAAAATTATAAATAGTCACTAATAAATTGAAATTAAATATTTAAAATTTCCCATTAACATAAAGCTCTGAATATTAAAAAGTTTCTCCTGGATTGAGTTATTAACACAGACAATAATGGCATACAACTGGTCAAAAACATGTAAATTAACTTTAAATCTTGAAAAATAATGTTAAACATAAAGAACTAAAATTTCATTTCAAATGGGCTTTTACAAAAGTTTGTTTGTTGCTTCACTGACTAGTTTATTGAGGGTTTTTATTATGAACGGATGTTGGATTTTATAAAAAGCTTTCTCTGCATCTATTGAGAAAGTTATATGGTTTTTCTTTTAATTTTTCTGTACATGGTGAATTACATCTGTGGATTTGCATAAATTGAACCAATCTTGCATCCTAGGAATAAAGCCTACTTGATGGTGGTGAATTAACTTTTTAATGTGCTGCTGGATTTGGTTTCCTGGTATTTTGTTGAGGATTTAAAAATATATGTTCATTGGGATATTGGTCTGTAGTTTTTTTGTCATGTCTTTGCCAGATTTTGATATCAGAGTGATGCTGGCTTCATAGAATCAATTAGGGAGGAGTCCCTTCTCCTTAAATTTTTGGACTAGTTTCAGTAAAATTGGTACCAGATCTTCTCTGTACTTCTGGTAGAATTCAGCTGTGAATCCATCTGGTCCAGCACTTTTTTCAGTTGGTAGGTTTTTTTTTTTTATGGTTGATTCAATATCAGACCTAATTATTGGTCTGTTCAAAGTTTCAATTTCTTCCTGATTCAATCTTGGGAAGTTGTGTGTTTCCTGGTATCCATCCATTTCAAAACAAGGATAGCACTCTTATTTCTCCTATTTAACATAGTACTGGAATTACTAGCCAGAGCCAGCAGGCAAGAGAAAAAAATAAAAGTCATGAAAATAGAAAAGAAAAAGCCAAATTATCTAATTTCACTGATGATATTAATCTTTTTTTTCTTTGAGATGAAGTCTCGCTCTGTCACCCAGGTTGGAGTGTAGTGGCACGATCTCTGCTCACTACAGCATCTGTCTCCCAGGTTCAAGTGCTTCTCCTGCCTCAGCCTCTTGAGTAGCTGGGACCACAGGTGTGTGCCACCACACCTGGCTAATTTTTGTATTTTTAGTGGAAACGGGGTTTCACCATGTTGGCCAGGGTGGTCTCAAACTCCTGACCTCAAGTCATCAGCCTGCCTCTGCCTCCCAAAGTGCTGGAATTATAGGCAGGAGCCACCACCCCTTCCCACTGATGATATGATTCTATGCCTAGAAAACCTTAAAGACTCTGCCAAAAGGCTCCTAGACCTGATAAATAACTTTGGTAAAGTTTCAGGATATAAAATCAACATACAAAAATCAGTAGCATTTCTATACACTAATAATATTCCAGCTGAGAGCCAAAATAAAAACAAAAATCCATTTACAATAGCCTCACAAAAAATATCTGGGAATACATTTAAGCAAGTGGATGAAATATTTCTGCAAAAAAGAGAACTACAAAACACTGCTGAAAGAAATCAGATGATAAAAATAGAAAAATATTTCATACTCATGAATCAAAAGAATTAATATTGTTAAAATGGCCACACTGCCCAAAGGAATCTACAAATTCAACACTATATCTATTAAACTACCAAAGTCATTTTTCAGAGAATTTTAAAAACTATTCTAAAATTAACATGGAATAAAAAAAAAAGCCTGGATAGCCCAAACAGTTTACAGTAAAGCTACAATAAAGAAAACAGCATCACATTGATACGAAGACATATAGGCCAATGAAATAGAATAAAGAACTCAGATATAAAGCTGCATACCTACAACCATCTGATATTTGACAAAGCTGACAAAAACAAGCAATGGGAAAGGACTCCCTATTCAATAAGTGATGCTGAGAGAACTGGCTAGCCATATGCAGAAGAATGAAATGGGACCTACTACTTTTCACTATATACAAAAATTAACTCAAGATGGATCAATGATTTAAATGTAAGACCTCAAACTATCAAACTCTGAGAAGAAAACCTGGAAAATACCCTCCAGACATTGGTCTTAACAAAGAATTTATGACTAAGTCCTCAAAAGCAATTGCAACAAAACCAAAAATGGACAAATAGAACCCGATTAAACTAAAGAGCTTCTGCACAGCAACAGAAGTTATCAACAGAGTAAACTGACAACCCAAAGAATGGGAGAAAATATTTGCAAATGATGCATCTGATAAAAGTATAATATCCAAAGTTTATGAGAAACTTAAGCAAAAAAGAAGTATCTCCATCAAACAGCGAGCAAAAGACATGAACAGGCAATTCTCAAAAGAGACATACAAGCAGCTAACATAATGAAAAAGTGCTCAACACCAGTAATCATCAGAGAAATGCAAATCAGAGTCACAATGAGATACAATCTCACACCAGTCAGCAAGGCTATTATTAAACAGTGAAAAAATAACAGATGTTGGTGAGGCTGGGGAGAAAAGAAAACACTTATACATTGTTGTTAGGAATGTAAATTAGTTCATCTCCTATGGAAAGCAGCTTGAAGATTTCTTAAAGAACTAAACACAGAACTACCATTAGACCCAGCAATCCCACCATAGGGTATACATGCAAAGGAACATAAATTATTCCACAAAAAAGACATATGTACTTGTATGTTCACCACAGCACTATTCGCAAGAGCAAAGACGTGGAATCAACCTAGGTGCCCATCAATATAGGATTGGATAAATGGGGTACATACAAACTACAGAATGCTATGCAGCCATAAAAAAGAATGAAGTCATGTCCTTTGCAGCAACATGGATGCATCTGGAGGCCATTATCCTAAGGGAATTCAAGTAGGAGCAGAAAACCAAATACTGCATGTTCTCACTTATGAGAGGGAGCTAAACATTGCATACATACGGACATAAAGATGGAAATAATAGACACTGGGGACTAGCAGGGAAAGAGAGGAAGGGATGGAAGTGCCGAAAAACTACATTAGTGACATTCATACCTGAAACTTCAGCATCACGCAGCATACCCATGTAACAAACCTGTATATATGCCTTCTGAATCTAAACTAAAAGCTGAAATTATTTTATAAAAATTGCAAGAAAGGCAAAGACATAAAATTTAAAAATTAAAGTTAGTTCGTATCTCTAATATTACTTATTGCTAGAATGAAATAGAATTTAGCATCAATTCTTCTACTTTTTTTTTTTTTGCACTTTCAGTGCTAAGTAACCAAGCTCAAGTAAATAAGTAGCTGAAAATGGAAACAATTTTGCCATGCCGCTGTCACTTAAATCTTTTAACTTCTTCTGAGTTATCTGCCAAAACCACATAGCATTGTGTAATAAATAATATTTAAGTATATCAGCTACTACACAAATTTTGTTGAAGCCAAGCATTGGAAACCACCTGACTTACAAACTGATTTGTTACCTATTCATTACAGTCAATCACTTTCCCATTTTCTGGGAAGTATCCCAAAAAGGCTTTACCAAGAATTGTCAAATTACTGTTATTTATGCCTGTCACTCTTTCACTTAAAAGTACTTACTTTGCTCAGTAGACTCAGAAAGCGTTCAGAAAATTAAATTAACTGTTCATTTTAATACATTTTTGCAATGTAATGTTTTCTTGATAAAATGCTTTTATTTTATCGTATGCTTTTATCAATGTCTTGGAGCTGTGACTTGATACCCATCTCATTCAATTTATGGTAAATACCCACTATGTAATCTAATTGACAAAGCCATCTTTTAGTGTCAAATTCATCAGCCAGATCAGAAAAAATGTGACTTAAAAAATTTTAAATAAACATATTATGCATCTCCATGACAGTTGTCCAAACTGCTAATTTTTTATTATAAGATATATAAAGAAATAAATATATATTTCCAAGAATGAAATAAGGCCTTGTTGCCTTTGCCCTTTCTTTCTGATCCCATGTTCTGGCTTAGAGAATACAAGAGGTGAGATCATGTTGAAGAAAAAACTGTTGTCACATCTGCTCAATCTGTCATGTATCTGAATTTACGATACCTCACATGGGTCAAAATGACATCATCTCAATATCAAGCTTCTCCCTTAATAGAATATGTGAAAGACTGAGAAAGACAGCCACACTGAGTTTCCTTAAAAATGAGACTTTGCCTAAGCCGATACTGGAACTTGTCTCTTTGTTTGGTACCCTGAGGCAATGGTGAGCTCATTTAGATTTGGTGTAGGTAGGAGATGTGCCCCTCTTTGTAAAGTAGAAGACAGATGTCAAAATGAGGTGAAAAAGGAGTAACAACAGGTGGTCTCCAGGCTGGAAAAAATTCACCTGGCATGGTGAAAGCCATTTCCTAAACTAGGAGGGTTTAAAAGAAAAAGTGCATACGGTACACAATGAATTAGAGGCCAACAAGTGATTTGTAAAGTGCACTACTCGCTGCACCAAATTGATAGAGGAAGGCCTGAAATACTAGCAAAGATCTGTTCCAAATAGTACTCCTGCAAATACTGCCAGTAACCAGGCACTTTCTGTGCTCAGCAAATTCATAGTGATTCCCTAAGCATTCATTGAAATTAGCTAATGAGGCAACCAAAAGATGAATAGAAGAAAGATAAATTTTTTAAGAATATCAGATGATCACACGGAACTTCCCCTCAAATGTTTTAATTAAATAAAAGGTGATTGAAACTACACCACCGTAAACAGCTGAAAGAGGCCAGACACAGTGGCTCACACCTGTAATCCCAGCACTTTGGGAGGCTGAGGTGAACAGAAAACTTGAGGCCAAGAATTCAAGATCAGCCTGGCCAACATGGTGAAACCCTGTCTCTATTAAAATCTTTTTAATTGAAAGAACCCCCAAAATGATTAGTGCAATGTCCATATTTATAATCAGTCAAGTTCTCCAAACCAGAAAGAACTTAAACTCTTTTTTTTTTTTTCATTTATCCGTATCCAAAAGTCCTGCCGGAATTTATTTATTTATTTTTTCGACATGGAGTCTTGCACTGTGGCCCAGGTTAGAGTGCAGTGACCTTATCCTAGCTCACTGCAGCTTCAAGCTCCTGGGCTCAGGAGGTCCTCCCACATCAGCCTCCAAAGTAACTGGAACTACAGGTGGCTGCCACCATGCATGGCTAATTAAAAATTTTTTTTTCTTTATAAAGATAGGGGTCTTGCTTTGTTGCCCAGGCTGGTCTTGAACTCTTGGGCCGATGTGATACTTCCTACCTCAGCCTCACAAAGCGCTGGGATTACAGGCATGAGCCACCATGCCAGGCCCCCAAATTTACTTTTGACATGTTTGTCTTTATAATTTTTCTAGTCTTCTTTCCTTGATGCTAAGATATTCACTAAATCTGACAATTCACTATTGGTTGATTGAGGAAAACACGAGATCCACCTCTTTTTCCATTTATTTTCTACTCTATTAATATTGCCTATAATTTCCTGGAAATCATCTGTTAGTTCCATTACCCACAATTACTCCAAGTCAAATGTAGATTATATAGCAAGATTTTCACATGGGAGACGCAGTGACTTTCATGTTCTGATATTAGCATCCAAATCCATTGAAATTTTAAGATTACGTCTGATTCTGAAATAGATGGGAGAGATAAATCAGGGCTAATAAGACTTGGGCAAGAAAAAGTAAAGGTTAAAAATTTTAAACCATAAGTCACATTTTCAGAGTTTGTGTTGAAATGATGATTTTTTTTGCTTTTCTGTTCTTGTTTGTTAATTTCTTATAGTCATCAGAGATGAAATAAAAATAAAAAAATAAGTCGGGCAGGTCTTCAAAAATAGATACTGAGCTTTAATGACAAAAAAAGTGGGTAGGAGAAATACCGAGATGAGGGAATTATGTTCTTTATATGATCTTCATCCAAGACCTCTGCAGTCAGCTCTCTGCAGAAGCAGGCTGTGTCCCCTAACAGCCTGCCGCAGGAAACCTAAACGCTAATCAGTGGCAATTAAAAGTTTCATTGGGCACTATTAAAACTTTCAAAGTCAATGAGTTGGAGTAGCAATGGCAAATGAGTGGCAATGGGGATTGTTAAATAGTCACTGTTTGCAAGATACATCAGCCATAGGAGCGTGCAAATTAAAAGATTTCTCCTGCGACACCAAGTCACTGGGAAACGCATTTAATCACATCCCTAAATAATTAGAAGCTCCGTGTCTTCATTAAGAACCAAAAATAAGTGCTTGCACCATGTTCAGGTAAATGACAGTAGGGACATGCAAAAGTTGTTTTCTAGTTCAGGCTCAGAAAAATGTGTCATTTTTATTGGGTGAAGAAAAAAATTCCGTATAATAATTTCGTGATTATGCTCTCATTAGGAGCCATGAGAGAGCTCAAGAAGCCCACAGCTCTCATAAAGTATCCTGTTATTTCCATTTCCTCCTCAATAACAGTTTTATGGTAAAACTAACATAATGAGACTTAGTACTCATAAGCCCTTTTGCCTGGGGATTCTTACTCACATTATACACGTTAGGATTAAGATGAACCTCATACCAAAAATATTAGATGGCCAAAGATCTACACCATTTACATTGGATAGATTTTTCAAAGAAATTATGTCCAAATCTGTTTTAAGGATTGGTTTAGAAAAAAGGAGTGCAGGGAGAATAAGGAAATATGTCATCTTTTAGCCATTCTTTTTTTTTTTTTTTAATTTTACTTTAAGTTCTGGGATCTGTGTGCAGAAAGTGCAGGTTTCTTACATAGGTGAACATGTGCCATGGTGATTTGCTGCACCTATCAACCTGACATTTAGGTATTAAGCCCCGCATGCATCAGCCATTTGTCTGATGCGCACCCTACTTTCGCCCCCCATGATAGGCTCCGGTGTATGATGTTCCCCACCCTGTGTCACGTGTTCTCATTGCTCAGCTCCCACTTATGAGTGAGAACAGGCACTCATAAGTTTGGTTTTCTGTTCCTGTGTCAGTTTGCTGAGGCTGATGGTGTCTAGCTTCATCCATGTCCCTGCAAAGGACATGATCTCATTCCTTTCTATGGCTGCATAGTATTCCGTGGTGTATATGTACCACATTTTCTTTATCCATTCTATCATTGATGGGTATTTGGGTTGGTTCCATGTCTTTGCTTTTGTGAATAGTGCTGCAATAAATATATGGGTGCATGTATCATTTTTTTAATTTTCTTTTTTTTAAATTTATTTATTTTACTTTAGGTGCATACTATATCTAGTATTTCTCCCCATGTTTTCCCTCCCTCCCCACCCTCACTGTCTCTCCCCTACCTCTTCCAGCTGCCCCCAGTGTGTGATGCTCCTCTCCCTGAGTCCACATGTTCTTGTTGTTCAACACCCACCTATGAGTGAGAACATACAGTGTTTGGCTTTCTGTTCTTGTGTCAGTTTGCTGAGAATGATGGTTTCCAGATTCATCCAAGTCCCTACAAAGGACACAAACAAATCGTTTTTTATGGCTGTGTAGTATTCCATGGTGTATGTGTACCACATTTTCTTTGTCCAGTCATTGACGGGCATTTGGGTTGATTCCAGGTCTTTGCTATTGTACACAGAGCTGCAATGAACATACATGTGCATGTGTCTTTGTAGTAGAACAATTTATAGTTCTTTGGGTATATAGGACTTCAAACTATACTACAATGTGCATGTATCTTTATAACAGAATGATTTATATTCCTTTTGGTAATACTTGATAGTGAGATTGTTGGATCAAACGGTATTTCTGGTTATAGATCCTTGAGTAATTGCCACACTGTATTCCACAATGGCTGAACTAATTTACATTCCCACCGACAGTGGAAAAGTGTCCTTATTTCTCCACAGCCTCACCAACATCTGTTGTTTCTTGACTTTTTAATAATTGCCATTCTGGCTGGCATGAGATGGTATCTCATTGTGGTTTTGATTTGCATTTCTGTAATGATCAGTGATATTGAGCTTTCTTTCATATTTTTTTGGCCACATGAATGTCTTATTATTATTATTATACCTAAGTTCTGGGATACATGTGCAGAATGTGCAGGTTTGTTACATAGGTATACACATGCCATGGTGGTTTGCTGCACCCATTAACCATCATCTACATTAGGTATTTCTCTTAATGCTATCTCTCCTCTAGTCCCCCACCTCCAGACAGGCCCCAGTGTGTGATGTTCCCCTCCCTGCGTCCATGTGTTCTCATTGTTCAGTTCCCACTTATGAGTGAGAATATGTGGTGTTTGATTTTCTGTTCCTCTGTTAGTTTGCTGAGAATGATGGTTTCCAGCTTCATCCATGTCCCTTTAAAGGACATGGACTCATCCTTTTTTATGGCTGCATAGTATTCCATGGTGTATATGTGCTACGTTTCCTTTATCCAGTCTATCATCTTTGGGCATTTGAGTTGGTTCCAAGTCTTTGCTATTGTGAACAGTGCTGCAATAAACATATTGTGTGTATGTGTCTTTGTAGTAGAATGATTTATGATCCTCTGGTTATATACCCAGTAATGGGATTGCTGGGTCAAGTGGTATTTCTGGTTCTTGATCCTTGAGGAATCACCACACTGTCTTCCACAATGGTTGAACTAATTTATGCTCCCACCAACAGTGTAGAAGCTTTCCTGGCTGGGTGCAGTGGCTCACGTCTGTAATCCCAGCACTTTGGGAGGCCGAGATGGGCAGATCACCTGAGGCCAGGGGTTCCAGATCAGCCTGCCTAACATGGTGAAATGCCATTTCTACTAAAAATGCAAAAAAATTAGCCAGGCGTGGTGGCCAGTGCCTGTAATCCCAGCTACTCAGGAGGCTGAGGCAGGAGAATCGCTTGAGCCGAAGAGGTGGAGGTTGCAATAAGCCGAGTTTGCTCCACTGCACTTCAGCTTGGGCAACAAGAGCAAAACTTCAGCTCACACACAAAAAAATTTTCTATTTCTCCACATCCTCTCCAGCATCTGGTGTTTCCTGACTTTTTAAAGATTACCATTCTAACTGGCGTGAGATGCTATCTCATTGTGGTTTTAATTCGCATTTCTCTAATGACCAGTGATGATGAGCTTTTTTTTCATGGACACATAAACATCTTCTTCTGAGAAGTGTCTGTTCATATCCTTTGCCAACTTTTTGATGGGGTGTTTGTTTTTTTCTTGTAAATTTATTTAAGTTCCTTGTAAATTCTGGATATTAGACCTTTGTCAGGTGGGAAGATTGCAAACATTTTCTCCTATACTGTAAGTTGCCTGTTCACTCTGATGATAGTTTCTTTTGCTGTGCAGAAGCTCTTTAGTTCGATTAGATCCCATTTGTCAATTTTAGCCTTTGTTGCAATTGCTTTTGGTGATTACATCATAAAATCTTTGCTCATGCCTATGTCCTGAATGGTATTGCCTAGATTTTCTTCTGGGGTTTTTATGGTTTTACATTTAAGTCATTAATCCATCTTGAGTTAATTTTTGTATAGGTTCTAAGGAAGGGATCCAGTTTCAGTTTTCTGCATATGGCTAGTCAGTTTTTCCAGCACCATTTATTAAAAAGGGAATCCCTTCCCCATTGCTTCTTTTTGTCAGGTTTGTTGAAGATCAGACAGTTGTAGATGTGTGGTCTTATTTTTGAGATCTCTATTTTATTCCATTGGCCTGCATGTCTGTTTTTGTACCAGTACCATGCCATTTTGGTTACTGTAGCCTTGTAGTATAGTTTGAAATCAGGTAGAGTGACACCTCCAGCTTTTCTTTTTGCATTAGTGTTGTCTTGGCTATACAGGTTCTTTTTTGGTTCCTTATAAATTTTAAAGTAGTTTTTTCTAATTCTGTGAAGAATGTCAATGATAATTTGATGGGAATAGCATTGAATCTATAAATTGCTTTGGGCAGTTGAGCCATTTGCACAATATTGATTCTTCTTATCCATGAATTTGGAATGTTTTTCCATTTGTTTGTGTCCTCTCTTATTTTCTTGAGCAGTGGTTTGTAGTTCTCCTTAAAGAAGCCCTTCACATCTCTTGTTAGCTGTTTTCCTAGGTATTTTATTCTCTTTGTAGCATTTGTGAATGGGAGTTTTTCAATGATTTGGCTCTCTGCCTGTCTATTGTTGGTGTATAAAAATGCTTGTGATTTTTGCACATTGATTTTGTATCCTAAGACTTTGCTGAAGTTACTTATCAACTTAAGGAGCTTTTGGGCTGAGACGATGGGGGGTTCTAAATATAGAATCATGTCATCTACAAATGAAAACAATTTGACTTCCTCCCTTCCTATTTGAATACCCTTTATTTCCTTCTCTTGCCTGATTTTCCTGGCCAGAATTTTCAATGCTATGTTGAATAGGAGTGATAAGAGAGGGCATCCTTGTTTTGTGCTGGTTTTCAAATGGAATGCTTCCAGCCTTTGCCCATTCAGTATGATATTGACTGTGGGTTTGTCATAAATAGCTCTTCTCATTTTGAGATATATCCCATCAATACCTAGTTTATTGAGAGTTTTTTACATGAAGGGATGTTGAATTTTATTGAAGGCCTTGTCTGCTTCTATTGAAATAATCATGTGGCTTTTGTCATTGGTTCTGTCTATGTGTTGGATTACATTTATTGATTTGCATATGTTGAACCAGCCTTGCATCCCAGGGCTGAAGCCAACTTGATTGTGTTGTGCCTCTGCCAGGTTTTGGCATCAGGATGATGCTGACCTCATAAAATGAGTTAGGGAGGAGTATTTCAGTTTCAATTGTTTGAAATCGTTTCAGAAGAAATGGTACCAGCTCCTCTTTGTGCCTCTGGTAGAATTTGGTTGTGAATCCTTCTGGTCTTTAAATGCCAGCGAGAAAGGTCAGGTTACCCACCAAGGGAAGCACATCAGACCCACAGCGGATCTCTTGACAGAAACCCTACAAGCCAGAAGAGAGTGGGGGCCAATATTCAACATCCTTAAAGAAAAGAACTTTCAACCTAGAATTTCATAACCAGCCAAACTAAGCTTCATAAGCAAATGAGAAATAAAATTCTTTATGAACAAGCAATTGTTTAGAGATTTTGTCACCACCAGACCTGCCTTACAAGAGTTCCTGAAAGAAGCACTAAACATAGAGTGTAACAACCAGCACCAGCCACTCCAAAAATGTACCAAATGGTAAAGAGCATCGACACAATGGAGAAATTGCATCAACTAATGGGCAAAACAACCAGCTAGTATCAAAATGGCAGGATCAGATTCACACATAACAATATTAACCTTAAATGTAAATGCCCCAATCAAAAGACACAGACTAGCAAATTGGATAAAAAGTCAAAACCCATTGGTGTGCTGTATCCAGGAAACCCATATCACATGCAAGGGCACACATAGTCTCAAAATAAAGTGATGGAGGAAGATTTGCTAAGCAATTGGAGAGGAAAAAAAATGCAGGAGTTGCAATCCTAGTCTCTGATAAAGTAGACTTTAAACCAACAACGATCAAAAGAGACAAAGAAGGGTATTACATAATGGTAAAAGGATCAATGCAACAAGAAGAGTTAATGATCCTAAATATATGCGCACCCAATACAGGAGCACCCAGGTACATAAAGCAAGTTCTTAATGAGCTACAAAGAGACTTAGACTCCCACACAATAACAGTGGGAGACTTTAACACTTCACTATCAATATTAGACAGATGAACAAGACAGAAAATTAACAAGGATATCCAGGACTTGAACTCAGATTTGGACCAACCAAACCTAATAGACATCTATAGATAACTCCACCCCAAATCCACAGAATATACATTCTTCTCAGCACCAAATCACACCTACTCTAAAACTGAACACATAATTGGAAGTAAATCACTCCTTAGCAAATGCAAAAGAATAGAAATCATAACAAACAGTCTCTCAGACCACAGGGCAATCAAATTAGAACTCAGGACTAAGAAACTAACTCAGAACTGCCCAACTTCATGGAAACTGAACAACTGGATCTTGAATGTTGACTGGATAAAAAATGAAATGAAGGCAGAAATAAAGATGTTCTTCAAAACCAACAAGAATGAATACACAATGTACCAGAATCTCTGGGACACATTTAAAGCAGTGTCTAGAGGGAAATTTATAAAAATAAACACCCACATGAAAAGCAAGGAAAGATCTAAAATTGACACCTTATCATCAAAATTGAAGGAGCTAGAGAAGCAAGATCAAAAAAACTCAAAAGCTAGCAGAAGACTAGAAATAACTAAGATCAGAGCAGAGCTGAAGGAACTAGAGACACAAAAGCACCCTTCAAAAAATCAATAAATCCAGGAGCTGGTTTTTTGTAAAGATCAACAAAATAGACCACTGGTCAGATTAATAAAAAATAAAAGAGAGAAGAATCAAATAGATGCAATAGAAAATGATAAAGGGGATATCACCACTGATTCCACAGGAATACAAACTACCATCAGAGATTACTCCAAACAACTCTATGCACATAAACCAGTAAACCTGGAAGAAATGGATAAATTCCTGTACACTTGCAACCTCCCAAGCCTAAACCAGGAAGAAGTCAAAACCCTGAATAGACCAATAACAAGGGTTGAAGTTGAGGCAGCAATTAATAGCCTACAAACCAAAAAAAGCCCAGGTCCAGATGGGTTCATAGCTGGATTCTACCAGACATACAAAGAGGAGCTGGTACCACCCCTTCTGAAACTATTCCAAACAATCTAAAAAGAGGGAATCCTTCCCACATCATTTTATGAGACCAACATCATCCTGATACCAAAACCCGGCAGAGACTCAACAAAAAAAGAAAACTTCAGGCCAACATCCATGATGAACATAGATGAAAAAATCTTCAATAAAATACTAGCAAACCAATTGCAGCAGCACATCAAAAAGCTTATCCACCATGATCAAGTAGGATTAATCCTGGGAATGCAAGGCTGGTTCAACATACACAAGTCTATAAACGTAATCCACCACATAAATAGAACCAAAGATGAAAACCACATGATTATCTTAATAGATGCAGAGAAGGCCTTCGACAAAATTCACAGCCCTTTATGCTAAAAACTCTCAAGAAACTAGGTATCGATGGAATGTATCTCAAAATAAGAAAAGCTATTTATTACAAACACACAACCGATATCATACTGAATGGGCAAAAGCTGGAAGCATTCCCTTTGAAATCAGGCACTAGACAAGGATGCCCTCTCTCACCACTCCTATTCAATACAGTATTGGAAGCTCTAGCCAGATCAGTCAGGCAGGAAAAAGAAATAAAGCTTATTCAATTAGGAAAGGAGGAAGTCAAATTGTCTCTATTTGTAGATGACATGATTGTATATTTAGAAGACCCCCATCGTCTCAACCCAAAATCTCCTGAAACTAATAAGCAACTTCAATAAAGTCTCAGGATACAAAATCAATGTGCAGGAATCACAAGCATTCCTATACACCAATAACAGACTTAACGAGAGCCAAATCAAGAATGAACTGCCATTCACAATTGCCACAAAGAGAATAAAATATCTAGGAATACAACTAGCAAAGGATGTAAAGGACCTCTTCAAGGAGAACTACAAACCACTGCTCAAGGAAATAAGAGAGGACACAAACAGAAGGCACGCTCATGGTTAGGAAGAATCAATATCATGAAAATGGCCATACTGCCCAAAGTCATTTATAGATTCAATGCTATTTCCATCAAGGTACCTATGACCCTCTTCACAGAACTGGAAAAAACCACCTTAATCTTCATATGGAACCTAAAGAGAGCCCACATAGCCAAGACAATTTGAGGCAAAAAGAACAAAGCTGGTGGCATCAAGCAACCTGACTTCAAACTATACTACAAGGCTGCAGTAATTGAAACAGCATGGTACTGGTACCAAAACAGAGATATAGACCAAGGAAACAGAACAGAGGCCTTGGAGGAAATGCTACACATCTAAAACCATCTGATCTTTGACAAACCTGACAAAAACCAGCAATGGGGAAAGGATTCCCTGTTTAATAAATGGTGTCGGGAAAACTGGCTAGCCATGTGCAGAAAGCAGAAACTAGACCCCTTCCTGACACCTTCCACTAAAATTAACTCCAGATGGATTAAAGACTTAAACATAAGACCTAACACCATAAAAACCCTAGAAGAAAACCTAGGCAAAACCATTCAGGACATAGGCATAGGCAAGGACTTCATGACTAAAACACCAAAAGCATTGGCAACAAAAGCCAAAATAGACATATGGGATCTAATTGAACTCCAGAGCTTCTGTACAGCAAAAGAAACAATCATTAGAGTGAACCAGCAACCAACGGAATGGGAAAAAATTTTTGCAATCTACCCATCTGGCAAAGGGTTAATATCCAGAATCTACAAGGAACTAAAATAGATTTACAAGAAAAAAACAAACAAACCCATTCAGAAGTGGGCAAAGGATATGAACAGACACTTTTCAGAAGAAGACATTTATGAGGCCAACAAACATATGAAAAAATGCTCATCCTCACTGGTCATTAGAGAAATGCAGATCAAAACCACATTGAGATACTATCTCATGCTCGTTAGAATGGCGATCCTTAAAAAATCTGGAGACAACAGATGCTGGAGAGGATGTGGAGAAATAGGAACACTTATACACTGTTGGTGGGAGTGCAAATTAGTTCAACCATTGTGGAAGACAGTGTGGCGATTCCTCAAGGACCTAGAAATAGAATTCCATTTGACCCAGCAATCCCATTACGGGGTATATATCCAAAGGATTATACATCATTCTGTTTTAAAGACACATACACATGTATGTTCATGGCAGCACTAGTTACAATAGCAAAGACATGGAACCAACACAAATGCCCATCGATGATAGACTGGACAGGAAAAATGTGGCACATACACCATGGAATACTATGCAGCCACAAAATACGATGAGTTTGTGTCCTTTGTAGAGACGTGGATGAATCTGGAAACCATCATTCTCATTCTCAGCAAACTGACACAAGAACAGAAAATCAAACACCACATGTTCTCACTCATCGGTGGGTGTTGAACAATGAGAACACATGGACACAGGGAGGGGAGCATCACACAGTGAGGTCTGTTGTGGGGGAAAAGGGGAGGGTAGGGATGTTGGGGAGGGATAACATGGGGAGAAATGCCAGATATAGGTGATGGGGGGTTGGAGGCAGTAAACCATATTGCCATGTAGGCACCTATGCAACAATCCTGCATGTTCTGTACAGGTACCCCAGAACCTAAAGGGCAGTAATATATATATACAAATAACATTGCCAGTCCTTCTTGGGCCCCTCTCAACCGCTACTCCCTCCCCTGCGTGGTGCACAAGCACTTTTCCAGTCTAACTGCAGCTGATGCTTGTCTCCTGCCTGACCGCCCACATTCCACTGCATACTCCAGCCACAATGAAATCTGTGCAGTCTCTCAAACATGATATCCTTTCATAATTCTCTGCCTTTGTTAGTGCTTCTTCCTTCTTCCTTGAATGTCTTTTCATGTCCTTTCCTCCCTACATCTGAGACTTTCTTCACCAAGTAAACGTTTTCACAGATTCAATTCAAAAGCCATTTTTCATCCGAAGCACTCCTGGTGTGCTCAACTAATACTGTGAAATTAACAGACGATTACAGGACTAGGTGCTGTGGCTCATCCCAGCCCTTCGGGAAGCCTTGGTTTGAAGATCACTGGAGCCCAGGAGTTTGAGACCAGCCTGGGCAACATGGTAAAACCCCATCTCCACTAAAATCAAAAACCAAAAACCAGAAGATTTGCAAATGAGAAATGTGGACAGTCCCCCTTGTTCAACAATGACTTTATTCAAAGAAATTGAAGAAATTTCTGATGTCACTGATGTACACTTTTTTACACACTAAATAAGCCTTGAGAGTAATGTAAAGTGATGTAGCCTTTTTTGTACTAAATAAGTCTTGGGAGCAAGAACTTAAAGAGAATGTTAACATTCCTTTTAATATGTATCTTTACTTTGGTTTAAGGTCAAAGAGAAGTCAACCCATGAAACTCAAGAAGCTATAGTAACACTTCAATTTCCAAAAATGACAAGGAGCTTCTCTCTTTGCATCTCAATTTTGACCCTATTGGAGCCTCATAAGTTGGAATAAGTCAAATTTAAGAAAGCATTGTAATAAATCTCTTTATAAACAGGCAATCCAAAATAGGTAGACATAATTTTCAAGCTTTACTAAGTTTCAGATAAATTTCCATACACTTGTCACAGTAGTAATGGTGATGATCAGAAAGACATCATCAAACAAAAGTCAATGAAAAAGTCCTTTTAATGTATGCTAGACATGCAGAACAATAAATGTCCAGCCCGTACACTATGCAGATAAAGGGAAATCAGCTAAGGACACAAAAAGGAAAAGACGTGAAAGTAAGAAACATTTCGAAAAGGTTCTTACCAAATTCATTGAGAATTTCAGGAAAGCTAAAGATGAGAAAGGGTTCAGAGCGCCATACTTCTGTGTGTGCAGAAGCAGTCCAGAGAGGCATTTCTGTAGCAGGACCCTGTGCTAACCTCTAGCAGAAAGAAAGAGAGAAGGAGTATGGAACGGGTTTGACAAAAAGAATGAGGAGAAATTTAGTGTTAAGGGTTGATGCCAGATTACATGACATTGAGAAGTAAATGGGTAAACAGAGAATAAAGTGAAGCCAAATTGTATACTAAAAAAAAAAAAAAAAGTGCACACAAAAGGGGAACAAATGAGGCAATGACCAAAATGGGTACCTGAGTGAAAGAAAGTTGTCATTTTGGTTTTGTTTTGCTTGGAGATGAAAAGAAATGAGCCCCCATGGGAGAGAAAAGAGAGAGATTAATTAAAGATATTAAGAGAGTAGAGGCTGGGTGTGGTGGCTCACGCCTGTAATTCAAGCACTTTGGAGGCCAAGATGGGCGGATCACCTGAGGTCGGGAGTTCAAGACCAGCCTGACCAAGATGGTGAAACCCCATCTTTAAAAAAATAATAATAAATAAATAAATAAGAGAGTAGGGATGTATTTATTGCAACTAGCTTCCTGATAAAGTATGAGAGTTACAAATTGAGGGTTATAAACTGAGGTTGGTGCTTGAGAAGGTAAAATCGTTACTCTGAAACTAGAAGATGAGAAGCTGCTTGTAGGAAATACATTTAGGTAGAAATATTCATGCTTATGATCTCTGTCTGAGTGCGAGAACATATTATTCATTAAGGCTGAAGACACAGGGTAAAATGTGAAGTAATTTTATGGGAACATGTACTAGGATCAATGAGGTATTGATAAAATGAATCAATAGGAATCAGGTTGGATTTCATAACTCCGGGAGGCCACGACCGCTCATCATCAGGAGCTGAGACGTCATGGGGATAATGAAAGACTGGATGTTGACAGCGAAGTGCAGGTGAAAATAGCGGTGGAACATGCTGGGAAGGGCGTTGTGGAAACGATGATTATGCAGACCCAGAAGGGAAAGACCAATTTTCATAAGAAGACCAAGTGGGAGGAGAGCATTTTCACGGTGCCTAAAACGTCTTTCTCGATTAGAGACACTCAGACGGACATTTTTGCATGAGATGGAAAGTGAGTGGTAGGTAGGGACCACACACGTGTCCCTATGTCATCCTTTCCTTGTCTTACCCCTCATTTGTGGTCTTCTTTGGCCATCCATTTGCCATTATTACTATGGGCCTCGCTACACGACTACCAAATGGTTTCATAAAGTGCATGGGCGCTTTCTAAACAGACTGTTGCTTTATTTGTTTGTTTTAGAGACAGGGTCTCACTCTGTTGCTCTGTTAGGCTGGAGTGCGGTGGCATGATCATAGTTCACTGCAACCTCAAACCCCCGGGCTCAAGCAATCCTCCACCTCAGCCTCTTGTGTAGCTGGGATTACAGGCACACACTATCACACCTGGCTAATCTTTCTATTTTTTTAGAGTTGAGTCTCACTATGTTGCACAGGCTGGTCTCAAACTCCTAGCCTCAAGCAATCCTCCTGCCTTGGCCTCCCAAAATACTCGGATTACAGATGCAAGCCACCTCACCCAGCCTGTTACCTTCTGAGGGAACAGATTCTGTTTTTGTAAACATCTGTTTTAGTAGGTGTAAGCCGTGTGTGTGTGTGTGTGTTTGACATTTGTGGAATTCTATAAATAAAGAATACAATAGCAAATAGACTGCATATTCGAGAGAGTTTGAGAGAAAAACTGCAGATGATCTGCTAGCTACGCCCTGGTGCTCACCAGTTGTAACAGAAAATGTTGCCATTAGACTATACCGACCCCTAAAATGGTTTGTATTTCTCTAATGAAGTGCAATTGCTATCCAGGAAACAGATTGTGTGACATTTGTGTCTCTGGTGGAAATAACCACTGCTGGGACTACTACCGGAATTGTGCTTATTTTTCAAAATGTGTTGTTAATAATAAGATTTCTTTCAAATATTTTTAAATGTGTTTTTTTTACCAGTTCATAATGAAACCAAGAGGGAAAGTGAGAGTGAGACGGCAAGAGAAACAATGAAAGACAGGGAAAATGAGACGGGGCGACTGACTCATTCTAAGTCTCTTATCCACCTGTTTATTCCAATAAAGAACAATCATTGCATTGTTCTTGAATGTCACTGAAATAAATTTAAAAAGACATGATTAAATGGAAAGGCATTCTGTGTTCATGGATTGGAATAATTAATATTGTTAGGATGGCAACATTCACCAAATTGATCTACAGATTTAACACCTTTATTAAAATACCAGCTGCTTTCCTTTTTTGCAGAAATTGACAAGCTGATCCTAAAATTTACATTAAAAAGCAAAGGATCCAATATGATATTGAAAAAGAAAAACAAACTGGAAAGCTCACATTTTCTGATTCCAAAACTTATTACAAAGCTACAGTGAGCAAGCTATTTAAATCAATGTTAGCGGTGCATGGGTGTGTGTGTCGGTAGTCCTAGCTACTTGGAAGGTTAGGGCAGCAGGGTCACCTCAAGCCTCAGCCTAGGAGTTTGAGGCTGCAATGAGCTGTGATTGTACCACTGCACTCCAGCGTGGGTGACAGAGCAAGATCTTGTTCAAAATAAGTAAATAAATAAATCCATGGAATAGAATTGAGAATGCAGAAATAAGTTTATACATTTACAATCAATTGACTTTCAACAAAAGTACCAAGACAATTCAATGGAGGAAAGAACAGTCTTTTCAACAAACGTTGCTGGAACAGCTGAATAGCCACATGCAAAAGAACGGAATTTGACGCCTATTTCACATAATATACAAAAATTAATTTTAAATGGATCAAATTTCATATAATATACAAAAATTAATTTAAAACAGATGGACCTAGATATAAGAAAACTATAAAACTCTTAGAATAAAATATCGATGTAAATCGTCATGGCCTTGGCGTATACAATGGATTCTCAAATATAACATCAAAGGCAAAACACAAGCAATCAATTTTTAAAAATACATAATCAGACTTCCTAAAAATTAAAAGCTTTTGTGTTTCAAAGGACACTATTAAGATGCAAGAAGACAACCCACAGGACTGGAGAAAATATTTTCCAATTATATATGTGATAAGAATAAAATACTAACTCTTAAAATTCAACAATAAAAGAACAAATAACCCAATTTAAAAAATGGACAAAATATCTGAATAAATACTTTTCTAAAGAAGATATATAGATGGACAATAAGCATATTAGCCATCAGGAAAAAATTAATTATGAATACAATCAGTGAGATAGCACATCACATCTATGAGGGTGGCTATGACAGGATAATAACAAGTGTTTGTGAAGATGTGGAGAAATTACAACTCTTGTACATTGCTGGTGGGAATGTAAAATGGTGCAGCCACTTTGGAAAAAAACAATTTGGAAGTTCCTCAAAATGTTAAATGTAGAGTTATGTCCCAGAAATTCCACTCCTATGAATATACTTAAGAGAAATGAAACATATGTTCACACAAAAACTTGCACACAAGTATTTCTAGCAGAATGATTCATAATAGTCCAAAAGTGGAAACGTCCCAAATGTCCATTAACTGATGAGTGTATAAAATGTAGTACATCCACACCAAGGGATATTACTCAGTCATAAAAATGATTAAAGTGCTGATACATGCCAAAACATGAATGAACCTTGAAAACATTATGCTAGGTGAAAGAAGCCGGACACAAAAGGCCACATATTATATGCTTCTATTTATGTCAAAAGTCCAGAATAAGCAAATCCAGAGAGATAGAAAGTAGATTAGTGGTTGTTAGGGGCTAGGAAGAAGGCAGAAGGCAAACGACTGCTAATAGGAAGGGATTTCTTTTCAGGGCGATGAAAATGTTCTGGAGTTATATAGCGGCGATGACTACATAACTTTGTGAATATACCAAAAACCACTGAATCGTACACTTTCAGAGGGTGTATTTGGGCCGGGCGCGGTGGCTCAAGCCTGTAATCCCAGCACTTTGGGAGGCTGAAGCGGGCGGATCACGAGGTCAGGAGATGGAGACCATCCTGGCCAACATGGTGAAACCCCGTCTCTACTAAAAATACAAAAATTAGCTGGGCGTGGTGGTGCGCGCCTGTAGTCCCAGCTACTCGGGAGGCTGAGGCAGGAGAATTTCTTGAACCCGGGAGGCAGAAGTTGCGGTGAGCCAAGATCGCGCCACTGCACTCCAGCCTGGCGCCTGGCGACAGAATGAGACTCTGCCTCAAAAAAAAAAAAAAAAAAAAAAAAAGAAAAGGTGAATTTCATGGTATGTGGATTATATATTAATATTTTTTAAAAAGAGCAACTAACCCTTAAATCTGGGTTAAGTGGAGGAAAAATAAGGCAAACAAATTTGAGGCTGCAGTGAGCTGTGATTGTACCACTGCACTCCAGCCTGGATGACAGAGCAAGATCTTGTTCAAAAATAAGTAAATAAATAAATCCATGGATTTATTTATTAATGTAATCCATTGATTACATTCTCTGGTTATCTGACTGGATCGCACTGTACTAGCACGTTTGTTTGGTTCATCAACCCAACAGCCCCACATAGATTTAGTTAGAGGCGAAGAGAAAGGATCACTTTATGTCTTGACTGCCTATTAGCCTGTGTGCTACAATGGCTGAGGCTCTTTTTATTGTACTTGTAAATATGCACTGAGGCTCTCAAATAATGGACAGAGCCAATAAACATAATGAATAGATTAATAATAAAACCAAATCACGAAAGGAAAAGAGCAAATGACTGGCGTGCACTGCTGTCGGAACAAATTCACCAAAGTGAGGAAAACAGCCTGTTGAATTCAGCTGCTAAGGAACAGCAATTGAAAGCAGCTGCCTCTCCAGAATGGATTATTTTCTGATAAAAGTGATGAATATGTATGTATGAACCAGTTATCCTGGTTAAAGATTGCACCCAGGATAACTCAATTGATTCCTTTCAGAATAGCACGACTTGGCGGTAAATCAGCACTTTGCTTTTCGGCAGCAGTGTGTACAGAGTTGAAACACACTTTTCTACCTTGTCCTCCATATTGCATTAGCTTATCACAACCCACAAAGTGAGGGAAAACACTACATCCATCAGGATTTAGGATTGCGTAATTTTTATGTCACTTCTGTCACTAATATAGTTTATGGATGTAAATAATCACTCCACTCCTTTGAACTGCTCATTCGAAGAAGGGGATGTAAGAGAAGATTTGTGTCACGAAGAACAGAGTGCCATGCATAAGATTTCTCCAAAACCAGCAAACAAACAGAAACAAAGCCTTACAAAATTAACAACAAACTTTTACCACCACAACTCCGCAGGAGTGAGTGAAGTAACAAGATGTCACTAGAACTACCGGCCTTGGATAGATAGGTAAGAAATCTTCCTATCTTCTCTTTTCTTTTTGATCCTTAGATAAAAGGGCAGAACTCTCAGCTTCTCTCCGTGGCCAAGAAGTCTCCTCCCCATTTCACAGAGCCCGAAACATGATGGTACAGAACCAGGACTCCCACCCATATCCTCTTGGGTTGTGCCAGCCAGGAGCTCTGAAAGAGCTGAGTGCCAATAAAGTAAGGTTCAGATTCCAGGTTTATATCCCAGCTGTGATAACTATTTGACCTTGGGCACATTCCGGACTTTTTAAACCTCAGTTTCTTCATTTGTACAATAGAGATAAATATAATATCTAATCTGTAGGAGTGTTTGGGGCTTAAATGAGATAATAAACGAAGTTTGGACATGGTGTAGTCAGTAAATATTAAGCTGTTGTTGATATCCCTCTCTCCTTACCTAAATATTTCCTCTATATACAGGTAAGAGGGAAGATAGTTACTGTATAAATTACTAGAAAAATAATGACTCTCTACCTATAATTTTGGACTGTATTCTGAAAATATGAAACTCTATTGAATGGTTGAAAAAAAAGTTTTCTTTCTGGAATTCACCTCCTCTAGGATCATTTGGCTCAGCTTAAAAACCCGCAAGGCAAGTACATGTGGCTGGAAAGCCTAGGGATCAATTAACGATTCCACTGTCTCCTCCTGTGATGCACACAGGAGGTAGAGACACTCAGAAGCAAATGTTCACTGTAGGACAGTGGGAAGAAGGACTCTTTCCACGTGGTTACTCTGCTCCCATGAATGATCCTGGTGGCAGAGAAAGCTAATCACAGTTTCCCAAGGGTGGATCCAGAGTTCATTGATTCAGTGGCTCAACTAGATATTTTGCTGGCAGCCTTTGGAATTTCTGCAGTTTGAGGTTTAGGGAGAAAAATCACATTAGACACCAAAAGAAATGAGGCTATGTGATCATGGCACATGAGTGTTCATCTGACTTTTTTTCAGGGGGGGATTGTGGTAAAATAGAATTCCTGAGTAACCTTGTAAAGCATTACTAAAGTTTCAATTTCGTGTGTGTGTGTGTGTGTGTGTGTGTTGCTTGTCTTATATGAAAGGCACATGGTTTCTTTAACTGGAAGGACTTTGCTTCATCAGCAACCTTATAGAGCAAATGCTATGCATAAAACTGTTTGTTTCATGCAAATTTAAGGGTTTCCCAGTGAGGAAAAGCTGTTTTAGAAGAGGAATAGCTACTATTCTTTTTCTGAGGAGGATAAAATATGACTCCCTTATCATGAAAAATTCACAGAATTTCATGCTACTGTCACAGACAGCTAACATGACAAATTGTTCTTTTTCTCTTTATGTTGTTTATAAGAAAGTAAGTAAAAGAAGCATCAGCAGTATTTGAGCCAGAGGGGAAGGTGATGTGCATTCTAGATTTAGTCCTAATGGTTAAGCAGGGTAAAGAATACTTGTGGCTGTGACTGAGGGAAGTTGTGGGAGATGAGTAAACTTTTTCATATTAAGATAGCTTGAAATTCCTGATTTATCCCAATAAGATGTTTAGGTAACGTTAACAATATAAGAACTCAAGATGAGTTAGAAATAAACCTTTGCAAAATCCTGAGGATATAAATCAGGATCGGATTGGACATTCATAGATAACAATGTAAGAAAGATCGCTGATTTTACCTAAGTGACTTCTTTGAATCTTGTATTTTTCATACATTTGTTATATTATTTTCAATGGCTATGTTTAATGTTGGCTATTTAAATAAGGAACTTTGCTTTTGTCTTAAAAATGAAGAACAATGTAACAGATATCAGGGCAATCTTTCAGGTTACCTGGCAGTTTGAAGCATGAGACAAATAATTATTAAATATTGGCATCCTTTTGATGCTACTATTTAAGAAAGCAATTGGCTATTTTCTCTCTCAAAAGGGCCAACTTTGGTTCACAACACTCTAGACAATTTTAGAAGTTTGCCTCTTATTAATTGCCTCATTTCTTATTTGCCCCTTATTATTCCATTTTTCATAGTATTCTAAGAGAGTATGTAACCTAAACCTTCCTGTTTTAACTAAAGTTAATTTCTTGTCTAATATACACAAAAGAAAGAAAAGCCACTAGTGTTTGTCTTGTAGTGAGAAATGAGGAAGGAAAGAAGAAGGATATTAAGACTAGAAGACAAAACTGAAAAGACCAGAGACATGATGTCTGCATTCCCTGGCCCCAGACATGAAGATCCACACAGGAGGGAGAGTAGAGAAAAGCGAGGAGTCTGGGCGGCCCAGAGAACCACAATCATGCTAGCTTCTGTCACACCACCTGGACACTGGCTGGGTCTGTCAGTACTTTAGGTCAGGAGGCAGACTCTCACCCAGGAAATTGCCTAAATTATGCAGTCAGCTCATTCCCAAACAAAGTATTCTTCTTCTGTAGCTGTAAAACTCCTCATATCTATTTTGGCATCTATCTGAGGTCTCTTTATTTATCTCTCAGGATTTCAAATGTGTCCTCAAATCATGAAAATCTGGTGGTTAATATAGTCTAATCCCAGCTTAGAAGTAGATTGCTGATTTACTCAACAAATGCTTATAAAATTCCTGCCATGGTGGACCTGGTACTCTTACAGTGACTGGGAATGCAAAGGTAAGGAAGGCAGCATGTCCTCTTTCTACTGTGTGTGCTGGGAAAGATGCTGCAGGAAAGACTGACGCATAAACCAGTACTATGGTAGGGTAGATATGCATGAAGATAAGGAACGGGCACTGTAATGAAAGAACACAGGAAGGGCGCTTGACTCACAAGGGCTTGCCCGGGAAAACTTCCCAGAGTAAGAGACATTTTAGGCAGACCTAAAAGGTGTATAGGTATTACTCTGGTGAAGAAGAAGGTAAGAAGACTATCAGACAGTGGTAACATCATATAGAAAAGTCCAAAGGTGACAGAAACTCCAGTGTGGCTGGAAAATTGAGTACGTGTACGTGTGTGTGTGTGTGTGTGTGCGCGCACATGCACATGTGTGCATGTGATGGAGGGGTGAAGGAGGAAGCAGGAAACATATCAGACATAAACCATTGCCAACCCAGTAGCCAATCTCCTACTTCTTCCCAGATAAACACACAGTGGAGATTTCTTAACCTTAGGAAAGGAAGCCTCTACCCAGCCTACAGACTAAATCATGATTGGTCTAACCAGTCTTAGAATCTCATTGCTCTCCGGAGCAATGATTGCTCCATTAGCAAGTATAGGAAAAGAACAGCCTCCTTTTGAGAGGGCCACAGGGAACTGTTAGCCTCTGAGAACTGGACTTCAATTAAAGTCAGAGGTGAAAGAGCAGTAAGTTAAAGACGGAGAGAGGTTATAAATCACAGGACAGATTCCATGAAAAGTTTGGATGAGAAGGCAACAGTGGAAAATGGAGTCAAAGGCACAGAACACAGAGACGTGAGTGAAGGTGTAGGTAACGGGAAAGGATTCTACTGGGTGGTGAGAAGGGAAAAATGGACACGAGGCAAAATAGCTAATTAGGATCCTTCTAGTTGAAAGTAATAGAATGCTCCTTGAATCAGCATAATATGGAAAAGAAGGAGTTGCTAGAAGGATACAGTGGTCTCTCATGGAACTCAAGGGCAAGAGCGCAGCTGGATGAGTGGAAGAAGCTAGGAGCAGAAACGGTTCCCACGTCTTAGCTTTTCTCCACACATTTGCTTCCTTCCTATGTCCACATGCAACTCATTTTTTCTGCTTTTTTATCCACAGTGCAAACAAAGATCCCAAGTTTACATGTTCTGTTTCCAACCAACTGACCAATCAACTTGCTAACTCTCAGCCCCAATTCCAAAACGTCAGAAGAAAAAATCTTATTGTCACAGCTCGGGCAGAAATCCATTCCCATTCCAGTCAACCAGAAAGGTGGGGTCACATGGTACAAACATGGCAGCTAGCAGTGAACTGCTATGAAGCAGAACTGCTGTCCCCTGTTATGACTCAGGAAGTCATAAGTCCAATGCTTCATTAATCCTCCCAAGTGCTTTTTGGATACAGGGAATTGGCAATGGTGGGGGCCTTCTCTGATCTCTCAGGCATTAACTTACTCCTGGGTAGGTTATCTTGCTGAGTCATTTCAGGGGTTTGATGGCTGTGGAGCCGTCAGTTTTTCTATATGATCTGTACTATGATCTAGAATGAATGGGGCAGGTCAAGGGAGAGACTTAACTTTCAAGTTAACAGCTTCTTTTATTTATTTATTTATTTTATTGCATTTTAGGTTTTGGGGTACATGAGAAGAACATGCAAGAGTGTTGCATAGGTACACACGTGGCAGTGTGATTTGCTGCCTTCCTCCCCATCACCTATATCTGGCATTTCTCCCCATGCTATCTCTCCCCAACTCCCCACCCCCCACTGTTCCTCCCCTATTTCCCCCCAACAGATCCCAGTGTGTGATGCTCCCCTCCCTGTGTCCATGTGTTCTCACTGTTCAGCACCCACCTATGAGTGACAACATGCGGTGTTTGATCTTCTGCTCTTGTGAGTGTTGCGGCATACAGTAGCTATGTGACCCTGCGGTAGGGGTGGTGAAGTTCCCTCTCTTTCCCCCAGGCAGTGACTACCCTTTGCTCTCCAGGTTACACAGTACTGCAGAGTTTCTCAACCTTTTGTGAACATCAGAATCGATTGGAAAGCCTGTTAGTGTTCAGATTACTGGGCCCAATCTTTAGTGATTACAATTTAGTGGTTTGGGACAATACCTGGTAATCTTCATTTTAAAGAAGCACCCCAGGTGATTCTGATTTGTAAAGCGCTTGAACTACACTTTGAGAAATTTGACACTACAGTCTTGATAACTTGACACCACAGGGCCCTAACGATGCAGCCAGCTAAAAGGTACTCCGTTTAGCTATATATAACACATTCAATATGCCTACATATGTCAAAGTATTCCATTCTTTAACTCAAATTTGCACTAAATACAGAAACATATCTTTTTTGGCATCATGTTTTGTTTATATTTATCAATCTCACTCCCAGTGTTGAAATTGCCACTTCTTCCATTTTTTTTCTTTTTTTTTTGAGACGGAGTTTCGCTCCTGTTACCCAGGCTGGAGTGCAATGGCGTGATCTCAGCTCACTGCAACCTCCGCCTCCCGGGTTCAGGCAATTCTCCTGCCCCAGCCTCCTGAGTAGCTGGGATTACAGGCACGCGCCACCATGCCCAGCTAATTTTTTGTATTTTTAGTAGAGGCGGGGTTTCACCATGTTGATCAGGATGGTCTCGATCTCTTGACCTCATGATCCACCCGCCTCGGCCTCCCACAGTGCTGGGATTACAGGCTTGAGCCACCGCGCCTGGCCTACTTCTTCCATTTTTGATGGATGCTTCTATGTTTACTCAGCAACCCTTTTCCTTCTGACACCCATTCATATGATGATATTACTGTTGACGTCACTTGGATAACATGCTTGTGGAGTAAGGATAAGGAGTGTTTTGCTTTGTGACCTGTTATTTCTACTCCTTTTTGGTTACAGGCAGAGTTTTAAAAACATGCAACAAATAAAAATGTTAGGTAGAGTAATAAAACCGGGAATCAGGTGTCCCCAATTACTTGTTTACCCTAAAAAATAATACTGTTTCTGGTATCCCAAAATGCTGGAGGTGTCAGAAAATTTAGAATTCATTATTTAATTCATAATTTGGTTGGCCACAATCACATGAACTACTGTTTATTAAGTACCTACTATGTGCATGGTATTTTAGGTGCTTTGCATGCATTGTTTCATATAATCCTCACAATAACACCAGAGGGAAGGAACATTATTTCTCATGGAACCAGGATTTTAAAAGCATCTCAATAGGCTTGATAAATAAGGATAATCAATTAAGAAGGATAAATATAAAGCCATTTACCTGGTTTCTAAAGCCAGCTGCACAAGTCTGGAATGAGTCAGATTGGACTGCACAGTGGTTTACAGGAGACAACATGGGTGCTTCAGTTGACTATTAGTTACATTGGTGTCAGAGGCAGCATTGCCAGAAAAGTTAGGTGTCCATAAGAATGTGAACAGAAGCCTTGTCCAGCTTAACTCTGTGCTGGTTTTGCCTCACTGTTGAGTGGGGTTCATTCCAGGCTCTGCATGTTATGAGAAATTTTGGCCAATCAGACCCTAGAGGAGAGACAGAGGATCTTGAAGGACATTTATTGGAAGAACATATAAAGGAATAGAGAATATTCGATCCCAAATAACATAAACGCTGCTTCAAATACTTGAAGGGCTGTAAGATGGACCCATGAAGGAA
The DNA here is from genome assembly GCF_009761245.1 of Sapajus apella. Classification (NCBI taxonomy): domain Eukaryota; kingdom Metazoa; phylum Chordata; class Mammalia; order Primates; family Cebidae; genus Sapajus; species Sapajus apella. The sequence goes on along the minus strand of NW_022437127.1, from coordinate 258,106 downwards.
GTATGTGTGGCTCTGAGAGCAGCAAAAGGTACCATGATTAGACATCACAGGAAAGCAAATTTCCTTCCTTCCTTCCTCCCTTCCTCCCTCCCTCCCTCCCTCTCCCCCTCCCCCTTCTCCTCCCTCTCCCTCTCTTTCTCTCTTTCACATGGTGTTGCTGTGTTGCTCCAGCTGATCTCAAACTCCTGGCCTCAAGCCATCCTCCCACCTCAGCTTCCTGAGTAGCTGGGATTAGAGACTTGAGCTATTACACCAGGCTGACCAAAATCTCCACACAGCACACATACCAGCTGTCCAACCATGGGGTGGACTGCTGTGGGAGGCAGCCAGCTCCTATCACTGTAGGCACCATGGAGTGGCAGAATGCCCTTTACCCTGGAGGTTTGGGAGGAAACACATTCCTGGATATTGGATGGTGTCTTACGATCTTTCGAGTTCCTTTCCAAATTTTAGAATTTGTTATTCTGGTGACACAAACAGATATTAGAAAACTACTATGCAAAAGGTCCTATATCAACACTGTGAAAGATTTAAAAAAAAAGGAATAAGGCATAATTTTTGACTTCAAATGACTTACCAACTAGTGGATAAACAGGTTAAAAAATAAATACAAAACCAGGAATGGTGGTTTAAAACTGTAATCCCAGGATTTTGAGAGTCTGAGGCTAGAAGAAAGAGTTCAAGATCAGCCTGGGCAACATAGCAAGACGCTAACTCTATTTTATATGTGTGTGTGTGTGTGTGTGTGTGTGTGTGTGTGTGTGTGTGTGTAGTGACACACACCTGTAGTCCCAGCAACCTGAGAGGCTGAAGTGGGAGACTCTCTTGATCCCAAGAGCTCAAGGCTGCAGTGAGCTATGATTGTGCCACTGCACTCCAGCCTGGGTGACAGAAAATAGCTTTTAAAATATCAAGACAAACTGAGCATAGACTATGTAACAGGTACTTCGTCTCTAGTAATAAGTCATAAAATTTACTGTCATAATAACTCTGTGATTTGGAGATTATTGCTCGAATAATAAGAGGTTTTGCTTTCCATCACAATTGTTTCACACAAACTTCTGTACATTCTGTGCAAACTGTTTAAACAAAAACTTTTGTGAATGTAATTCTTTATAATCTGTGGTGAATTTATGTCTCACAAGTGTGCATGATCTACACACATTTCAGGTTTCTTCTTTGCCAATACCAAGCTCTGGTCGCTTCTTCTGTCCTTTTCTCTGCTGCCACTCCCAGGCTGCTGAGAATTTCTGCGAATGATCACAGAGCCGTGCTCCCAGGGTCCACGCTGATGCACGCAATCTTTCCCAGGCTGGATTCTCACTGCTGTTCAGGCAATGACTTTACTCACCCCTCGTTGAGTTGCTGATGCATCTCTCATAGTATCTATTCCAATTTTTTCCATATTCCTTAAGACTCCCTCAACCCCACTCCTTCTCCAGGAACACTTCACCCTTAGCATGTGGTCATTCTGCTAGAATGTAGCTCCCCCATTCCTTCAAATGGATGCTCCCCTGACTTCACTCCAGGGAGACTCAATCACCATAGCAACCACTGCTGGCTTTAGTTCATTTCATCAGAAACCCCAACTGGCAGAGACGGCTGAATCGGGGAATTTTTGCAGGAAGATTTTGGGAGCTCTTGATACTGAGGGCTGAAATCTTAAAGGCAGCTTTAAATTTAAATAACCAGAAAATAACAGGTCCATAAGCACAACAGAGAAGGAAAGGGTGGGTCTAGAAACAGCAATTTCTTGTCCTGCTAATTTCTTTGAGGGAAGTCATAGGTTCTATGGAAACAAAGAGGTAGGGATCAGCTGGAGTTTGAGATCCTGATATCAAAAGACATCATTATGTCTTGTTTCATTCCTTCCAATATATGTTGGAGGTACAGACTTTAAAGGAAGAAAACGAATATCTAAAACAGTTTTTCCTTTAATCATAATTTCAAAACTGATTTATGGAGTTAGGAGGGTAAAGTGTGATATTGTAAGCCTATTTGGCAAATATTTGTTGCTGTTCTCTTTGTGTTGCTGTTCTCATTGTGCTAGGATATGGAAAAGAATGAATACAATATACAATCTGTCCTAATGGGAGATACGTACACATTAAGAGAAATGGAAAAGTTTACAATTAGACCAACGTCAGCTCTTCCAGAGACATTTCTACCACAAAGCACAAGCATTTGCAAGCCTACATGGGAACTCCATGAATTTGCAGAACCCTGCTTGGTAAAGAAACCACTCAACCTTTATAGCACATCCAAGTTTCCAAAGCATTTGAATCAGTTCACCATAAGGCAACAAGCTCTCCTTTAAAAGACTCATCCTTCACAGTTCTTAGGCATGTGAATTTTCCCTTTCATCACCCTTAAACTTAATGACATAGCAGCTGAAAACGAAGACCTCTCTTGACCAAAATTTGACGATAAAAATTTGGGATTATACAACATATAACTATAATAAAATGTGGTCACTCTGTAATACACAAAAGAACAAAGAACAGTGGGAAACACAGGAAAAAGGGCAATTTATTTTGTTCTAGGGACTTGGGCAAAGCTTCACAAAAGAGAAAATGTTTCAGCTGTAATTTGTCTTCCTCCTTCATTCCTAAGTGATAAATTATATTCTCCTTTTTGGGAAATTAAAAAATACATTTTTTTAATTATAAGAGAAATATATATTTACAGAAATTAGAATGCACCATAAGAGTTTGGATTCCAGTTCTTCGCTCTTCACAGGTGAGTAACCATGAAGCTTCTGAGGACACTCCATAATCTTGAGTACAGGGATTTTAGAAGCCAAGTGATGAAGACAGCATTTGTTATAATCCGGCCTTTAAAAACAAAATGCTGTAAACTACACTAAATGGGAATGGGCAAGCGAGAAGAGAGAGAAACTGTCCAGAAAGCTAATTCCTTTTCAACTCTTGCCAGCCTCAGTCTAGACTTGCCAGAAGATCTTTGCTAGGTTATGGATTTTTGGTGTTTTTATTAAGGACTATCTGGAATAGAGCCTCATTCCTCCTCTACTCCAGAAGGTGATAGTCACTGATTCACTCTTCATATCCCTTAAGCTTGCATGATTTAATTTCTTTCTTCCCATTAAATTAGAATTAAAAAAAATCTTATTAGTTTCCTCCAAGGGTCTTGGAAAGATAAAGGAAACTGTCAAGACTTAAGAGTGTCATAAACCTTGGGGACACACATGGCACTCAAATACTAGAGATGAGATGATATCTAATGATATCATTTTCAAAAATGTCTTTTATTATTTTGCCATGTCCTGAAATCCCATAAAAGCGTAACAGAAATGAGTCTGGGGTTTTACTAAGTTAAAATTTGCAAAGAAGGAGGAAAAGGGATGATAATGTCATTGATTTTCATTATTGTTCATTGCAAATTCCACGAAAAAGTAAAATATTAGTCAAGATGCAAAATTAGATGACTCCGTCATCAAGAGGGCAAAGCAAGGTGCTTAAAATCTAACAAGACTGATGAAAGAAGAAAGAACATCATCAATCAAAATCTCAAGTTTTACATTGGCAGCACTTTCTGTGCTATTTCCCAAGTTTTTCTAGGGCTCCACCTATTATACTTGGAATCACTGACATTGCTGAAAGCATTTTAAAGGCATTAATTATCTAACTTACTGGCTTAATGACATATGGTGCTCATCTCAGGAGAATAGCAAATGGATAGGTATCAGGAACCCTTCTTTGGTGACAGAAAACCAAGCGACAAAAAAGAAGCGGTTTGTCCTAAAACATCTAAAAGGCAGTTTGGAAATAACAGCTAGACTCAAGTTTGGTTCAGCCCAATTTAAAAAAAAAAAAAAAAAAGCCACCTCATTCACTGACACCAAAATATGTTCACCTACAAAATGATTTCTTTTTCTGGCGTGATTTTTTTTTCCTTTGTTCAGCCTCGGAGATAATACTAATGATTACCAGCGATGGTAGTGAAAGCCAAGCTTAATCACCATAATTGACAATTAAGTTGGATAACAACACAGAGACAGGTGATTTCACACAAGGCTAATGAAAATGGGCTATTAAAATCCACACACGTTTGGCAGCAATTATGAGCTCCTGGAGCCATTTGCTTTGAAATGTGCACATTTCACAGGTGGCTGCCTGCCAACAAGACACCTTTGAGCAGGACTGAGAAACCAAGAGGAAAAGACAGAGTTGCCACAGATTTTCTTAAGTGCCATTGCTTTTCAGTGGCTTGCTGGATCTTTACGTTACAGGCCAGATGTTTTAAAGCCAAAGAAAGATGCAAAGTTCACAGCTGTAGAGATTGACAGACAGCCCGTTTTGAGCCACGATGGAATTGGCAGAGGACTGGCAAATGCAGAAGGAGAAAGCAGAGAGGACCCCATGGGATAAGTGCTGGACCCTGTACGAAAGGCCTGGATTTCTTGTCTAGAGTACATAGAAGACACTTAACAGTTTTCACAAAATGTAGAATGGAAGTAATAATCCCTGTTTCCCAAATTTGATAGTATGGTTAAGTGAGTTCAGTTCCTTGAAGGGCACTTGGATTCAGAGGCTGAGGTTACTTTGCTGCAGTTTCATGCATATCCTAGATCCCTGCTGTTACTCGTTCGTATCAGTATGCCACCATTCTGCTCAAAGCCTGTCTCCTTTCAGCTCTTCACTGTCTGGATATACCAGTTAGTAGGGAAGTTAGTCAACTTTTTTTAAAGACAGGAAACCAAATAACAAAGAGCAGTGACGACTTGCCTGAAGGAAGTCTGGGAATCACATCTGTATTCAAATACAAGGGTTGAATCTGCTTTTTAGCCACTCTGAGAATCTGTCTTTTAATTGGTACATTTAGACCATCCTCGTTTAAAGTGATTATTGATGTTGTTGAATCAATATTTACTGTTTGTTTAACTGTTTTCTATTCATTGTACTTGTTCTTTTTAAAAATTTCTTTTTCTGCATTTTCTGGTTTTACAAGATTCCATTTTGTCTCTTCTTTTAGCATATCAATTACATGTTCCTTTCCATTTTTTAAGTATTTGCCCTCTGGTTTGCCATATACATCTACAGTTAATATTTCTTTCTCTTCATGTGTATATAACAGAATATTTCCAATTCTTCCCTCTCATCTCTTACAACATTACTGTCATTCATTTGACTTGTCCATGTGAATATAATCACCCAATGCATTGTTACTGTTATTACGTTAAACAATTATCTTTTCAATCAGTTGAGAATAAGAAAAACAAAACATTTATTTTACTTTTATTTCTTCATTCCCTGACACTTTTCCTTTCTTTATATGGATCCAATTTCTGACCTAGATCCTTTTCTGCTCCACAAAGAACAACTTTACTTTTTCTTACAGGGCAGGTCTGCCAACAATGACTTCTCTAAAGTTTTTCTTCTGTGAAAAAGTCTTTAGTTCTTCTTCAGTTTTGAAGAATAAGTTCACTGGATATAAAATTCTAGGTTAGTAGGTTTGTTTCTCTCAAAACTTCAAATACTTCACTCCATTCTCTTCCTGCTTGTGTGGTTTCTGATGAGAAGTCATCTGTCATACTTTTTCTTGTTTCTCTATATGTAAGTTGTTTTTTCCTCTGGCTTGTTTGAAGGATTTCTCTTTGCCTTTCTGAAGTTTGAATATGATATGCCTATGTATAGTGGGTTGTTTTTTTTTTTTTTAATTTATCCTGCTTGGTGTTCTCTGAGCTAACTGAAACTGCAGTTTCGTGTCGTCATTATTTTGGAAAAGTCTTGGATATTTTTATTTCAGATATGTCTTCCGTTCCATTCTTTTTCTTCTCCTGATATTTCAGTTGGGCATGTTACACTTCTTGAAATTGTTTCACAGTTCTCGGATGTTCTATTATAATTGTTTCACTGTACTTGGTATTTACATTTATGTTGTGGGAGTTTCTAGTAATCCATCTTCAAGTTCGTGGATTCTTTCTTCAGCCATATTCAGTCTTCTGAGCCCATCAAAGGCATTCTTTATTTCTGTCACACTGTTTTTGATTTTTCCTTAGAGTTTTCATCTCTCTGCTTACATTATCAATCTGGTCTTACATGTTGTCCACCATTTTCTTTAGAGCCGTTAACATGTCATAGTTATTTTAAATTTTGAGCCTAGAAAAAAAAAATTTGTGTCATAGCTGGGTCTGCTTATAATACTTATATTGTCTTTTTTAGACTGCTTGCCTTTTTTCCTACATTTTAAAATGACGTGAAATTTTTTTTTGAAAGCTATATATGTATACTAAGTAATAGCAACTGAGGTAAATAGGGCTATCATGTAAGGTTTTATGTTTCTCTGGCTGGGAGTTATGCAGTATTTAGTATTTGCCGTAGCTATAGGTGTTGGAGCCTTAAATTTCCTCTAGTGTCCTTGTTTTCGTCTCCCTTGTTGTCTTTGGGTTTCCCTAGAAATGTGTTCTTAATTAGATTCTGTATCTAACTCTCTCTTTTATAATCTGCTTTTATTATACTGGAGTCCTATTGTAATAATACAGTATTGGGAGGGGAGGAGGGGAAACATTTTTTAATCATCTGCTTAAATCTCCTTTTTTTTTTTTTTTTAAAGTGAGCAAAGTCCCTGGGTTGTAATTTCCAGAATAATTGCTTAGCCTTTTTTCTCCTTCCTTATGTGAGACAAGATGGGTAGAGAGTGCACTGGAGTTGTCTAATTATCCCTATGTTTGATCAGATAAGGCCCTGGTAAAGTAGTTTCTGTTAAGGGCAGGTCTTTGTTACGAAAAATAGAACACTCCGGGCTAATTTCTAAGGGTTGCTTTCCCTTTTTTCCCTGCCCAAAGCACAAGGAGCTACTTTCTTTCATCTTCACTGTGAGATCCTTGGTTGGGCTTTTAGAAGTGAAATATATGTTCATAGCTGCAATGTTTACAATAGCAAAGACCTGGAACCAACCCAAATGCCCATCTACAATAGACTAGACAAGGAAAATGTGGCACATATACACCATGGAATACTATGCAACCATAAAAAATGATGAGTGTGCCCTTTGTAGGGACATGGATGAATCTGGAAACCATCATTCTCAGCAAACTGACACAAGAACAGAAAATCAAACATCACATGTTCTCACTCATAGGCAGGTGTTGAACAATGAAAACACATGGGCACAGGGAGGGGAGCATCACACACTGGGGTCTGTCGGGGGGGCCAAGGGAGGGACATGGGGGGGTGGGGAGGTTGGGGAGGGATAACATGGGGAGAAATGCCAGATATAGGTGATGGGGGATGGAGGCAGCAAACCACATTGCCATGTGTGTACCTATGCAACAATCCTGCATGATCTGCACATGTACCCCAGAACCTAAAGTACAATTTTAAAAAAAAAAGTATGTGTGGGGAACCCTCACACTGTGTCACCAGGAGTTTTTAACTATCAAGCTAATTTGCAATCAGTCTGTAGCTATTTGTCAATTACTATTTAAGTGTTCCTACCAGTTACTGACTTCAACAGTTTCTGCTCCTGGTGAGTTGTGATTCTCTGTATCTGCCCATCTCTCTATTTTTCAGAGTGGTGGTTTGTTTGCCCTGTGACCTCATTTCTCTGGGGGAATCTCAGTTGGTGATTTTTTATTTGTTCAGCTTTTTTCTTGTTTTGCCAGTTTTTTCTTGTTAGGGTAAATAAAATCACTAAAATTAATTTTACCTGTTTCTTTTTAGATTTTAATGTGGCTACTAGAAAATTTCAAATTACATTATTTGACTCACATTTTTCCATTTGCCTACACTGCTGTATGGTTTAAAATATGTGTCTTTGATTTATTATCATCTACTTTTAAATGTTATAATGATATTTCACATATAATTTGAAACTCTTAAAATAATATTCCATTCTCCGTCCTGTCCCTTGTGCTATTGTTGTCATATATTTTACTTCTGCATGTTATAAACCACACACTGAATTATTTTGATGTTAGAATTAAATTATACATTAAAGATCTTAAAAAATGAGGAGAAAAGTCTTTTCTATGTAACCACATGTATACTATTCACAGTACCCTCCATTCTTTGTGTAGATATAAGTTTGCAAGTTACATCATTTCCTTTTGTCTGAAGAACTTTATTTAACATTTCTTGTAATGCAGACCTGCTCCTGCTTAATTTTGTCATCTTTTGTTTATCTGAAAAAAAGTTTTGATTTAGTATTCATTTTTTTTTCTTTTTTTTTTGATTTTGATTTTACTTTAAGTTCTGGGAACATGTGCAGAACATGTGGATTTGTTACATAGGTGTACCTGTGCCATAGTGCTTTGCTGTATCTATTGACTCATCCTCTAAGCTCCCTCCCCTAGCCTCCCAACCCCCAACAGGCCCCGGTGTGTGATGTTCCCCTCCCTGTGTCCATGTATTCTTAGTTTTCAACTCCCACTTATGAGTGAGAACACGCGGTGTTTGGTTTTCTGTTCCTGTGTTAGTTTGCTGAGGATAATGGCTTCCAGCTTTATCCCTGTCCCTGCAAAGGACATGATCTCATTCCTTTTTATAACTGCATAGTATTCCATGGTGTATATGTACCATATTTTCTTTATCCAGTCTATCACTGATGGTCATTTGGGGATTCCATGACTTTGCTATTATAAATAGTGCTACAGTAAAGATACGTGTGCATGTGTCTTTAGAGTAGAATGATTTATAATCTTTTGGGTATATACCTAGTAATGGGATTGCTGAGTCAAATGGTATTTCTGGTTCTAGATCCTTGAGGAATTGCCATGCTGTCTTCCACAATGGTTGAACTAATTTACATTCTCACCAATAATTTAATGAGAAGTGCCTGTTCATATACTTGATATAGTTTTTGGTGGGGTTGTTTTTTTCTTGTAAATTTGTTTAAGTCCTTTGTAAATTCTGGATATTAGTCCTTTGTCAGATGGGTAGATTGTAAAAAATTCTCCCATTCTGTAGGTTGCCTGTTCACTCTGATGACAGTTTCTTTTGCTGTGCAGAAGTTTAGTTTAATTACCTCCCATTTGTCAATTTTGGCTTTTGCTGCAATAGCTTTTAGCATTTTCGTCATGAAGTCTTTGCTTATGCCTGTGTCCTGAATGGTATTGCCTAGGTTTTCTTTTAGGGATTTTATAGTTTGGAATTTTATGTCTAAGTCTTTAATTCATCTTGAGTTAATTTTTGTACAAGGTGTAAGGTAGGGGTCCAGTTTCAGTTTTCTGCATAGGGCTAGCCAGTTTTCCAAGCATTATTTATTAAATAGGAGATCCATTCCCCATTGCTTGTTTTTGTCAGGTTTGTTGAAGATAAGATGGTTGTAGATGTGTTGTGTTATTTCTGAGGTCTCTGTTCTGTTCGATTGGTATATATGTCTGTTTGGTACCAGTACCATGCTGTTGTGGTTACTGTCACTTTGTAATATAGTTTGAAGTCAGGTAGCATGATGTCTCCTGCCTTGTTCTTTTTGCTTAGAACTGTCTTGGCGAAATGGGGTCTTCTTTAATTCCACAAAAATTTAATGTAGGTTTTTTCTAATTCTGTGAAAAATGTCAAGGATAGTTTGATGAGAATAGCACTGAATCTCTAAATTACTTTGGGCAGTATGGCCATTTCCACAATATTGATTCTTCCTATCCATGAAAATAAAATGTTTTTCCATCTGTTTGTGTCCTCTCTTACTTCCTTGAGCAGTGGTTTGTAGTTCTCCTTGATGAGGTCCTTCACATCCCTTGTTAGCTGTATTCCTAGGTATTTTATTTTCCTTGTAGCTGTTGGGGGCGGACAGCAACGTATTAAAGCTTTTGTACATGGCATTTGAGGTTGGGGTATGGAAAATTACTGAGGCACTGTGTGTGTTATTTGTGCATGGGAATGAAACTCCTCGACCCTGAAAACAGGACAGGGATTGGAGTGTAAGGAACGCTGAAAACAGCCTCCTGAGATTGCAGCTTGAGCGTTGTGCAAGGTAGGTGCCTCAGCAACCCACCTCACATGGCCATCTAGTGGATGTTTGTAGTTAATACGAAGCCCTTTCAATTAGTACCTGGCGGGATGCGGGGGTGGATTTTCTCAGAAGAGCCACCTGCCAGCCCTGCTCAGCTGGAATTGTCTAAGTACTTCATTCAGCATTCACTGCAAGCTATAATCTCTGCAAATGGTGACCCCGACGTGATTGCCTTGAAGTTACACGTGAAGGAGGAGAGCTCGTCAATTTTCGGGGAATCCTGGTAAGGAACAGTCCTGACTCCCATCAGGACATGAGCAAGTATAAAATATCAGGGGTTAGGATATCATGGGTCAAGAAATGACCAAAGAGCAGAAAATACTTTTTAAAACAGAGCAACAGCTACTTAAGGCAATCCAGTGCACTGTGGAGCCTGGAGCTCTGTGCAAGCTTATGCTCTTAATTCAGCAGGAATGTCCATGGCTTCCTGATCAAGGAACCTTAGATTTAGAATTACGGGAGCAGGAAGGTCACTGCCTGAAAAGAGGATATAAGCAAAGTCATTTCCCTAACGTTACTATTTTGACCACCTGGGTGCTGGTATGCTCTGTGTGGTAAATTCTTTATCTGCCAGATTGTGGTGAGTCACACTGCCCATCTTCTCCACCTGAAGAGAATTCAGATTTAAAGCAGAAGGAAGAGCAGGCATCAGAACAACAGGCAGAGATTTCTCTCCCCACTTCATTCCCTTCTATGGGGAATAAGAAAAAGATTTTAGTGATGATGAAAATGGACCGGAGCCTTTTCCTCCCCCTATAGAAAAGCCATTGCCCTCTTTCCTCCACCCTTAAAGGGACCTGCATCTGTTGGTTCCGTCCAGGCAACAGTGCCTCCCATCCTCCTTAAGTAGATTGGAGGCCGCCCAAGGGACTGTTCTTGGATAAGACCCCCAGGCAGCAAACATCTATATGATCAGGTGGCCATGTCTCCTCGATAAACTTTCCTGCTGGAGGAGTGCCTCCAGGACGGAAGGAAAGTGGCTGATTATGATTGTCTTCCTACTATGTATTTCTCACTTCCTATTTCCAGCATCGGCCTTTCTGGCCGTCTGGGTTTTTTTTTGTTTGTTTGTTTGTTTGTTTCCCTGGAGTATAAAGGAAAGTTGCATGCTGCCTCCTGAGTTTTATCCCAGAAAGCTCTGGCTTTCTTGCTGCCCACAGAGGCCTGGGGCAGGAGAGTTGCTAAGATGCCATGGAGTGCCCATTTAGTCACTGGCAGTCTAGGCAAGTTGACCCTTTCTGGGTTTGTGGTGACAGAGGGGAGGCCAAGTGGTGCAGATGGAATCCCTGGGTGGCTGTGGGCAGCTCCAGCCCGGTCCTGAGATGCCTCCTCACCATGGTCACGTGCCTCAGTATTTTTCCATGTCCAGACCTCAAATGTCATGTACGTAAGCTTGAATATGTCGCCGTGCGCCCCCTACAGTAGTAACTGTGAATGGGAGCTCATTCATGATTTGGCTCTCTGATTGGCTATTATTGGTGTATAGAAATGCTTGTGATTTTTGTGCATTGATTTCGTATCCTGAGACTTTGCTGAAATTGCTTACTAGGTTAAGGAGTTTTTAGGCTGAGATGATCGGGTTTTCTAATTATACAATCCTGTCGTCTGCAAACAAAGACAATTTGACTTCCTCCCTTCATGTTTGAATATCATTTATTTCTTTCTCTTGCCTGATTGCCCTGGCCAGAACTTCCAATACTATATCGAATAGGAGTGTGGCAGAGGGCATCCTTGCCTTGTACCAGTTTTCAAAGGGAATGCTTCCACCTTTTGTCCATTCAGTATGATATTGGCTGTGGGTTTGTCATAAATAGCTCTTATTATTTTGAGGCATGTTCCATCAATACCTAGTTTATTGAGAGTTTTAAACATGCATCCATTGAGATAATCATGTAGTTTTTGTCTTTAGTTCTGTTTATGTGATGGATTACATTTATTGATTTGTGTATGTTGAACCAGCCTTGCGTCTCAGGAATGAAGCTGACTTGATTGTGGTGGATAAGTTTTTTAATGTCCTGCTGGATTCGGTTTGCCATTATTTTATTGAGGATTTTTGCATCGATATTCCTGAAGTTTTTTTTTGTGTGTGTGTGTATGTGTCCTGTAAGGTTTTGGTATCAGGATGATGCTGGCCTCATAAAAGGAGTTAGGGAGGAGTTCCTCCTTTTCAATTGTTTGGAATAGTTTCAGAAGAAAAGGTGCCAGCTCCTGGTACCTTTTCTGGTAGACTTTGGCTGTGAGTCCATCTGGTCCTAGGACTTTTTGTGTGGTAGGCTATTAATTACTGCCTCAATTTGAGAACTTGTTATTGGTCTATTCAAGGATTTGATTTCTTCCTGGTTTAGTCTTGGGAGGGTGTATGTGTTCAGGAATTTACCCATTTCTTCTAGATTTTCTAGTTTATTTGCGTAAAGGTGTTTATAGTATTCTCTGATGGTAGTTTGTATTTCTGTGGGGTCAGTGGTGACATAGCCTTTATTTTTTTAATTGTGTCTATTTGATTCTCCTCTCTTATCTTATTTGTCTAGCTAGCAGTCTATTTTCTTAATCTTTTCCAAAAAAAAACCCAGCTCTTAGATTCATTGATTTTTTTGGAGGGTTTTTCGTGTCTCTGTCTCCTTCACTTCTGCTCTGATGTTAATTTCTTGTCTTCTGCTAGCTTTTGATTTCCTCTTGTTTTTCCAGCTCTTTTAGTGGTGAAGTTAGAGTGTTGATTTTAGATCTTTTTAGCGTTCTGATGTGGGCATTTAGTGCTATAAATCTCCCTCTTAACACTGCTTTAGCCGCAATCCAGATTCTGTTACATTGTCTCTTTTTTCTCACTAGTTTCAAAGAACTTCCGGATTTCTGCCTTAATTTCATTATTTACCCAGAAGTCATTCAGGAGAAGGCTGTTCGGTTTTCATGTAGTTTTGTTGTTTTTAGTGAATTTCATAATCCTGAGTTCTAATTTGATTGCACTGTGGTCTGAGAGACAGTTTCCAACTATGACTTCAGTTCTTTTGCATTTGCTGAGGAGTGTTTACTTCGAATTATGTGGTCTGTTCTAGACTAAGTACTATGTGGCACTGAGAAGAATGTATATTCTATTGATTTGGAGTGGAAGGTTATGTAGATGTCTATTAGGTTCACTTGATCCAGAGCTGAGTTCAAGTTTGAATATCCTTGTTAATTTTCTGCCTCATTGATATGTCTAATATTGACAGTGGGGTGTTAAAGCCTTCCACCATTATTGTGTGAGAGTCTGTCTCTTTCTAGGTCTCTAAGAACTTGTTTTATGAATCTGGGTGCTCCTGTATTGGGTGCATATATATTTAGGATACTTAGTTTTTCTTGTTGAATTGATCCCTTTGCCATTATGCAGTGCCCTTCTTTGTCTTTTTATCTTATTTCATATTCCAGGATACATGTGAAGAACGTAAGTAAACATATGCCACAATGGTTTGCTGCACCGATCAACCCATCACCTAGGTATTAAGCCCTGCATGCATTAGCTATTTATCCTGATGTTCTCCCTCGCCCCCACCCCCTCAACAGGCCCTAATATATGTTGTTCCCCTCCCTGTGTCCATTGTTCAGCTCCCACTTATAAGTGAGAACATGCAGTGTTTGGTAAACTTTCAAACTTCAAAGACATTATTTTCGACCACAACTCAGAAGAAGCTGTAGTGAACAGTGAGATGGCTGGTTGTTGTTGACTGAAATTTTCACCCTCCATCACTAATTACATACCACTTAAATGCATTTTATTAGGTAGGTCAGACTCGTTACAAGTACTATTTCTTAGACATTTAAGTAGTATACATTTTTGCTAAATGGTGAAAAACAAATTATGTGATCATCTAAATGGGCTCCAGACTCCACGTGCCATTTTTTTATACTTTCACTGTTTTCCCCACCTTAGCTCCTTTCAGCATTCCCATAAATGCAGCTAGCATGTGTTCAGATCCTTCAGTGATATATTCCTGAACTGGGTTTTACCCTCTGAGACCCATTTTAGCATGTCCTTCAGAGCTTTTTGGCGGGCATCTCCTTGCCAGCAGGTGATGATGAAATCTTTCATGTGAAGCTCCTGATAGATAAAAATCTCTGGTGGTGGGCCTGGGGAAGGTGGCCCCGTACTGTTACATGTAGATGACTCCTCATATGGCAATTCTTCCAAATTTCTTCATCTGAGAGATAACAATGTTTGAAAACTCTCCACCTATGTTATCAAAATAATAATCGTATCCATCAGGAGAGGCTTTCTTCAAAGTTTCTTCAAAGACTCTACTGTCTTGTAGTTAAAGACAACAACAAATCCAAGCTTTTTAAGGTAGGCAATCTTTTTGTCAGGCCCTACTGCTCCAACTACTTTGCAGCCCTTGAGCTTTGCAACCTGCCCCACCGCAGAGCCCACAGCTCCAGGTGCTGCATTAACCATCACTGTTTCTCCACCCTTCACACCACAGAGGTCAAGTCAGCCAAAGTAAGACAGTGGCACTGTGTAGGACAACTCTGTTGGCAGCTTTTCAAGATCTTTCCCATCAGAAATGGAGTGTGCTTGTTCAGCCTGAGGGAGCCAGTCCAATGGTTCCTGCTAGTAAGGCTATATTTTTACTTTCCACAACTCTGGCCACTTGTTGCCCCATCATTGTATCACCTTCCTTCAGTATTTTGGTTGCCACTGTCATGTAAGAATCCATGGTGAGGAACAAAGCTTCAAGCAGGACCTCTCCATTTTTTAAGGGTGGGGGCTCAGCTGTCTTCGACTCAAAGTCACTACTAGTAGGATTGCCAACAAAGTGCTCCTTCAGGGTCCATCTCTTAGCATGAACCATCTTGACGCTCAGGAGCCTGAGGGTTCCACTGCCTGGTGAAGGTGACTGGGATGGCCTTCTTTGTCTTTTTTGATCTTTGTTGGTTTAAAGTCTGTTTCATCAGAGACTAGGATTGCAACCCCTGTTTTTTGTTTTGTTTTTTTCTTTCTCTTAGCTTAGTAAATTTTCCTCCATCCTTTTACTTTGAGCCTATGTGTGTATTTGCATGTAAGATGAGTCTCCTAAATGCAGCACACTCATGGGTCTTGACACTTTATCCAGTTTTCCAGTCTGTGTCTTTTAATTGGGGTATTTAGCCCATTTACATTTAAAGTTAGTTGGTTTTGTTTGTTTTTTGTTTTGACAGGGTTTCACTCTCATTGCCCAGACTGAAGAGCAATGGCATGATCTTGGCTCACTGCAACCTCCACCTCCTGGGTTCAAGCGATTATCCTGCCTAAGCCTCCCTAGTAGCTGGGATTACAGGTGCTTGTCACCACACCCAGCTAATTTTTGTATTTTTAATAGAGACAGGGTTTCACCGTGTTGGCCAGGCTGGTCTCAAACTCCTGACCTCAGGTGAGCCACCCGCCTTGGCCTCCAAGAGTGCTGGTATTACAGGTGCGAGCCACTGTGCCTCACCAAGGTTAGTATTGTTATGTGTGAATTTGATCCCGTCATCATGATGCTAGCTGGTTATTTTGCACACTAGTTGATACAGTTTCTTCACAGTGTCATTGGTCTTTATATTTTGGTGTTCTTTTGCAGTGGCTGGTACCAGTTTTTTCTTTCTATATTTAGTGCTTCCTGGAGGAGCTCCTGCAAGCCAGGCCTGATGGTGACAAAATCTCTTGGAATTTGCTTATCTGGAACAGATTTTATTTCTTCTTCGCTTATGAAGCTTAGTTTGGTAAGATACAAAACTCGGGGTTGGAAATTCTTTTCTTTAAGAATGTTTGATACTGGCTCCCAGTCTCTTCTGGCTTGTAGAGTTTCTGCTGAAAGATCTACTCTTAGTCTGAATGAGCTTCCCTTTGTAGGTGACCTGACCTTTGTCTCTGGCTGCCCTTAACATTTTTTCCTTTGTTTCAAGCTTGGTAATCTGATGATTATGTGTCTTGGGGTTGCTCTTCTCATGCAGTATCTTAATGGTGTTCTCTGTGTTTCCTGAATTTGCATGCTGGCCTGTCTTGCTGGGTTGGTGCAGTTCTCCTGGATGACATCCTGAAGTATGTTTTTCAGCTCGTTTCCATTCTCCCTGTCTCCTTCAGGTACTCCAGTCAATCACAGGTTTGGTCTTTTTACATAGTCCCATATTTCTTTGAGGTTTTGTTTGCTCCTTTTTATTCTTTTTTCTTTAATCTTGTCTGCATGCCTTATTTCAGCAAGGTGGTCTTTGAACTCTGATATCCTTTTTTTCCACTTGGTCGATTTGGCTATTGATTCTTTTGTGTGCTTCATGAAGTTCTCATGCTGTGTTTTTCAGCT
Organism: Sapajus apella; assembly: GCF_009761245.1. Lineage (NCBI taxonomy): Eukaryota > Metazoa > Chordata > Mammalia > Primates > Cebidae > Sapajus > Sapajus apella. The sequence continues at coordinate 241,847 of NW_022437127.1, read as the reverse complement.
CCATCGATCATTTATGTTCCTCTTTAAGCTGGTTATTCTAGTTAGCAGCTCCTCTAATCTTTTTTCGAGGTTCTTAGCTTCTTTGCATTGGCTTAGATCATGGTTCTTTAGCTCAGCAGAGCTTTTTTTTTTTTTTTTTTTTGAGACAGTCTCGCTCAGTCACCAGGTGCCAGGCTGGAGTGCAATGGCATAATCTCGGCTCACTGCAACCTCTGCCTCCCGGGTTCAAGCAGTTCTCCTGCTCAGCCTCCCGAGTAGCTGGGACTACAGGCATGCACCACCATGCCCAGCTAATTTTTTGTATTTTTAGTAGAGATGGAGTTTCACCATGTTGGCCAGAATGGTCTCAATCTCTTGACCTCATGATCTGCCCACCTCGGCCTCCCAAAGTGCTGGGATTACAGAGCAGAGCCTTTTTATTACCCATCTTCTGAAGCCTACTTCTCTCCATTCATCCATCTCATCCTCTGTCCAGTTCTGTACCCTTGCTGGAGACGCATTGCAACTATTTGAAGGAGAATAACCACTCTGACCTTTTGGGTGTTAGCATTTTTTCATTGATTTTTTCTTATCATCAAGAGTTTGTCTAGTTTCGATCTTTGAGGCTGCTGACCGTTGGATGGGGTTTTTGTGGGAACTTTTGTTGTTGATGCTGTTGTTGTTTTGTTTGTTTGTTTGTAATGGTAAGGTCCCTCTTCTGTAGGGCTGGTGCTGTTTGCTGGGGTTTCACTTCAGGCTGTATTCATCTGGTTCACTCCCATGCTTGCAGATGTCACTCAAGGAGGCTGGAGAACAGCAAAGACAAGTGCCTGCTCCTTATTCTGGGATCTCTGACCTCAAGGAGCACCAACCTGATGCCAGTAGGATTGCTCCTGTATAGATGTCTAATAGCCCCTGTTTGAGGGTCTCACCCCATTGGGTGGCACAGGGAACAGGACCTGTTTAATGAAGTAATTTGACTGCTCCTTGGTGGAGGGGTGTGTTTTGCTGGGGGAAACCCACTCATCTGGGCTGCCTGGATTTCTCAGAACTACCAGGAGGAAACGCTAAGTCTGCTAGTCCACAGAGACTACGGCCATCCCTACCCCTATAGGGTCAGGCTCAGAGAGATCAGGGTTCTGTCCCTGAGGCTCTAGCTGGAGTCGTTGGCATTCCTGCATGGAGGCCCCACCCAGTGAGGAAGGATGAGTCAAGATGAGGCTGAAGAGGCACTCTGGCTGCAGTCTGCCACAGCCAGTGTGTTGGGCTGGGGGAGATACCTCGTGGAACCAAGCTGTCCAGCTCCCCTGGCTCCAGCAGTAGAAAAGTACAGCCTGGAGCTCTAGAGATGGATGCTGCCCTTTCCCTGCCCAGCGAGCTTAGTGTGTTAGGCAGTTATAAGTCCCAGTGCTGGCTGCTGTCCCTTCCCCAAGGAGCTCAAATGGTTTAGACAGCAGGCAGCTGCAGCTGTGGTGCTGGTCCCCACTCCCCCTGGGAACTTGTCAGGCTTAAGCAGATTCTAGCTCAGAGGCTGTTGGGAATCTGCACAGCTTTGGGGTTGGGACCCTAGGCCCCAGTGGTGTGGGTTCACAAGGGAGGTCTTCTGATCCCTGGGTTACACAGTTCCATGAAAAAAGCACAGTTTCCCCAGCTGGGTAGCACTCTAACTCACCGCCTCCCTTGGCTTGGGGGTGGGGTCTCCCCTGCCCCGTATGGCTCTGGGGTATGCAGTCATACCACACTACTCTTCCTGCTTCTCTGTGGATCGCGACAGCCACCTCATTAGGTCTGATGAGAGAACCTGGCTACCTTGGCTGTTGATACAGGATTCACATGCTATTATGGTTCTTTGCAATGGGAGCCTCTGATGGCTGCTGCTTCTAGTTGGCCATCTGGGCCCCACCTTAGTATTCATTTCTGAGGGATAATTTCACTGGTTAGAAAATTGTGGGTAGACAAGGGTTTTTGTTTTTTTTTTTTTTTTTTTTTTTTTGGCGGGGGTGGGTTGTTTCCTACTTAAAAGTCACTGTTCCATTGCTTTTGGACCTAAGTATTCTTATAAGAGGTCGGTACTAATCTTTTTCCTATGTGTGCACAATGTCTTTTTCTAGTTGTTCTGATATGTGTAAAGTACCTTTGTTCAGTCAACCAGTCTTCTAGTTTTCAATGGCTTGATTGTTGTATGCTTTGGAGTGGTTTGGGGTGGGTATATGTGTGCCTCTTTCTTGAAGTTCACTGAGATTCTTTATTCTCTGTATTTATAGCTTTCAACAAAGTTAGAAACTGTTGAGCCATTATTTTTCTGCCCCAGTCTGTCTCATCTCTTTCTGGGACACCAAGTCTGTATATACTATGTGCTTTAATATTCCCGCAAGTCACCGAAACTTCGTTTTGTCAGTCTTCTTTTTCTCTTTGATGCATTTTGGATATATTCTATTGCTATGTCTTTAAATTTAATATTTCTTCTACAGTCTCTGACCTGCCATTAGCTTATCCAGTAAATTTTTTATCCTGGTATTTTGTCACCTCTAAGAGTTCTACAGTGCCCATATTTATATCTTCCATTTATCTCATTATGTTCATGTTTATTTTACATTTTGAACATATAAACAAATTTATAGTCTCTGTTTTAACATCCTTGTCCACTAGTTCTATCATCTTTTTCATTTCTGATTCTGTTTCTATTGTCTGATATATGGTTGGGCTGTGT
>NW_022437127.1:157806-239148 GCF_009761245.1 Sapajus apella | reverse complement strand
CTACCCAAATCTCATCTTGAATTGTAACTCCCAGATTTACCACATGTCATAGGAGGAACCTGGTGGGAGGTAACTGAATTATGGGCGTGGGTCTTTTCTGTGCTGTTCTCATGACAGTGAATAAGTCTCACAAGAGCTGATGGTTTTAAAAGCAGGAGTTTCCCTGCACAAGCTCTCTTCTCTTGCCTGTTGCCGTGTGACACATCCTTTCCCCTTCCACCATGACTGTGAGCCCTCCCAAGCCAAGTGGAACTGTCAACTGCCCTCTTTCTTTTGTAAATTACCCAGTCTCGGGTATGTCTTTATCACCAGGGTCCAAACAGACTAATATACCAGGTTACGGGCCTTATTTTTCTGCCCTCTGTGTAACATTTTTTATTGGAAGCTGGACATTGTGAATTATACATGGCTGGTTGCTGGATTTTTTGTTTTTTGTATTGAAAAAAATGATTATTGGAGTGTGTTCTCTCTAGCAGTTAAATTACTTGTGTTGTTTTATCTTTTGAGACTTGTTTTTAAGTTCTTTCAGGATAAATCTATAGTATTCTTATAGTATTGATTATTCTAGGGCTAACTTGGCCTCACTTCCAAGGCATGGCCTTTCTGGGTTCCCTACTAAATGTTTTACGTATTCAGTGTGGTCTTTCTATCTTTCCAGTCTGTCTGTTGGGAACTATATTTTCTAGCCCATTGTAATCTCTAGGGATATTCTTGTTTTCTTTCTAGCAATTTTTTTTTTCTTTCCTAGAAGCTGTTCTTGCCTAGCCTCTGGGAGGTTTGCCCTACCATTCATAGATTTCCATTGTTATTGATTCATAGAGACAACTATACACGGATCTGGAAGTCTTCCTCTCTTTCTCCCTTCTCTTGGTTACTCTATGCCAAAATTCAAGCCCCCTTGAACTGTAGTCTCTTTTTTTAGTTAACAGTTTGCCATGATTTGTCTTGGTTCCCTCCCTGTGCCACAATCCAAAAATTGTCTGAGAATAAAGTTTCAGTAGGCTCACTTTGCTTATTTCACTTCTTTCAGGTGTTATAGTTCTGAGCTTTCCATTGGCCAGTGGCCTAAAAATGTTTCTTTCCTTGTTTATTTGTTTGTTCATTTTATTGGTCTAGTTTTATAACAGTCTATAGTGGAAGCATACTTCTGGACTCTATTACTTCCTCATGGCCAGAAGCAGAAAACACCTTACAATCTGCTAGCTTTTTCTCATAAAGCCCACTCAACAATTTTCACGTACCTATCATTAGCTATAACTTAGTGACATAGCCACTGCTAGCAGCAGACGTAGCTGGAATGCGTCATTATTTAACTGGACACATCACACACACACACACACACACACACACACACTAACAAACACCAGTGACTTGTTTCATACTGGGGAAGAATAGATATCATGCTGGCAACTAGCGGTTTCTGCTACAAATTTCTTTATCTTGTTTTCATCCATTTTAATCAAACCTCTAAATTTGATGTAATGTAATGTTTGATGTAATATGAATGTATCACTTATTTAACCATTTCTCCTCTATTAATGAACATTTAACTTGTCTGAAGTTTTATTTTATTTTTTTGCTGCTACAAACCATACACACATATATACATAGACATATATGTCTATTACATACTGAAGTGGTCTTAAAAATAATAGTAGTATGTGACACAGAAGTCAACCAACCAGAAGTTTCGCTAGTTCAAATAGGACAAATGCCAGCTGTGAACAAATGGTATAATCAGTCTGGTATTTAATAATGAAAATCAGCTGTGCATACATCTGTGTAAGCATATCCTTCATACACTTCTCTGCTTTTATATCTATGTGATAGATTTCCAGAATTAAAAACACGTGGTGGAAGGGTATGTGTAGTTTAAATTTTAACAAATATTGTCAGATGGCTTTTTAAAAAGGCTGTAATATACCACATTTCTACCAAAAATGTATGAAAGCAGCCTATCACTGTCAACAGATTTTGTCACTTTAAATTCTGGCAGTTTAATGATGAAAAGTATATATTGTTACTTTAATGTGCATTCTCGACTGCAAATGAAGCATAGCGACTGCTTATATACTTATTAACCCTTTCTTCTCTCTCCTCCCTTTCTGTTCGTTTTCTCTCACTCTCGCTCTGTTTTGTAAAGTTTACGGTTTTTTTCTGGAGTCAATTACATAATCAATTTTTATAAATGTCTCATGAGATATACAAAACTTGTATATTCTTTTTTAAGGCATGTTAAGTTCTATGTATTATCTCTTAAATCAAATTTGATTGTGTTGCTCAATTTCTCCAAGTTATTCTTTATCCATTAGCTGTAGCTAATTCTAAAAGACTTCTTTTTTTTTTTTTTTTTACACTTTAAGTTCTGGAATACATGTGCAGAACGTGCAGGTTTGTTGCATAGATAGAAATGTTACACAGTGGTTTGCTTCACCCATCAACCCGTCAGTGACATTAGGCATTTCTCCTAATGCTATCCTTCCCCAGCCCCCCACCCCGACAGGCCCTGGTGTGTGATTTCCCCTCCCTGTGTCCATGTGTTCTCGTTGTTCAACTCGCACTTATGAGTGAGAACATGCGGTGTTTGGTTTTCTGTTCCTGTGTTAGTTTGCTGAGAACTATGGTTTCTAGCTAAAAGACTTCTTTCATTGTTTCTGTCTACATTGTATTTTTATTTCATTTTCTTGGATTTCTATTAGTTTTTTTAAATTTTACATATTTAGCTACTGTGGTTTTTTTGATACAAACTGATTTATGTCTTTTTTTTTTAACAAAGTATACATTTTTATCTTTTTCTTGGTGATTTTTAACCTTGAATTCCATTTTGTCTGATTTTGATACTATTACTTCTATATATCTTGTGTTCTAATACTGATTCTCTGACGCCAACTAGGTGTTTATAATTCAACTAAATTCTGGCACTAGCCAGCTGGAGTTCTTTAGATGCCTGCTGTAGGTGACATCTCCAGACTACCCACACTTCTGACTGACTTGCTACAAATTTGCAGGTTCCTAGGAATGCCCTCAGGCTTGATAACTCAGTAGAATACTATAATGACAGAAATCACTGAAAGCACTAGATTTACAATTATATTTTATTATAACGGATACAACTCAGGAACAGCCAAATAAATGAGACACCTTGTGCCAGGTCTGGGAAGGAAGGTCCCAAACACAGAGCTTCTCTGCCCTCTCCCTTGGAGTCAGGGTATGTCACCTTCCTGACAATGTGTTCATCAACCAGGAAACGTACCGGAACCCCAGTGTCTTGACTTTTTTCAATTGGGATTTCGTTACAGAGCCATGATTGATTAAGTCGTTAGCCACATGATTGAACTGAATCTCTAACACCCCTGTCTTCTCCAGAGGTCAAGGAGCTAATTTCTAGCTTTCTAATCATGTTTTTGACCTGTCAACCGTCAGTCCCCATCTTAAAGCTGTAGGGGCCCTAGGTAATCACCTCATTAGCATAACAAAGCCACCTCGATTACTAGGAAATCTCAAGCGTTTTTGAATTTCTGTGCCAGAAACTGAGAAGAAAAGATGATATAGATATAGATAGACAGATAGATATGGATGTATAATACTACACATTTCTTTGTGGATCCCTTTAACCTTTTTTATAACAATGTTTTAAGAATGATTTTTATAAACAAACATACATGGGAATTTAAAACCCTATTTGACAGATTTTATCTTTAAAAATGTTTTCAACACAGAATATCAGATCTTTTATTGTCAAATAATCAGTGAGTCTCTGTTAAAGAAGGGATTGACTTCATTCTCATTTAATATAATGACTGAGTTGATTATATTATCTTCCTCTTCTTTTATATTTAATAGGTAAGTATTCTTCATTTTTTCTTCTTTCCCTCTTCCTAATGTTAGCCAGTTTGATCAAATTGCTTTTTAATCCCTTTGTGCTATGCTAATTTCAGAATTTGTTTTTTTAGTTCACTTAATGGTAGCTTTCTCTTTCCCAGTATCAAGAATCAAAAACATATTGCTTTATTTTATACACAAACAAGAAACCAAATATTTACCCCCTGTTAAAACACAGCAGGCCCACAGTAGAGTCACTCCTGCTAAGCTTCTATGTGACCAACTAAAATCTAAAATGTTTCCTTTCTGAGCAATTGGGAGAGAGTTGATAACCCAATTCCGTTAAGCTATCAAGATTCACTATAAGAAAAGTAAATTTGAAAAGATGCACTGCTTTGGTTCATTGTTTCTGCTTTCTTTAGCCTCTTCTGCCTGTGTTCAGCTCATTGGAGCTCCTTCCATTTTGTAGACAAGGCGCTGCTCGACTCATGAGTTACTAATAAAAGCCAAATAGACCTTTAAAACTCAATTGGTTGACATGTGGTTCTTTGACACGCCAGTAAAATGTTCTATTCCCCACCGTACCCTGGTCGCATCCCCCCATAAAATGAGATAGAATATTTTCACTACCATCTCCCTACCCCACTCTGATTTGGTGAGGTAGTTTAGGATTTTTGTGTGCTAGACTATTTTAGAATTTTTCTTGCAAAATGTCTATTATTTCAGGTATCCTCTTTAGGCCTTATAGTGTACATTCCCAGAAGCGATCACAATCCATTAGGTTTAAATATACATGTATGTGATGGGGGATGAGGAGGGGGTGGAGGTAGGGAGAAGGAGACTGAGAGAGACAGAGAGAGAGATTGAGAGAGGGAGAGAAATTGGAAAGGGGAGAGATTGGCAGAGTGAAAGTGACAGTGAGTGAATGTGGGTGAGAGAGTGTGTGAGAGTGAAGGAGTGTGTGAGAGAAAGTGTGTGTGTGTGTGTGTGAGAGAGAGACTGGGTGTGAGACCATGTATGTGAGAGTGAGAGAGTATGTAAGAGTGAGAAAGAAGGCCAGAGAAAGAGAGAGTGAGAGCACGAATGTGTGAGAGAGAGAGAATGACAGAGCACGTGCATTGCAAGGTGGGGGGCGGTGGAAGGAGAGAGAATGGCGGAAGGAAAAGAGAGAGAGGTAGGATAGAGAGGGTGACAGGGGAGAAGAAGCGGAGGAGGGAGACAGAGGGAAACAGTGAGGGTGCACAATAGAGAGAGATCAAAATTGATTGTGCATTCTTTAACATACACTTTTTAATTGCTATATAATATTTTACATATTTATGGTGTACATATGATATTTTGTTAAATGCATAGGATCTGCAATGATCAAGTCAGAGTATTGGGGGGCATCCATCTCCTTGAATATTATATCTATGTGTTGGATTCAAGTTCTGTCTTCCAGCTACTTTGAAATATATAGTACATTCTTTGTAATTATAGTCCCCATACTCTTCTATCAAACATTAGAATTTATATCTTCTATCTAACTGAATATTTGTATCCATTAACCAACAGCTCTTAACCCCCACTCTTTCCCCTCCCCACACGCTTCCCAGCCTTAGGCATCTATCATTCTATTCTGTACCTCCATGAGATCCACGTTTTTAGCTCCTACATATGAATGAGAATGCGCAATGCTTTTCTTTCTATACCTGGCTTTTTTTCACTTAACATAATGACCTTCAGTTCCATCCAAGTTCTGGCAAATTACATAATCTTCTTCTTTTTTCTGGCCAAATAGTTTTCCATTGTGATATACACCATATTTTCTTTATTCATCTGCTGGTAGACAGGTTGGTTCTATATCTTTGCTATTATTGTGAATTGTGCTTCCATAAATGTGCAAATGTAATTACCCCTTTTACGTACTAATTTTTTTTTCCACTGGATAAATACCTGGCAGAAGGATTGCTGAATCATATGGTAGGTCTAGTTTCAGTTTTCTGGCAAACTTTCATGCTGTTTTCCATAGCAGCTGTACTAATTTACATTTCTACAAACAGCATGTAAGAGTCCCTTTTTCTCCCCATTCTCACTAACATCTGTTATTTTCTGCTTTTTAATATGGCCATTCTAACTGGGGCATATACTGTGATTTTAATTTGCATTTTCCTGATTACTGATGCTGAGCTTTTTTCATAAACCTGTTGGCCATTCGTATGTCTTCTTTTGGGGAATGTCTATTCATGTCCTTTGCCCCAGTTTTTAATGGGGATGATTTGTTTTGTTCTGTTGAGCTTGAGTTCCCTGCGTATTCTGGATATTAGTCCCTTGTTGGATAAATAGTTTTCAAATATGTTCTCCCATTCAACATGTTGTCTCTTCACTCTGTTGATTATTTCTTTTACTGTACAGAAGTTCGATCTGCTTTTCAGACCCATAGTCCCATTTGTCTGTTTTTATTTTTGTTGCCTGTGCTTTTGAGGTTTTGACCATAAGATCTGTGCCTAGACCAAAATCCTGAAGTGTTTTCTCTATTCAACATATACTTTATTGTGAGGTCTGTTTGAGTCATTTTCTTCTTTGGCTTAGAACTTTTCTGTTTTTGTCTATAAATTTGACATTTATGATATTGTCAAGTATCATAAATGGGGTGGCTTAATACACAACAAACATTTATTTCTTACAGTTCTAGAGGATCTGAAGTTCAAGACCAAGATGCTAGCAGATTTGGTACCCAGCGAGGGCCCTTCCTGTTGCTGTGACCTCACATGGTGGAAAAGACAAGTGGCTTCTCTCAGGCCCCTTGACAAGGGCACAAATCATATTCATGAGAGTTTGGTCCTCATGACCTAATCCCCTCCAAAAGAGCCCCACTTCCTAATGCTATCACCTAGGGGGTTAGGATTTTAACTAATAAATTGTGGGCCTAAGCAAACAGATCACAGAGCTTTTCTCAACTATTTTTATTAAATCATTATATAGGTCACATAATCTTTAAATAATGAGTATTTCCAAATAGCTTTCTTTCCTTCTGTCAAATACAAGCATACTTTAAAGCTATTGTGATTCAGTTTCAGACCACCTCGATAAAGTGAATAACACAATAAAGCAAATCACGTTCGTGTTTTGTTTTCCCAGTGCGTATAAAAGTTATGTCTAGACTACAGTATATTAAGTATGCAATAGCATTATGCCAGAAAAAACAAAGCAAATATCTTAATTTAAAAATATTTTATGGCTAAAAAACGCCAATGCTCAAATGAGTCTTCAACAAGTTGCAGTCTTTGTGCTGGTGAAGGGTCTTGCCTTGATGTTAATGGCTGCTGGCCACTTGTTGAAAGTTCAAGTGGCTGCGGTAATGTCTTAACAGAACAATACCGTTTGCTGCATTGATTGGCTCTTGTTTCACAAAAGAGTTTTCTGTAGCATGTAATGCTGTTTGATAACATTTTGCGCACATTAGAACTTCTTTCAAAATTGCAGTCAGTTCTCTCAGACTGCTGTCGCTTTATCAACTAAATTTATGTAACATTCTAAATCCTTTGTTCATTTCAACAACGTTCACAGTATCTTCACCGGGAGGAGACTTTATCCTAAAAAACCACTTACTTTGTGTATCCATAAGAAGCAACTCCTCATCCATTCAGGTTCTATCATGAGATTGCAGCAATCCAGTCACATCTTCAGGCTGCACTTCTAATTCTAGTCCTCCTGCTATTTCCACCACATCTGCAGTTACTTCCTCCATTGGAGTCTTGAGCCCCTCAAAGTCACACGTTGTTGAGGTAGTCCCAGCTACTCGGGAGGCTAAGGCAGGAGAATTGCTTGAACCCGGGAGGCGGAGGTTTTGTATTCATTTGCCTGAAAATGTCTTTTTTGTTTTTATTCTTAAATGATTTTTTAACCAAGCAAATAATTCTAGGTTGTTTTATCTCAGCAATGTGAAGATATTTTGTTTTTCTTTTTTTACTGTTATACTCAGTTTAATGAGATTCCACCATCCTCCCATCTAGATATAGGAAATTGATTGATGATAATGTATCTTTTGTTACAAACCTAATAACAGGTGTTCACCCTGCCAGTTATGCCTAACCTCAATCATTCTTTCTTTCTTTCTTTCTTTCTTTCTTTGTAATTGTACTTTAAGTTCCGGGGTACATGTGCAGATCTTGAAGGATTGTTGCATAGGTACACACATGCCATGGTGGTTTACTGCCTCCATCCCCCATCACCTACATCAGACATTTCTCCCAATGTTATCCTTCCCCAACCTCCCCATCTCCCACTGTCTCTCCCCTAGTCCCCCACCCCCCAACAGAAATGGAACAGAGGCCTTGGAAGTAATGCCATACATCTACAACCATCTGATCTTTGACAAACCTGACAAAAACAAGCAATGGGGAAAGGATTCCCTGTTTAATAAATGGTGTTGGGAAAACTGGCTAGCCATGTGCAGAAAGCAGAAACTGGACTCCTTCCTGACACCTTAGAATAAAATTAACTCCAGATGGATTAAATACTTAAACAGAAGGTATTTTATTTTTAGCCTTCCATTTGCTGTTGAGAAATCAGCTCTCAGTATAAGTGTTATTCCTTTTGGGTCATGTGTTTATTTACTTTTTTCTGTATGTCTAAAGATTTTTCTCTTGGTGTTTGGTGCTCTGAAATTTTACAATGATATGTTTAGGTGGGGATTTTTTTTTATTTAACCTGTTTGGAAATCACTCCTTCCTGAAACTTAACTTTTCATGTCGTGTCATCATTAATTTTAGAAAATTGTCAGCTATTGAATTATCAGCTAATTAAGTACTATATCTGACCCATTCTCACTGTTATTTTTTCATGTTTTCTGTCTTTTTGTTCTTCTGTGCGACATATTTATCATTATTATATATTTCAATAGTTTTGGGGGTACATGTGGTTTTTGGTTGCATGGATGAGCTCTTTAAAGTTCTTCAGCGGTGAATGCTGAGATTTTACTGCTTCCTCACCCAAGCAGGGTATGCTGCACCCAATATGTAGTCTTTTATCCCGTATCGTCCTTGTAACCTCCCCACACCTCCTTAATCGCCAAAGTCCGTTATATAACTATGTTTTTCATCCCCAAAGCTTAGCTCCCACTTTTAAGTGAAAATATTAGGTATTTGGTTTTGCATTCCTATGTTACTTCACTTAGACTAATGACCTCCAGCTCTATCCAAGCACCATATACCTTAGATCTATATTCCATTCCACAAATTTTCTTTTCATTGTGTTTAATCTGATTAACCCATCATATAATTTTTTTTTTTAGAGACAGAGTCTTGCTCTGTCATCCAGGCTGGAGTGCAGTGGCGGGATCTTGGCTCACTGCAACCTCTGCCTCCCAGGTTCCAGCCATTCTCCTGCCTTTGCCTCTCGAGTAGCTGGGATTACAGGCGCACAGCAACACAGCCTGCTAACTTTTTACATTTTTGGTAGAAACAAGGTTTCTCCATGTTGGCCAGGCTGGTCTCAAATTCCTGACTTCAAGTGATCTGCCCACCTCGACCTCCCAAAGTGCTGAGATTACAGGTGTGAGTCACCGTGCCCGGCCATTGTTATTTTGTTGTTGTTGTTGAGACAGGGTCTTGCTCTGTCCCCCAGGCTGGAGTGCAGTAGTGCAATGATCTCAGCTCACTGCAAACTCTGCCTCCTAGGCTTAAGTGATCCTCCCACCTCAGCCTCCCAAGTATGTGGAACTACAGGAACCACATATGGCAAATTTTTGTATTTTTTGTAGAGGGGGGTTTCGCCATGTTGGGTCATGGCCACGAACTGCATCGTAAAGGCTAGCAGCCACAGGTGAGTTCTTTTCATAGCTTTCCCTCTTCCACCTTCAAGCACTCTGTGATTACTTTGGCCCCACCCAGATAATCCTCCCTATTTTACAGCCATCTGATTAGCAAAACTAATTCCATCTTCTGCTTTTTCTTTTTATATCATATATTTGCAGGTTCCAGGAGTTAGGACATAGACATCTTTGGGAAAGCATTATTCTATCTTCTCATTCACTGACTTTTTAATTTTAGTGATTTAATATCTCATAACTAAAAGTTTATTTGGTCTTTGAAAGGCTGCCTTTTCATTTACTATAATATCTTTTTATTTATTTATTTTTTTTTTTGAGACTGAGTCTCGCTCTGTTGCCCAGGCTGGAATGCGGTGGCGCAATCTCAGTGCACTGCAACCTCTGCCTCCCAGGCTCAAGGAATTCTTCTGCCTCAGTTTCCTGAGTAGTTGGGACTACAGCACACACCACCACGCCCAGGTAATTTATTGTATTTTTAGTAGAGACTGGTTTCACTGTTAGCCAGGATGGTCTCAATCTGCTGACCTCATAATCCGCCTGCCTGTGCCTCCCAAAGTGCTGGGATTACAGGCATGAGCCACCACGCCCAGCCTAATATCTCATTCTTAGTTTATGTTTTCAGTTCCCTTTTATAAATATATAAATATACTTTTAATATTTTCAATCCGATGCTTCCAATCTGAAGACTTAAGGGTCTAATACTGCTATCTGTCCCTCCTAATCTTTCAAGGTAAGAATAAGAAAACGCATAAGGTGCTTTGGGAAATATAAAAGGGCATTTGGTATATTCTTCTATTTTTTTACAGACGGAGTCTCGCTCTGAGTGCAGTGGCACTATCTCGGCTCACTGCAACTTCTGCCTCCTGGGTTCAAGAGATTCTCCTGCCTTAGCGTCCTAAGTAGCTGGGATTACAGGCTCACACCACCATGCCCAACTAATTTTTGTACTTTCAGTAGAGATGGGTTTCACCATGTTGGTCAGGCTGGTTTTGAACTCCGGACCTCGTGATCCGCCCACCTCGGCCTCCCAAAGTGCTGGGATCACAGGCGTGAGCCACCATGCCCAGCCCATTGGTATATTCTTGTAGGTCAGAGGACGATTCCCAGGAGCAATAATAACTAACTAAAGTAAGTTTATAGAATGAGTTAACACTCGTAAGCAAGAATTAAGTGTGCCAAGAGAAAACAGTATAAACAAAGGCACAAAGCCCTGAAACATATGGTGAATGACGTGAACTAGGAGCAGCGTGGTGTTATTAGGACAAATGAAAAAAGAAAGGACAAAGGAAATGAGGCTGGAAAGGTTGGTAGACTTGTAATTAGGGTCCACAGCATTACATACAACTTACTCTATTGAAGATGAAGATTACTGAAAGATTTTAGGCAGGGAATGATATAGTCATATTTGGAGTATTAAATACCCTACACATTTTTGCTTTTTTATATTGTTTTGCTTTACTTAATCAAACATGGTTTCTTTCTAGCTGTCAATTTAATTCATTTACATTTACTGATTAATTACAAATTGACTTGTTTGTATTGCTCTGCTTTTTTTATGTCAATCTGTGTCATTTTTTTCTCCTTTTTTGAGTTGTTGTTAAATTGGTTATTTATATCTTCCCTCAAAAAAGATGAAGAATCATGTCTTGGTCTCACCCCAACCATATCCTCTCCCCATAACAACAGTATATGGAAAGAGAGTGGGATACTATTTTCAACTATTGAAAGAAAATAAATTTTTTTTCCTTTTTGAAAATTCATACAAATTTATGGGGTACATGTGAAAATGAGTTACAGGGATAAAATGCATAGTGATCGAGTCAGGGTATTTAGGCTGTCCCTCACCCAAGTGAAAAACATTTTTGTTAAGTACGGTCACCCTACTCTACTTTGGAACATCAAATTTATTCATTCTTTTATGTTCATACCCTTTCCCCCTTCCTCTTCTTCCTCCCCACCCCTCTCACTCTTCTATCTTTCCACTCTCTACCTCCATGTGATCAAACTTTTTATCTCCTGCAAGTGAGAACCTATATTTATCTTTTTGTGCCTGGCTTATTTCACTAAAGATAATGACTTGCAGTTCCATCTATGTTTCAGCAGATGACATTTTATTCTTCTTTATGGCCAAACAGTATTCCATTGTGTGTATGTACCACATTTTTCTTTAACCATCTTCTGATGGACACTTATATTGATTCCATGCTTTGTTTTTGTGAATACTGCTGCAATAATATGTGAGTGCAAGTATTCCTCTGATATATTGCTTTATTTTTCTTTAAGTAGATACCTTGTAGTGGGATTGCTAGATTAAATGGTAATTCTATTTTGAGTTTTTTGAGAAATCTCTAGTTTTCCACAGTGGTTGTACTAGTTTATTCCCACCTACAGTGAATAAGAGTTCCCCTTTCTCTGCATTCTTGCCAGCATGTGTGTGTGTGTGCGTGTCTTTTTAATGATAGCCCTTCTGACTAGGGTAAGATATTTTTTTCATTGTGGTTTTGATTTGCATTTACCTGATGATTAGTAATGTTGAGCATTTCTCTTTTACCTCTTAGCCTTGTATGTCTTCATCTGAGAGATGTCTATTTTGTCCTTTGCCCACTTTTTAATTTTTTGTTGTCGTTGTTGTTGTTGTTTAACTGTTGAGTCGCTTGAGTTCCTTGTGTATTCTGGATATTAGTACCTGTCAAATGAATAGTTTGCAAATGCTTTCTCCCATTTAATAGGTTGTCTGTTCACTTTGTTACTTGTTTTGCTGTAAAGAAGCTTTTTGTTATTGGTTTTGTTGCCTGTGCTTTTGAGGTCTTAAGTCATATATTCTCTGCTTAGAACAATGCCCCAGAGAGTTTGCCCTAGATTTGCTTCAGTATTTTTATAGCTCTTTGTCTTATGTTTAAGTCTTTAATGCATTTTGAATTTATTTTGTATATGGTGAGAGGTAAGGGGTCTGGTTTCATTTCGTGTGGCTATCCAATTTTTCTAGCACTATTTATTGAAGATGGTGTTTTTTTCCCCCAGGGTAAGGTCTTGTTGGCTTTATCGAAGATCAGCTGGCTGCAAATACTTGGCTTTACTTCTGGATCCTCTATTCTGTTCCATTGGTCTATGCATTTATTTTTACACTAATACCATGCTGTTTTGGTTATATAGATTTGTAATATATTAGAAGTCAGGTTATGTGATGTCTCAGTTTTGTTTTTTGCTCAGGATTGCTGGAAAAGAACTTTGAAACAAATTTCATATTTAGCCAAAAATTTATTCAAATGTATATAAATAGTAAAAAGATTCTGAGCTACACTAAGTTCCTGAAGTGGGGTGAAGGAGTGAGACATGTTAGCAAGGTAGTAAAGAGGTCCAGGACAGCATCTGCTGGTTCTATTTCTCTTAGTTTATAGTTCCTCCAAAAATGTTTTTAAAATGAGTCTTTTGTGGCAAAACCGCTGTGACTTTTGGAGATGTCACTATAATATATCTAGGTAGGGGTTCTTACCTCTTCTATTTAGTACTCTCTGAACACTGTCAATTTCAAGTAGTTTATCTTAATTATGAGAAATTTGTCTCCAATATTTATTATACATTTTCATCTCCATTTTAATATTTCTGTCCTGTATAATGCTATTATCCAGATGTTGTCATGTCTGCTATCCTCCTATATGTGATTGTTTTGTTTTCTTTTTTCAAATTTGTTTTTTTAACTTGACATAAAATTGTATGTATTTATCATGTACAACATGACGTTCTTAAGTGTATATACATTGCAGAGTGGTTAAATCTAGCTAATTAACAAATGCATTCTCATATATTTGTGATGAGAACACAATATCCACTCTAAACATTTTTCAATAGAATACATCATCATTAATGCCATCTTGCTGTACATTAGCAAGATAATGCTGTACACTAGATGCCTTAAACTTATTTCTCCTATCTAATTGTAAATATGCACTAATTGCCAACATTTCTCCAACTCCCCCAGCCCACTAACCACCCAAGACTCTGGTAACCACCATTCTGGTCTCTACTTCTGAGAACAACTTCTTAGATTCCATATATGAGGGAAATCATGTGATATTTTTCTTTCTGTGTCTGGCTTATTTTGCTAAATATCATCCATGTTCATCTATGTTGTCACAAATTACAGGCTGAAGAGTAAGTATTCCATTGAGTATACATGTATTTTCTTTATTTAGCCACTGATGAACACTTAGCTTCCATATCTTAGCTATTGTGAATAATGCTTCAATGAACAAGGGAGAACAGATTTCTTCAGCATACTGATTTCATTTTCTTTGGATATAGACCCAGTATTGGGATAGCTGAATCATATGCTGTCATATGTTAGCTCAGTTTTTAATTTTTTGAGGCACTTCCATACTGTTTTCCATAATGGCTGTACTAATTTATATTCCTGTCTATGGTGTGTAAGAGTTTCCTTTACTTCATATCCTTGCCAACACTTACCTTTTGTCTTTTTGATAACAGCAATTCTAAAAGGAGTGAGGTGATATTTCATTGTAGTTTTGATATGTATTTTCCTCATGATTAGTGATCCTGAGCATTTTTTTCATATACCTGTTGGCCATTTGTATGCCTTCTTTGAGAAATGTCTATTGAGGTCTTCGGCCTATTTTAAAAATCCTGTTACCTGTTTCTTTCTATTGCATTATTTCAGCTCTTTAGGTACTCTGGATATTAATCCCTTATCAGGTATATACTTCACAAACATTTTCTCCCATTTTATAGGGTATGTCTTCACTGTTGATCGCTGCTGTGCAGGTTTTCAGTGTGATGTAATTCCATTTGCCTATTTTGGCTTTTGTTCCCTATGCTATTAAGGTCATATCATTGCCTGGACCAATGTCATGAAGCTCTCCCCGTTTTCTTCTAGGAGTTTCACAGTTTCAGGTTTTAATCCATTTTGAGTTAACTTTTTTTTAATAAAAGATGAGAGCTTAATTTCATTTTTCTGCATGTGGTATCAGTTTTTCCAGCATCATTTATTGAAGACATTGTCCTTTCCTCATTGCATATTCTTGGTGCCTTTGTAAAGAATCCATTTACTGTAATTGAATGACTTTACTTTTCATCTCTCTATTCTATTCCATTGATCTGTGTCTGTTCTTATGCCAGTACCATGCTGTTTGGGTTACTAAAGCTTTGTAGTATATTTTGAAGTCAGATTATGTGGTATTTCCAGCTTCATTCTTTATGCTCAAGATTTCTTTGGCTATTCAGGGTCTTCTGTGGTTGAACAAATTTAGCATTTTTTTTTTCTATTTTACTTTGATAGGGATTGTAATGAATCTATAGATTGCTTTGGGTAGTATAGACATTTTATAACAATATTATTTTTTCTAACCTATGAACAGACTCTTTTTTGTATTTTAATTTCATTCATCAGTGTTTTACAGTGTTCAGTGTAGAAATCTTTCTCTCTTTTTTTTGGTAGCTATTGCAAATGGATTGTTTTCTTTTTTAGCTACTTTGCTGTTACTGTATCGAAATGTTACTGATTTTTGTATCCTGCAGCTTTACTGAATTTATTAGCTCTAACAGTTTTTTGATGGAGAGTTTAGGGTTTCTTATATAAGATCATCTCATCTGCAAACAGGTACATTTTAACTTCTTTCGAATTTCAATTACTTTTCTTTCTATTGCTAGCACTTTCAGTACTATGTTGAATAAAAGTGGCAAAAATCTCAATAAAATACTGGCAAACTGACTGCAACAGCACATCAAAAAGCTTATCCATCATGATCAAGTAGGCTTCATCCCAGGGATGCAAGGCTGGCTCAACATTTGCAAGTCTATAAAGGTAATCCACCACATAAACAGAACCAAAGACAAAAACCACATGACTATCTCAACAGATGCAGAGAAAATTCAACAGCACTTTATGCTAAAAACTCTCAAGAAACTAGGTATTGATGGAATGTATCTCAAAATAAAAGTTATTTACGACAAACCCACAGCCAATATCATACTGAATGTGCAAAAACTGGAAACATTACCTTTGAAATCTGGCACTAAACAAGGATGCCCTCTCTCACACCACTCCTATTCAGTATAGTATGGGAAGTTCTAGCCAGAGCAATCAGGCAAGAAAAAGAAATAAAGGTATTCAATTAGGAAAGGAGGAAGTCAAATTGTCTCTATTTGCAGATGACATGATTGTATATTTAGAAGACCCATCATCTCAGGCCAAAATCTCCTGAAACTGATAAGCAACTTCAGCAAAGTCTCAGGATACAAAATCAATGTGCAGAAATCACAAGCATTCCTATACACCAATAACAGACTTAAAGAGAGCCAAATCAAGAATGAACTGCCATTCACAATTGCTAAAATGGGAATAAAATATCTAGGAATACAACTAACGAAGGATGTAAAAGACCTCTTCAAAGAGAACTACAAACCACTGCTCAAGGAAATGAGAGGACACAAACAGATGGAAAAGCATTCCATGCTCATGGTTAGGAGGAATCAATATTGTGAAAATGGCTATACTACCCAAAGTCATTTATAGATTCAATACTATCCCCATAAAGCTACGTATGACCCTCTTCACAGAACTGGAAAAAACCACCTTAATCTTCATATGGAACCAAAAGAGAGCTGGCATAACCAAGACAATTCTAAGCAAAAAGAACATAGCTGGAGGCATCACACTACCGGACTTCAAACTATACTACAAGGCTACAGTAATCAAAACTGGTACCTGAAAAGAGATATAGATCAATGGAACAGAACAGAGGCCTTGGAGGCAACACCACACATCTACAACCATCTGATATTTGACAAACCTGAAAAAAAAACAGCAATGGGGGAAGGATTCCCTGTTTAATAAATGGTGTTGGGAAAACTGGCTAGCCATGTGCAGAAAGCAGAAACTGGACTCCTTCCTGACACCTTAGAATAAAATTAACTCCAGATGGATTAAAGACTTAAACATAAGACCTAACACCATCAAACCCCTAAAAGAAAGCCTGGGCAAAACCACTCAGGACATAGGCATAGGCAAGGACTTCGACTAAAACACCAAAAACATTGGCAACAAAAGCCAGAATAGATTAAACTCCAGAGCTTCTGTACAGTAAAAGAAACAATCATTAGAGTGAACTAGCAACCAACAGAATGGGAAAAAATTTTGCAATCTACCTATCTGACAAAGGGCTAATATCCAGAATCTACAAAGAACTAAAACAGATTTACAAGAAAAAAACAAACAAACCCATTCAAAAGTGGGCAAAGAATATGAACAAACACTTTTCAGAAGACATATATGAGGCCAAAAAACATATGAAAACATGCTCATCACTGGTCATTAGAGAAATGCAAATCAAAACTACATTGAGATACCATCTCATTCCAGTTAGAATGGTGATCATTAAAAATTTTGGAGACAACAGATGCTGG
This sequence comes from Sapajus apella, assembly GCF_009761245.1. Taxonomy (NCBI): domain Eukaryota; kingdom Metazoa; phylum Chordata; class Mammalia; order Primates; family Cebidae; genus Sapajus; species Sapajus apella. The sequence goes on along the minus strand of NW_022437127.1, from coordinate 222,095 downwards.
AGAGGATGTGGAGAAATAGGAACACTTTTACACTGTTGGTGGGAGTGTAAATTAGTTCAACCATTGTGGAAGACAGTCTGGCGATTCCTCAAGGACCTAGAAATAGAAATTCCATTTGGCCCAGCAATCCCATTACTGGGTATATATCCAAAGTATTATAAATCATTCTATTATAAAGACACATGCACACGTACGTTCACTGTGGCACTGTTCACAACAGCAAAGATGTGGAACCAACCCAAATGCCCATCAAAGATAGATTGGACGGGAAAACGTGGCACATATACACCATGGAATACTATGCAGCCATAAAAAACGATGAGTTCATGTCCTTTTTAGGGACATGGATGAACCCGGAAACCATCATTCTCAGCAAATTGACACAAGAACAAAAAATCAAACACTGCATGTACTCACTCACACGTGGGTGTTGAACAATGAGAACACATGGACACAGGTAGGGGAGTATCACACACTGGGGTCTGTTGGGGAGAATATGGGAGGGACAGCGGGGGGTAGGGAGGTTGGGGAGGGATAGCATGGGGAGAAATGCCAGATACAGGTGATGGGGGGATGGAGACAGCAAACCACATTGCCACGTATGTACCTATGCAACAATCCTGCATGTTCTGCACATGTACCCCAGAACCTAAAGTGCAATTATATAGACACACACACACACACACACACACACACACAAAGACAACAAAGAATTACAGGAATATAAGGAAAACTATGGTTACTTCAAACTATTTTATTATTTTTAAATTTCTATTATAGCTTTAAGGAAGTAATTAAATGTGACTAAAAGCATTAAAAAAAAAAAAAAGTGGCAAAAGTGAGCATCCTTGCCTTGTTCCAGATCTTAGCATGAAGTCTTTCAAACTGTCCCCATTCAGTATGTTAGTTATAAGTTTGTCATATATGGTCTTTATTGTGTTGAGGTACAATCCTTCTATGTATTTAGGGCTTTTATCATAAAGGAATTCTAAATTTTGTCAAATGCTTTTTCTGCATCAACTGAAATGATTATAAGGTTTTTGTCTCCCTACAGGATCTGTTAACATTCTGTATTGTTTATTGATTTGTGTATATTGAACCACCCTCAAATTTCTGGGATATATTGCACTTGATCATGATGAGTGACCATTCTAATGTGTTGTTAAACTTGGTTTGCTGAATTTTGTTGTTGTTGAAGATGTTTACATCTGTGTTCATCAGGGATATTGGCCTGTGGTTTTCTTTCTTTTTCTGTTATGTCCTTGTTTGGTTTTGTTATGTTTGGCTTTTGGTATTGGGATAATGCTGACATTGTGAATAAGTTTTGAAGTATTCCATCTACTTAATTTTTTGGTACCAATTCTTTTGTTTTTTATTTTTATATTATTTTACTTTATGTGCATACCATATCTGGCATTTCTCCCCATGTTACCTCCCCCACCCTCCCCACCCCCCACTGTCTCTCCACTACCCCACCCAACTGCCCCCGGTGTGTGATGCTCCTCTCCCTGAGTCCATGTGTTCTCATTGTTCAACACCCACCTACGAGTGAGAATATACGGTGTTTGGCTTTCTGTTCTTGTGTCAGTTTGCTGAGAATGATGGTTTCCAGATTCATCCAAGTCCCTACAAAGGACACGAACTCATCGTTTTTTATGGCTGTGTAGTATCCCATGGTGTATATGTACTACATTTTCTTTGTCCAGTCTATCACTGATGGGCATTTGGGTTGGTTCCAGGTCTTTGTTATTGTACACAGGGCTGCAATGAACACACATGTGCATGTGTCTTTATAGTACAATGATTTCTAATTCTTTGGGTATATACCCAGTAGGTACTAAGTTTTTAAAGGTTTGGTAGAATTTACGAGTGAAGCCATCTGTTCCTGGGCTTTTCTTTCCCAGAAGGTTTTTAATTACTGGTTTAATCTCCTTGTTTTTTATTGCTGTGTTCAACTGTTTTTTTTTCTTTTTTCTTTTTTTTTGAGGCAGCGTTTTGCTCTGTTGCCCAAGGTGAAGTGTTTTGGTGTGATCATAGCTCGCTGCAGCCTCCAACTCCTGGACTCAAGCAATACTGCCTCAGTCTCCTACTCCTCCTGAGTAGCTGGTACCACAGGTGTGGACCACCACATCCAATACTTTTCCATTTTATTTTTAGTAGAAACAGGGTCTCACTGTGTTGTCCAGGCTGGTCTCTCACTTCTAGGCTCAAGTGATCCACCCACCTCGGCCTCCCAAAATGCTCAGGGTACAGGTGTGTACCACTACACTTGGCCTCTGTTCAGATTTTTTCTTTACAATTCTCGAATTCTATAATTCTTTATAACATGTCCAGAAATTTACCCGTTTCTTCTAGGTTATCTGATTTATTGGCATATAATTATTCATAAGTTTCTTATGATCCTTTTTATTTTTGAGGCAGAATATTGCTCCGTGGCCAGGCTGGAGTGCAGTGGCTCAATCTCCGCTCACTGCCACCACTGCCTCCCTGGCTCAAGTGATTCTCCTGCCTCGGTCTCCTGAACAGCTGGGACTACCGGTGTGCACCACCACACCCAGCTAAGGTTTTTGTACTTTTTAGTAGAGATGGGGTTTCACCATGTTGGTGAGGATGGTCTCCATCTCTTGACCTCATGATCTGCCCACCTCGGCCTCCCAAAGTGCTGGGATTACAGGCATGAGCCATGGCACCCAGCTCTTTTTTTTTTTTGAGATGGAGTTTGCTCTGTTGCCCAGGCTGGAATAAAATGGTATGATTTCAGCTCACTGCAACCTCTGCCTCCTGGGTTCAAGTGATTCTTCCGCCTCATTCTCCCAAGTAGCTGGGATTACAGGTGCCCACCACCACACTTGTCTGATTTTATATTTTTAGTAGAGATGGGGTTTCAGCATGTTGGCCAGGCTGGTCTTGAACTCCTGTCCTCAAGTAATCTGCCTGCCTCAGCCTCCAAAGTGCTGGGATTATAGGCATGAGCCACTGTGCCTGGCCTGGTCCTTTATATTTCTGTAGAATCAGTTGCAACATCTCCTTCATCTCTGATTTGGAGTCTGTTTTTCTTAGTCCAGCTAAAGACTTATCTTTTCAAAAACCAACCCTTCATCTTGTTGATCTTTTACAATTTTTAAGCCTCTATTTCATTTATTTCTGCTCTGTTCTTTAATATTTCCTTTCTTCTACTAATTTGGTGTTTAGTTTGTTGTTTTTTCCAGTTCCTTGAGGTATAATAAAATATTATGTTGTTGGAGATCTTCCTTTTTTCATAATGTAAGCACTTAACTGCTATCAACTTCCCATTGAGAACTGCCTTTGCTGTATTCCATGGGTTTTAGTATGTGTTCATTTTCATTTGTCTCAAGAAATTCATTCCTCTTTATTTCATTTCAGCCTGGGCAACAGAGTGAGACTGTCTCAAAAAAAAAAAAAAAAAAAAAAAAAGAAAGGAAAAAAAAGCAACTGTTAGTCTGACACCACAAAAATGACATTTCTTTCCATATTCTCAAGTTTTATATTAAGATACTTAAACTATCTTATATTCTCCATTATATTCTCCAAATTGGTAGCCAGTTATTTTCATATTTCAACTCAACAAAGATTTGAGTGTCAGCTTATTGATTTGTATGATTCTCAAAGACTTGGCTGTCCAGGTGAGGGCTAATACACCAGTGAATAAAATAGGGGCACAACAAAGTAAGTTCTATAAGCCCCAGCTATCATCGGTAGCGCTGAGATTACATTTTAGTGGGAATGTAGAAAGTGCCTTTCTGGCTTCTTAAAGACTAGATTTGATAGGGGATAGATGCTGGGAAAAGAATTTAGGGGAGAAAGGCAGTCAAGGAAGAGGCACCGGCATGAGGAGACATACCAGCATAGGCCCAAGTGAGAAACCGCAGATGTCTTTTGGAAACAAGAAGGCAGACTGTGGTGAAAGGTAAGAAATGCTGGAGTGAGTTTACACAGTCAGCCCTCTGTATCCAAGGCATCTACATCTATGGATTAAACCAACAGTGGATGAAAAATATTTTTTTTAAATTGTATCTGTACTGAACATGTACAGACTTTTCCTTGTCATTATAATCTAAACAATATAGTATGACAACTATTTACATAGCATTTATATCTTATTAGGTGTTATAAGTAATCTAGAGATAATTTAAAGTATACAGGACGATATGAAGCTATATGCAAATACTATGCCATTTTGTATTTGGGATTTTCGCATCCCCAGATGTTGGTATCCATGGGAGGTCCTGGAACCAATCCACCATGGATACTGAGCAGCAAGTGTACTTCAGTTAGTAGGTGGGAAAACACAGACCTAGAAAAATAGTTTAAGGCTCAAAAATGGCTGATTCAAGCTGTATTTTAAAAGGTTAATTAACTTAATAGAATACAGTTTTTATGGGGAAAAAATAAAAGAAGTTGTAGGCTTGTTATAAGAAAAAGAAAAATTTATTAACAGTCAAGAAAATATAAGCCCATACTTACAAAAAAATTTCAATAGATTTAAGTTCCTGTCTCAATAAGCGGGATTTTCCTTCTGATGGTTACGATGCACAAAAGCTGATGTTTAGTCTACAAAAGCTCATCGGTGAATAAAATCTGGTATTTTTCTCTTGGTTCCATCCTCAGAGGGGAGGGGTGGATGGCATCAAAGATACGGTGTGGAATAAAGAGAACAAACCCTTGGGATAAATAGAATAGACAGCCTCTCTCATCATACCTTCCCAGAGAGTGATACCTCTTTGATAGAAAGAGTTGAAGGGATTATAAAAGATAAGGCAGATTTCTGGAAACATAGTAGGGCAGTGTTTTTGACTCTGAAGAGTTAAGAGAGGTGGGCAAGCAAATCAGGACACTGCCACTGAGAAGTGACCCCAAACTTAAGGGAGAATGTGCTACATGACGTTTCTGATCTTCCTCTCTATTGTTTATGCCCAGCTTACTAGGAGACCAAGGTTCATGGGTCAGGGACTCCATCCAGAGAAAAATTCCACATGACTGAAGCATGGCAGACAGTATAGGGGGAAAAAAAGAACCCTTTCTCCCCACAAAAGGCAACTGTGCCCCTGAAAGGTCAGCCACATTCCCTTTGGAAGCGAGTTCCCTGCTGTGATGCTTCTCTCACACGTTCAGAAACATCCCCAACTAGCTCCATGCACTCTGCCCTCAGAAATGAGCATGGCTTTCCAAGAGGATCTACAGCTTTTGCATGGTGCCCAGTCAAGTTTTCTTTGCATTTGCTAATGCTCCACCTATTTGCACTCTGACTTCTTCTGAAAGGCACAGCAACTCACCTGTGCATTAGTTTAGGTTTCACAAGATTCTCCCTTTGTGGAGTTCCAATTTTGCTTCCAGTTATAGGCAAGACTCAAGATACAATTCAGTAAGTTACTGTAATAACCTACATGTTAAGAGTGGTGGGAAGAGTAGTAGATAGGAAGCAGTTAAAATTGATGCAAGTTTTGGGAGAAAAAAAACATAAGGAATCCTGAGTTTTCGATCAAATAGGTCTACAGCATGATGCTATATTATTAAAACGTGAATATGTGAGAAGAGTCAGAATAGTAAAACACAGGTACCACCTTCCTTAGAAGACCATGGTCCTGGCTCTGAGCCCAGTAGCCAGGGTTCTCCACATCAAAGCCCAGGACTGAGGCTTTTCATGAGGCCTCCATAGCACTCTGCGTGTTGATGGCCTCAAGGCAGCAGAAATTAGGCTGGGTGAGGATACTCCGCCACGACTGAGACACACGCAAGTGTGAAAAGCCACAACTTATAGTCTTCCCTCTATGACTCCTTCTCTGGTGGTTCTCAGTCTCCTGCCCTCCCCAGTATCACCAGTCATTCTGTGATGGGCTTGCAACCTTTTCACAATTCCTTTATTCCTTGAAGCTGAATCGGATTTGGTAGCTAGGAAAAAAAAGATCCTGTGGTTTTTCTGAAGTCACATTTGACAAGCTCTAGATCAATGTATTTTCTTCCAGATCTTGATGTTCTGCAGTGCAAAAAGGAGGAGAGGAGGTACACTACTTGTCTGGATAAAGAATCTCACTTAGTCTCTCTTCCTGGGTCCATTGTTTTTGAAGGCAAGAGCTGGCTGAAGGTGCTTCCTTCTTCCAGAGCCACCCTGTTCTATGACCATTCATGTCTCCTTAATCCATACAGCCTTTCCCTCTGTAATCAGTCTAGCAGAGGAGAAGAAAACTAGATATAGGGGAAAGAAAGCAATAAAACTATTAGGAATAGAAAATTTATTATTATGCAAATAGCAAGCTGGGGTCAAAGGGCTTTCCCAAAAGAGTTGTGTTTCCCTGTATTACAGGTACCAAGTCAGAGCAACACATCCAGGAGAACCAAATTTAAACTCAGAAAAGAGACAATTTCCAAGGCCCAACAGATCCTGATGCCATTTGAAATACTCTATTGCGGTAGCTCTGGGTAAATATCTATTAGTTGGTTGCTAAAGACAGGATCTGAGGCTGGGCCAGATGGTAAGGCACCAGCTGACTTGAGGAGGAAGATGGCGACTGTGAATGAAGGACAGCAGGCTTGCTTCTAGGAAAGTAATATCTGATAAGATGGTCAAAGAAAATACACGTCATCACTTTAAAATCAACTTTACCAAAACGATTCATTCTCTAGTTTAATAATCATTGAAATAACTCTTCTAGAAGTAGTATGCTTTAATTCTTTCATCATATCATACATACTTTCAATATTGTTAGTATTTATTGCTGTTACTGTTTTCAGAGTACTAAAATTCTTCAGATACTGCTTGAATTGTACAAGCACATAAAACCTGGCTTCTCTACTAAGTTTTTTTTAGTGATTTAAATATCTTGAACAGATTTCTGCCAAGATGGCCAAATAGGAACAGCTCTGGTGTCCAATTCCCAGTGAGAGTGACGCAGAAGGCATGTGATCTCCACATTTCCAACTGAGGTTAGACAGTGGGTGCAGCCCAAGGAGGGTGAGCTGAAGCAGGGTGGAGTGTCGCCTCACCTGGGAAGCACAAGGGGCCGGAGAACTCCTCCTCCTAGCCAAGGGAAGTCATTAGGGACTTTTCCTGACACTCTGGCTCAGATACGGTGCTTTTCCCACTGTCTTCACAACCCACAGACCAGGAGATTCCCTCCATTGCCTACAACACCAGCACCCCGGGTTTCCAGCACAAAACTGGGTGGCCATTTTAGCCACATTTTTTTTTCTCATACCCCAGTGGCACCTGGAATGCCAGCAAGACAGAACCGCTCATTCCCCTGAAAAAGGAGGTTGAAGCCAGAAAGCCAAGTGATCTGGTTCAGCAAGTCCCACACCCATGAAGACCAGGCAAGCTAAGATCTACTGGCTTGAAATTCTCAAGAGCCAAGACAGCAGTCTGAGCTTGACCCAGGATGTTTGAGCTCCGTAGGGCAAGGGGTGTCTGCCATTGCCTAGGCTCCGGTAGGCCGTTTTAACCTCGCCTGTGTAAACAAAAGTTGCCAGGAAGTTTACACAGCAACTGGGCGGAGCCCACAGCAGCTCAGCAAGGCCTCTGAACGCAGACTGTCACTAGACTCCCTTGTTGATGGGCAGGGCATCTCTGAAAAAAGGCAGCAGCCCGTCAGGGACTTATAAATAAAGCCACCACCTTCCTGGGACCAGGCACCTGGGAAAAGGGGCGGTTGAGCGTACAGCTTCAGTAGACTTAAACATCCCTGCCCAGCAGCTCTGAAGGGAGCAACGGATCTCCCAGCACAGTATACGTGCTCTCATAAGGGACAGACTGCTTCCTCAAGTGACTACCTGACTGGGAGACACTTCCCAGCAAGGGCTGACAGACACTTCATACAGGAGGGCTCTGGTTGGCATCTGGTGGGTACACTTCTGGGACGAAGCTATCAGAAGAAGGAATAGGCAGCAAACTGCTGTTCTGAAGCCCTTGCTGGTGATTCCCAGGCAAGCATGGTCTAGAGTGAACCTCCAGCAAACTCCAGCAGACCGCGCAGAGGGGCCCGAATGTTAGAAGAAAATCTAACAAACAGAAAGAAATAGTTTCAATATCAACAGACTGGATGTCCACTCAGAGACCCCATCCAAAGGTCACCAACTTCAAAGACCAAAGGTAGATAAATCCATGAAGATAGGAAGAAACCAATGCAAAATGGTTGAAATCTCCAAAAACCAGAACAACTCTTCTTCTCCAAGGGATCACAACTCCTCACCAGCAAGGGAACAAAACTGAATGGAGAATGAGTTTGACAAGCTGACACAAGCAGGATTCAGAAGGTAGGTAATAACAAACTTCTCCAAGCTAAAAGAGGACGTTCTAACGCACTGGAAGGAAGCTAAGAACCTTCAAAAAAGGTTAGACAAAATGCTAACTAGAATAACCAGCGTAGAGAAGAACATACACAACTTGATGGAGCTGAAAAACACAGCATGAGAATTTTGTGAAGCATACACAAGTTTCAACAGCCAAATCAATCAAGCAGAAAAAAGGTATCAGAGATTGAAGATCACGTCAATGAAATAAAGCGAGAAGGCAAGATTAGAAAAAAGAGAGTGAAAAGAAATGAACAAAGCCTCCAAGAAATATAGGATTATGTGAAAAGACCAAATCTATGTGTGATCAGTTTGCCTAAAAGTGATGGGAAGAATGAAAGAAATTTGGAAAATACTCTTCAGGATATTATCCAGGAGAACTTTCCCCACGTAGCAAGGCAGGCTAACATTCAAATTCAGGAAATACAGAGAACACCACAAGGATATTCCTCAAGAAGAGCAACCCCAAGGCACATAATCATCAGATTCACTAGGGTTGAAATGAAGGGAAAATTGCTAAGGGCAGCCAAAGAGAAAGGTTGGGTTACAGACAAAGGGAAGCCTATTGGATTCATAGTGGATCTCTCAGCAGAAACCCTACAAAGCCAGAAGAGAGTGAGGGCCAATATTCAACATCCTTAAAGAAGAATCTTCAACCCAGAATTTCCTATTGAGCCAAACTAAGCTCCATAAGCGAAGGAGAAATACAATCCTTTATGAACAAGTAAATGCTGAGAGATTTCATCACCACCAGGCCTGCCTTACAAGAAAGGAGCAACCAGTGCCAGCCACTGCAAAAGCATACCAAATTGTAAAGACCACAGACATGAACAAGCTGCATCAACTAACGGGCAAAACAACCAGCTAGTATCAAAATGGCAGGATCAAACTGACACATAACAATATTAACCTTAAATGTATATGGGCTAAATGCCCCAACCAAAAGACACTGACTGGCAAATTGGATAAAGGGTCAAGACCCATTGGTATGCTGTATTCAGGAGACTCGTCTCATGTGCAAAGACAAACATAGGCTCAAAATAAAGGGATGGAGGAAGATTTACCAAGCAAATGGAGAGGAAAAAAAAAGGGGGTTGCAATGCTTGCCTCTGATAAAACAGACTTTAAACCAACAAAGATCAAAAGAGACAAAGAAGGGCATTACATAATAATAAAGGGATCAATGCAACAAGAAGAGCTAACTATCCTAAATATATATGCGCCCAATACAGGAGCACCCAGATACAAAAAGCAAGTTCTCAATGACCTACAAAGAGACTTAGACTCCCACACACTAGTAGTGGGAGACTTTAACACCCCACTGTCAATATCAGACAGATCAATGAAACATAAAATTAACAAGGATATCCAGGACTTGAACTCAGATCTGGACCAAGCAGACCTAATAGACATCTACAGAACTCTCCACCTCAAATCCACAGAATATAAATTCTTCTCAGCGCCATATTGCACTTATTCTAAAATTTACAACATAATTGCAAGTAAAACGCTCCTTGGCAAATGCAAAAGAATGGAAATCATAACAGTCTCTCAGACCACAGTGCAATAAAATTAGAACTCAGGATTAAGAAACTCACTCAAAACCACACAAACTACATGGAAACTGAACAATCTGCTCCTGAATGACTACTGGATAAATACTGAAATGAAGACAGAAATAAGGATGTTCTTCAAAACCAATGACAACGAAGACACAACGTACCAGAATCTCTGAGACACACTTAAAGCGGTGTCTAGAGAGAAACATACAGCACTAAATGCCCACATGAGAAGCATGGGAAGATCTAAAATCGACACCCTATCATCACAATTAAAAAAACTAGAGGAGGGCCGGGCGCGGTGGCTCAAGCCTGTAATCCCAGCACTTTGGGAGGCCGAGGCGGGTGGATCACGAGGTCAAGAGATCGAGACCATCCTGGTCAACATGGTGAAACCCCGTCTCTACTAAAAATACAAAAAATTAGCTGGGCATGGTGGCGCGTGCCTGTAATCCCAGCTACTCAGGAGGCTGAGGCAGGAGAATTGCCTGAACCCAGGAGGCAGAGGTTGCAGTGAGCTGAGATTGCGCCATTGCACTCCAGCCTGGGTAACAAACGCGAAACTCCGTCTCAAAAAAAAAAAACTAGAGGAGCAAGAACAAGCAAAGTCAAAAGCTAGCAGAAGACAAGAAATACCTAAGATCAGAACAGAACTTAAAGAGATAGAGACACAAAAAAAACTTAAACAAATCAATATATCCAGAAGCTGGTTTTTTGAAAAGATCAACAAAATAGACTGCTAGCCAGACTAATTAAAAAGAAAAGTGAGAAGAATTGAATAGATGCAATAAAAAAACGATAAAGGGGCTAACACCACCGATTCCCAGAAATACAAACTACCATCAGAGATTACTACAAATGACTCTATGCACATAAACCAGTAAATCTAGAAGTAATGGATAAATTCCTGGACACTTACACCCTCCCAAGACTACTAAACCAGGAAGAAGTTGAATCCCTGAATAGACCAATGACAGGGCCTGAAACTGAGGCAGCAATTAATAGCCTACCAACCAAAAAAAAGTTCAGGTCCAGATGGGTTCACAGCCAAATTCTACCAGACATACAAAGAGGAGCTGGTACCGTTCCTTCTGAAACTATTCCAAACAATCCAAAAAGAAGGAATCCTCCCTAACTCATTTTATGAGACCAACATCATCCTGATACCAAAACCTGGCAGAAACACAACTAAAAAAGAACATTTCAGGCCAATCGCCATGATGAACATTGATGCAAAAAAGCCTCAATAAAATACTGGCAAACCAAATCCAACAGCACATCAAAAAGCTTATCATCATGATCAAGTCGGCTTCAACCCTGGGATGCAAGACTGGTTCAACATAAGCAAATCAATAAACATAATCCATCACATAAACAGAACCAAAGACAAAAACCACGATTATCTCAATACATGCAGACAAAGCCTTTGACAAAATTCAACAGCCCTTTATGCTAAAAACTCTCAATAAACTAGGTATCAATGGAATGTATCTTAAACTAATAAGAGCTATTTATGACAAACCCACAGCCAATATCATACTGAATGAGCAAAAACTGGAAGCATTCCCTTTGAAAACCAGCACAAGACAAGGATGCCCTCTCTCACCACTCCTATTCAACACATTATTGGAAGTTCTGGCCAAGGGAATCACGCAAAAAAAAAAAAAAAAAAAAAAGGTATTCAGTTAGGAAAAGAGGAAGTCAAATTGTCTCTACTTGCAGATGGCACCATTGTGTATTTAGAAGACCCCGTTGTCTCAGTCCAAAATCTCCCTAAGCTGATAAGCAACTTCAGGAAAATCTCAGGATACAAAATCAATGTGCAAAAACCACCAGCATTCCTATACACCAGTAATAGACAAATAGACAAATCATGAGTGAACTCCCATTCACAGTTGCTACAAAGAGAATAAAATACCTAAGAATATAACTAACAATGGATGTGAAGGACCTCTTCAAGGAGAACTAGAAACCACTGCTCAAGGAAATAAGAGAGGACACAAACAGATGGAAAAACATTCCATGCTTACGGTTAGGAAGAATCAATATTGTGAAAATGGCCATACTGCCCCAAGTAATTTATAGATTCAATGCTATCCCCATCAAGCTACCATAGACTTTCTTCATAGAATTGAAAAAAACATTTTAAACTTCATATGAAATCAAAGAAGAGCCCACATAGTCAAGAAATCCTAAGCAAAAACAAACAAAACAACAACAAAAAATAAAGCTGGAGGCATCACTCTACCTGACTTCAAACTATACTTCAAGACTGCATTAACCAAAACAGCATGATACTGGTACCAAAACAGAGATACAAACCAATGGAACAGAACAGAAGCCTCAGTAATAATATCACACATCTACAACCAACTGATCTTTGACAAACCTAACAAAACAGGCAATGGGGAAATGATTCCCTATTTAACAAATGGTGTTGGAAAAACTGGCTAGCCATATGCAGGAAACTGAAACTGGACCCCTTCCTTACACGTTATACAAAAGTTAACTCAAGATGGATTAAAGACTTAAATGTATGACCTAAAACCACAAAAACCCTAGAAGACCTAGGCAATACCATTCAGGACACAGGCATGGGCAAAGACTTCGTGACTGAAACACAAAAAGCAATGGCAACAAAAGCCAAAATTGACAAATGCGATCCAATTGAACTAAAGAGCTTCTGCAGAGCAAAAGAAACTGTCATCAGAGTGAACAGGCAACATACAAAATGAAAGAAAATTTTTACAATCTATCCATCTGACAAAGGGCTAATATCTAGAATCTACAAGGAACTTAAACAAATTTACAAGAAAAAAACAAACAACCTCATCAAAAATTGGGCAAAGAACATGAACAGACACTTCCCAAAAAAAGACATTTATGGAGGCAACAAACATATGAAAAAAAGCCCACCATCACTGGTCATTAGAGAAATGCAAATTAAAACCACATTGAGATACCGTCTCACGCCAGTTAGAATGGTGATCATTGAAAAATCAGGAGACAACAAATGCTGGAGAGGATGTGGAGAAATAGGAACACTTTACACTGTTGGTGGGAGTGTAAATTAGTTCAACCACTGTGGAAGACAGTGTGACGATTCCTCAAGGATCTAGAAATGGAAATTCCATTTGATCCAGCAATCCCATTACTGGATATATACCCAAAGGATTACAAATCATTCTATTATAAAGATACATGCACATGTTTGTGGCACTGTTCATAATAGCAAAGACTTGGAACCAACCCAAATGCCTATCAATGACAGACTGGATAAAAAAAAAAGTGGCATGTATATAGCATGGAATACTATGCAGCCATAAAAAAGGATGAGTTCATGTCTTTGTAGGGACATGGATAAAGCTGGAAACCATCACTCTTAGCAAACTGACACAAGAATGGAAAACCAAACACCGCATGTTCTCACTCATAAGTGGGTGTTGAACAATGAGAACACATGGACACGGTGAGGGGAACATCACACACCAGGTCCTGTCACGGGGTTGGGGGCTAGGGGATGGATAGGCAGGGATGGAGGGATAGGGGAGGGATAGCATTAGGAGAAATATCTAATGTAGATGACAGGGTATTGGATACAGCAAACCACCATGGCATGAGTATAGCTATGTAACAAACCTGCACATTCTGCACAGGTACCCCAGAACTTGAAGTATGATAAAAATACATAAGAATCCTAAAGATCATCATTGAGTGAATTTCAGTCAAATATCTCAGTAAAAAGATGAAGTTTCTGTGCAATTATAGCACTTAGGGGTCAATTCTGCTTTTTGTAGTAATTTTGGGACCCGTTATAATAGTTGAAAATATGCTAACTTATATAGCACAGAGGTCATTAGAAGAAAACACTAGTCTAGCTAAAGGAGATCATGACTTCATGGTTAAAATAAATTTCATACTGCCTTTTAATAATCAAAAAGGTTCAGAAATAAAATAGTTCTCTTATTTGTTTGCTTACCTCTTCATTAAAATGAAGAGTGATGTTCTGAGAATTAAACCTTGTTTCAAGGTCTGAAGGATCTCTACAGAAGTGATGTGAAAGATTCAATGTTACCAAATAACAATTAGTCAATTAATTCTCCCCTTTATGTATCTTTTATCTACTGGCATCCAGAAATGCTTGGATGTGTTTATCTTGTTGGGTGTACATATTTGATATATACAAGTTAGAAAGTGCGTCTTATTTTGTCTCACTGAAGAGGGGCAGAGTAAAGACTGTGGCAGGAAGAAACTTGGCCTCGGATTAAATAGTGACACCAGCAAATTTTTCCCTCTTTGGTTGGGGGAACACACAATTAAGATCACAAAAGGATACATGTAAGTTGGGATGCCTCTTGCAGCCAGATGTTTCCGAATAAGTCGCTCAGTACCATACCAGTTAAAACCTTTCGTGGCATGTCCAATCCGTGGAAGATGAACACTTGCTATCATGAAGAAAAGAACAGACATCTTCACTCATCAAAAATTGATTGATAGGTATAAAACATACATTGGAGAAAATAATTATTGACTGTCCCACTCAAAGCACACAATTTTAATGTAAAAATATTCTGGGGAAGAATTGTAATAAGAAAAAACAAATTATTCTGTTGAACAGAAGTTCTGGAAATACGTACAATGGACATAGATTATAACTGGTGGAGGAAAATTAAAATAAGCAAAGATTCTCTAACAAGCCAATCAATTCGATAAACTCTGAGACACACTAGGTTTGCAAACAAAATTAAATTCATTTTTGTCAGAGAACTGTCTGTTATTGTGGACCGTGGCTCTAAGAGGAGATTAAACAAACAGCATTTATCAATTGCATATGATCAAGTTGCTTTATTTCCAGCCCGCTGCTTCCTCATCTGTAAAATCATGATAAAAATACACAGGGGATGGATACGGCTTACAGAGATAACAGGTATTAAAGAGTGTTTTGGAAAGGAAAAGGGGCTATATGAATACAAGATGATGGGGTGATCACTCCTGTGGTTTGCCTTTACCATGCATATTAAGTGGGGTCTTGACATTTCTCTCCTCCCTTCAAAAGTCATATCACATGCCTAGAAACAAATTCATCTACTCTTGAGCACAGATGGAAGAACTTACCTTTCTTCTTCTTTGCTGCTAAAAATATCTTCTTCAGGCCATCTTCTAGGGCTGCCATCTTAATGCCAGATAGGACATTGGAGCGATCACGATGCTGAGCCACAATCAAGGCCAACTGGAAAGAACCACCATTAGATGACCAACCCGACATCAGACAGCCGCACTGTCAGCCAGGTGACTGCCATGGAGGGGGCACAGCCCTTGAGGGGTCACCTCAAGGTGACCAAGCCCCTGGGCTTGGCTTCATCTCTTTCAGATGCTGTGCCTAAACAGCAACGTCCTACTGTATGTAAGACTTCACGTCCCATCATAATTATTACTTTGTGGTCACTTTATACAAGCCTTTTTTCTTCTTTTTAAAATATGTTACAACCAGAGAACGAGTCCAAAACACATACTTTCCAAAAGCTCTCAAGGATAAAAAAAAGAGAACTTTTCTGAATTGTAGGCATGGAAAAGATTTTAGAGGTTCCTGTATTCCAGTCCTTTGATGCCTGAGTCAGCTCCACAACCCTCAGGACAAGCAGTCATTCCATCTCTGTTCAAATGATTCCCATGAGGATAAAATGCCAAGTATCTGTTAACCAACGTAACCTAAGTGGAGCTGGATCGTGTCAAGGGAGCTTGTGGGATGACATCACCACAGTCATATCATAGACATGGTGCTCTACTCGCTGTAGGCAGTTTTCCTGAATCATTGGATTTGGAGTTTCTCATGCACAGACACTTTGCTGTTCTTTTTTAGCATTTTAGAAATTACTGAAGGAATGACTCAACAGAAACCACTTTGTTGTTGGTCACTGTGTAGTTTGGATGTGTGTCCCCTCCCAATCTCATGTTGGGATGTAATCCCCAGTGTTGGAGGTGGGGCCTAGTGGGAGGTATTGGATCATGGGGTGGAATCCTCACGAATGACTTAGTGCCATACCCTTGCCATAACCCTTGGTGATGAATTCTTTTCTGGTAAAGTTCACTTGAGATCTAGTTATTTAAAGCAGCATGGTACCGTCCCCTACTCTGTCTTCTTCCTGCTCTTGCCATGTGTGATACACTAGCTTACCCTTTGCCTTCTGCCATGACTGTAAGCTTCCTGAAGCCCCCACCAGGAGCAAATGTCAGTACCATGCTTCCTGTACAGCATGTAGAACCATGAGCAAATAAATCTCTTTTCTTTATAAATTACCCAGTGTCAGGAAGTTCTTTCATCACAATGCAAAAACAGCCTAACACAGTCACATAGACCAGCAACCTCAAGAGGATGAGCCTCTCTTTTAGCCTGGTTTTGAAATTTCTTCTTAATTCTGGCTTAAAATTTGAAAATGAATCCAGGCCTTGGAGAAAGCCAGGTAGGTGCAGTAAATCAAACTCACTACAGGCATCCCAAATGACAGGTAAGCAGGAAGGACTCTGATGTGGGCAAAGGACATACGGATTAGTTTCTCTCCCCTGCTTCATTATGGCTGACTAGAAAACACGGTTTTTCATAGAAATTTTCACATGATATGAAATGAAACCCTCGGAGTTTTGAGTCATGCTTTCTTACTCATGCAGTAAATATTTATGGAGCATTTCTTATGAGCCAGTACTATGTGGGGTACTGAGGCTAAAAAGACAAATAGAAACGCTTGTACTTAGGTGGAGCCTGCTGTCTGGACAGTGCTCCAGAGACGAATGAATGGAAGGGTGGGGACAGGGAAAGTGCAGTGGAGGCTATGGCCCAAACTACTTGCTATGAGCTGAACAGTGTCCCCAAAAACTCATATATTGAAGCCCTAAGCCCAGTACCTCATGTGACTGTATTTAGACAGGGTCTTTAAAGGGGTAATAAAATTAAAACAAGGGTGTTAGGGTGAGGCCTGATCCATTCTGAGTGGAATCCTTCTAAGAAGGAAAATCTGGACACACAGGCACCAGGGATATGCATGAGCAGCAAGAAGACCACCATCTGCAAGCCAAGGAGAGAGTCCTCGGGAAAAACCAAACCTGCTGACACCTTGATCTTGGACTTTCAGCCTCCAGAATTGTGAGGAAAGACATTTCTGCTGTTTAAGCTACCCAGTCTGTGGCTTTTTGTTAAGGCAGCCCTAATAAACTAATACACTAGTAGAGAGGTCAATGGGGGCAGGAGATGCTTCAAGAGAAGTTGATGTGAGTCCACTTTTAGTTCTGAAAAGAAATGGGGGTTTTTACTTACCAAATCTTGCCCTTTGTTTCTTGACTCTTTATCATCAATGGGAAATAAAAGGACACCTCCCAAACTCAAGTCTGTGGTAAAACAGAAAGGAGCATCATAAAGAATACCAGGTTCACCAGGGAATGAATCCTCCTTTATCTTGCCTTTTTCAAATTTAGTTAGGTTTCAGAACGCACCTTCCTTCATAGCCCTTTCTCACTTTCCTGGCTTCAGTCAATACCTTAGCTGAGTACTCACCTGCTTCCCTCCTAAATTTTTATGATCTCCTAATTTAATGCTCCTCAAACGTATGAACAAAGTACCTCTGTAGACATCAGAAAATGAATACGATACCCAGAGGTAGCTGGGGGGCTTAGAGGAGGGAGCATTATATGTGCTTGAAACTCCGTTGGAAGTTTTGTGCTTGTCTTAAATCATTCAAATTATTACATTCTACTTTATCTATATCTGTTTGTATAATATATTTTTCCACCCCATCCAAATAAAATAAAACTGATAGTGAAGAAAAATGTGCTAATTTAATTCTATGGCTTTACATAAGCTGATGTGAAAGCAGTCAGAATCAAAATAGAGATGCTTGTGTTAAAAACTCTGACAAATATGGCTGAGCACAGTGACTCACACCTGTAATCCCAGTGCTTTAGGAGGCTGAGACGGGAGGACTGCTGGAAGCCAGGGGTTCCAGACTAACCTGGGCAACAAGGCAAGACCCAGTCTCTACAAAACGTAAGAAAAAATTAGTTGGGTTTGGTGGTGTGTGCCTGTAGTCTTAGCTACTTGGGAGACTGAGAGGCAGGAGGATCTCTTGAGCAAAGGAGTTAGAGGCTGCGGTGAGCTAGGATCACGCCAATGCACTCCAGCCTGACAGGATAAGACCCTGTCTCAAAAAATAAAACAAAACTCTGACAAATAGAGCCAGGGAAAGCCATGAAGGGAAGGTGCTAATGCATGAATGCCTGTTAACAACAACTATCCCAAAAGATTTTACAAAAACCACAACCTTGCATGAGGGTGCTGGCAACCTTACATAAAAATAATCTTCTGCAAGGACATCTGCTCATTAACTGCTGCCCAACCTCAGACTGGTGCCATCCTTCTTACTAATGCTTGTAGTCAAAGATAACTGATTCAAAACAAGTATGTAATCTTTCTCATTCTCCTTAAAACCTCAGGCTTGGTAGAGTGGCATATGCCTGTAATTCTAGCACTTGAGGAAGCTGAGGTGGATCACTTGAGCTCTGGAGTTCCAGGCCAGCCTGGGCAACATGGCAAAACCCTGTCTCTACCAAAAATTCAAAAAAGTAGCCGGGTGTGGTGGTGTGTGCCTGTGGTCCAAGCTACTTGGGAGGCTGAGGCCGGAAGATCACCTGAGCCTGGGAGGTGGAGATGGCAGTAAAGCCAAGATCGTGCCATCGTACTCCAGAGAGCGAGACTCTGTCTCAAAAATCAATCAAACAAACAAACAAAAAAACCACAAGAAATCAACCTAAATTCATCTTATTTTACAGAGCCTGTCTATTGGTTAGGCTGATACCAGTTTAAACTTTTTGTTCAGTCATTCTAAAATATTGGTTGCGCTTTGCCATCCTTTTGATCAAATCCCCCAAACGACCAGTCATTACCCATTCCATTAGATAAGGTTCTAGTTAGAATGGCATCTCCCTGGACAAATCATGTGCAGTCTTCTATGATGTGGCCCAAGACTCTGGTGACAATGAAACTCTCCTCTATTCTGCCTGAACCTTCCACTCTGGCCTGCGTGACCTGTACACCATTCTTCACACAAAGAAACAGGGTAACTGCCTGGGTCCTTCAATACCCACAGATGGTGAACAGTAGGTGTTGTAATGAGCAGTTGGGAATCCATTTGCCATTTCTCTCCACCTATTTAAATTCAACCCACCTTTCCAGGCCCAAGACAACTTTCATAACCTCCATGAAGCCTTCCCAGGGAATTCTAGTCCACAGCTTCATCTACTTTGCTGCAACCTGCTTCAATCCTTCTTCAGAGAAAACTGCACACTCCTATCTCCATGTCCTTACTGAGCACTCAGGCCTTAAGCTGGAGCTTCCCACTCTCCACAAAGTGCTCCGAGCTCACGTGAGTGACTTTGGTTCAAATCCATGGCCTTTTCGCAATTCATCCTCACATTGGTGTCTGATACCATGAACTTTGCCTTCTTGACATACTTTCTTCCCTTGTACCTCAAAATACTCCACGAGGTTTCCTAATTTTCTGGCAACTCTTTCTGTCAGAAATTCCATCTCCTTGCCTCAAGTACTAAGCGGAGGTCTTTTCCAGGTCTGTTCTTTGCCTCTCGTTTCTCCATCCTCCCTCTCACATGGTTTCAAACACAGACTCCAAACAGGGACCCCCAGTCTGCACCTCCAGCTCTGGGGTTCTGCTTTGCCAACTGCCCAATCAGCATCTAGATCTGGATTGACTATTTTGACACACATTAAACCCTTCTTTCATTAACTTGTTTTACTAGAAAAAGTATTCACTCTTTACGTTCTTACCTCTCTTTCTACCATATAGAACTGGGCGGGATTAGGAAAAACCAACCTCTAAGGAATCTGGTGGACCCTTCTCTGTCAGACAAGGTCCTTCAATCTCCAAATATGACAATAATAATTTTATTCCTCTTGCCACTTTGTTATTTCTGGATATAAAAGGAGGTGTCTTTTTCCCGTCTCTGTGCCCAGGGAAAACACTGTTCAGGCTTCTACGTTCCCCTGGCACCGAAGAGCTTTATTTCTGTCTCCAGGGAGTGTTATAACCCAGGCTATGCTGATCTCATAGCACATCTTCATTCCCCTCAGCACCAAAGCCGAGCTTTGGTCAGCATTTTAATGGTGTGTCCAACTTCTCTCCTATAGGTCTTTTTCCTGAGACAAAGTCTTGGTCTGTCACTCGGGATGAAGTGCAATGGTGTGATCTCAGCTCACTGAAACCTCCACCTCCCAGGTTCAAGTGATTCTCGTGCCTCAGCCTCCCCAGAAGCTGGCATTACAGGCATGTGCCACCATGCTTGGCTAATTTTTATATATTTTTTTTTTTTTTGTAGAGACAGGGTTTTGCCTTGTTGGTGAGGCTGGTTTGGAATTCCTTGTCTTGTCTCGTCTTGGCCTTCCAAAGTGCTGGGATTACAGGTATGAGCCACCATGCCCAGCCTCCCACAGGTCTTTAATGTTTTCATGAGCTATTCCTTCATCTTTATTTCAATACTTTTTTTTTTTCTTTTTCTTTTTAATGAGACAGGGTCTCACTCTCACTCAAGCTGTAGTGTAGTGGTGCAATTATAGCTCACTGCAACCTCAACCTCTTGGGCTCAAGTGATCCTCCCACCTCAGCCTCCTGAGTAGCTGGGACTATAGGCATGCACCACCACACCCAGCTGATTTTTAAATTTTTTTGTAGAGACAGAGTCTCACTATGTTGCCCAAGCTGATCTCAAACTCCTGGCCTCACGCAGTCCTCCTGCCTCAGCCTCTCAAAGTCTAGGATTACAAGCAAAGGCCACTGTGTCCGGCCCATTCCAATACTTTAACATGTATGCAGGGATCGACACTTTTCAGAATGCACACATTCATTATGCTCATTTCAGTCCATGAAGTAGGTAGAACAAGTATTATTCACAAATCACAGATGAGGAAACAGGCACAGAAAAGGTAAGGGAATCCACTGAAGTCACAGAATAAGTAGCTAATTTACCACAATTCAGTTCCCAACCAGTTATTCTGATTTCTTATCTAGTGCTGTGTAACCCTCATGATACTAAGTGTCCTCTCTTATTCCATCCTTAACCCCCGCCTCTGCTTTGCTTCTTACCTTTCATTTTCCCAGCTAGCTCATATATTTTTCTTGGCTCAGCGGATCGTTTTTCCAGAGCTGTAAATAAACCACCTCTGCCCCAGCGGCCAGAGTCATCTGATTGAAGAAACAGAAAATTTTCAGTCCAGTCCACAATTTAGAAAAACAAAGGCACACAAAAGAGCTTGTGGAAGAATGATTTTTTCAAAGGGGAAAAAACAAAATATCTGATCTCCTAGCAATATCACAGGTTGGACTTCCCAAATATGTTTATGTTTTCTGGAAGATATACCTGGGGCCATCGTAATAGGAAAGCATCTCAAAAACTAGTGTTCTGAATGAGCAAAATCTCTGTGGTGCATCTGTGATTCCTGGGAGATGACTGTGGAAGGATGGAGAATAGATGGAATATTGCAGAGTGAGGAGAAGCACTGGTTATGCAACAGCACACAGGCAAGGAGGAAGGGTTAAATGACTTATTCAAGCTGGTATTAACCAAGCTGCTTAGTATCTCAGTATTTACAGTCATTTATTCATACTACAAATGTTTTTTAGCATGTATTATGTGTCAGGCATTGTTCTAGACACCAGAGTCACAGCAGTCAACAACAAAAAAAACCCTGCTTCCATGAAGCATACTTTTAATTCAACAGTCAAATAAACAAATACGCAGGTAATATGTGAGGTGGGACAGGTGTGATAAAGGAAAATATGGGAGAAGGGACAGGGAATAACAGAGGGAGAAGGGGCCTGTTTTATATGAGGTGATCACAGAAGACCTCTCTGAGAAACAGACATTTGAATGACACGTGATGTGGTTATTTGGGAAGAGCGTTTTAGGCAGATGAAGTAAAAAGTACAAAGGTCAAGCAAGGGAACAAGCTTGACGTTTTGTTTTTTCTCAAAGGATTTGTCTTATCAATGTTGCTTCATTCCACTTAAAAACCTTGTGCAGAGGATAAGGCAGATATTGTCCCACTATATAAATAAGACAGTTAAAGTTGAGAGATTAGATAACTAAACCAGGTAAATGAGAGAGCCAAGAGTGAAATGATTCTGGAATGTTCCTGACTCTAAAATTCAAACTTTTCTGACCACACAATACTACACTGTGACCATCACCCTGGGTCAGGCTTCTGCACCACCCACCCCAGTGTTTGACACCATAAGGATTGAGGCCCCCATCCCCAGCCATACCACTTCTCGTACCTACGCAGTGCACGATGACAGCATCCTCGACCCCAGCCTGAGGGTGGGTGACATCACCACTAACGTACATGAGGGAGGTAGCGTCTGGGTCTTGGTAATCCAGGTCAGCAGAACCCTCATCTTCCCCATTCTCAAGGTCCTCTGGCTCGCTCTCCTCAGAGGGCAGGCAGAAGGACTGGTAATTGTTGGATTCCCACCAGGCCATCCTTTAGCAGGCCAGAGAGAAAAGGAAATCAACCCAGACAAACACAATTTCCCTTGGAGCACATTGCATACTGCTGTTCACAAACAATATCTGCCAAGTAGAAATGCTATTAGAAACTTATCCTGATTGAAGTTTTCTGCTTTTTTGTAAATAAACAAGACTTACTGACTAGGCCAACTCCTTCCTGACTACAATCCAATAATGAGCACTCACTGAATGTTCCTGCTTTTAAGAATATCACTAAAAGAGGCTGTTCAAGTAAACTACTCTATGTCACATAGCTACAATAAAATCTTAAAATTTTCTGGTTTCGGCCAGGCATGGTAGGTAGCTCATGCCTGTAATCCCAGCACTTTGGACGTCAAGGCAGAAAGACAGCTTGGGTTCAGGAGCTTGAGGCAAGCCTGGGCAACACAATGAGACTGTCTCTATAAATAATAAAAAAATTGGCCGGGCGCGGTGGCTCAAGCCTGTAATCCCAGCACTTTGGGAGGCCGAGGCAGGTGGATCACGAGGTCAAGAGATCGAGACCATCCTGGTCAACACGGTGAAACCCCGTTTCTACTAAAAATACAAAACATTAGCTGGGCATGGTGGCGCATGCCTGTAATTCCAGCTACTCAGGAAGCTGAGGCAGGAGAATTGCCTGAACCCAGGAGGTGGAGGTTGCGGTGAGCCGAGATCGCGCCATTGCACTCCAGCCTGGGTAACGAGAGCGAAACTCCGTCCCAAAAAATTAAATAAATAAATAAATAAATAAATTAGGCACCCATGATGGCACACACCTGTGGTCCCAGCTACTAGGGAGGTTATGGTGGGTAGATCACTGGAGCATGGGAGGTTGAGGCTGTAGTGAGCAGTGACCGTACCCACTGTACTCCAGCCTGGATGACAGAGCAAGAATCCATTTCAAAAAAATTTTTAAAATTCTGGTTTCAGTGGAATCCATCTTCCCTGCCTTAGGCACTTGGGACTTTTCACTTACATACAGTAAGCATTAAAAAAAGTATTCTGTTATCAATAGGAACAAGCTTAAAAGAAATCTTCTGTATTTTTAAAGTGATGTTCAACTGTGGTCTCACTACATTAGGGACTCCTTTACCAACTGTGGTCCCCAGCTTGGTTAACGCACACATACTTTTTCTTATGTTGAGCATCTTCCTTTTGCCTCTTCTTCTCCTCTACGAGTCTCCTTCTCTTGGCAGCTGCTTCTTGTCTTTTCTTCTGTCTGTCCTCCAGCTCTTCTGGGCTCAGAACCCGCTTCCTTTTGGTAGATCCCTCCACAAGGCCTGGGATGAGAACCTAGGGGAGGAACAAGATCCATCACCAGGGTCAAGAATGTTCCTCCCTAAGTTTCCTTATCCCTACAGCACACTGTACAGAAGCAACATGTTTAATATTTCACAGAACACTGCACCTCCACTCGCCCTGCATGGTGGGAACTGAAGGCAAAGCACTTGAAGGCACAGTTCATATCACACACTTCACAGGCACAGTGACCAGGATACCCTGCTCTTAGCCACAGCACTGACATAGTGGAAACAGTCATTTTGATTATTTTATTAGGAATAAGGTACTTCAGAAAAGGAACTTTTTTCCTTGACTGAAAGCATACCCTGAAGGATGCCACTTTAGCCATTTTTAATGGAACTCTTTCTGCAATGTATTATATAGTTTTGTTAAGACTATATTACAATATCAGGATTATCTTAGTAATAGCTGGCATTTAATGAGCACTTATTAACTGCCAAACACTGTGAACATTACATGTATCATTTTTGATTGATATCCTCTCTTAGTGCCATAGGGTCATAATTACCAACAGCATGAGATGGTATTTTGGTATAATATAGGGATGCTTTTAGCAGTGATTTGGATGGACAAGGCTGCTTTCACCTGCACTAAATCGTATAATATATTCTCTCCTTAATGTTTTTCTATGCTGACTTTACCATAGTTTTTATACTAGGATATGGTTAATTATATCAACATTTCAACAAACACATACTTATTTCTTGACAAGTTATCCTACGAGAACAAAATGATGCCAGCATCATTTTTGTTTTGTTTTGTTTTCTTAGAACGAGAGTTTGGAAGAATATCTTTGAAATAAATTAACAGTTCTTACATTGCCTTTATTTCGGAGTGATCGGCCCTCTTGAGTAGTTTTCTCCAAAAGGGTTTTCTGAAGGTTTACCAGTTGTTCAAATGATTTTCTGTCTTCCTTGCTGGGCTCTTTAGAATAATCTTTCCCTTCAAATAAGTACATATGATTTTCTAACAACATAAAACACAAAGAGAGAAATGTTAGATACCAAGGAAAAACAGATTAATGCTATTCAAAGCAATAACTAGAGTGGATAAGAAAACAGCCTATGTTCTAAATGAGCTAAGACTGGATAAAGGTATTTTGTTTCTCATCCCACTGACGCTGAAGTAAGTGGGTTCTACATAAGGATCCCATGTGTTTACTTTTCCAAGGGGACAGCATGGCTTAAATCCTTTCGGTTCATCTCTAGATGGTTTGTCAATCTCTGATGGGTTCCTCCATTTATTCCTCATTCATTCATTTGTTCATTCCGAAGTATTCCTCAGCACAAATCTCGGTGACATTAAGATCATCTAATAAAATCTATACATTTTATTCCAAATACACTTTTAGTATTCAACTTGGCAAATCTAAGAATCATAAAAATAATCCCTTGGATTTACAATATTCCTTACAGATCTCATCAAACATCTTCATGATCCTCACCACAACCCTGGTATATAACTAATCCTACTTTTGAAAGGGGAAACTGAGGCTTGGGCAGAAATTAAGGGACTCTAAAATTCTCACTGGTAATAAATAAAGAGGCAGGATTTTCTGATTCTAAGTGTGCTCTTTTCGGTATGTGACTGTGTCTCTAGAAGGGTGGAAAGAGAACATGCTAGCAAATAATAATTATTGTAATAACAATAGCAATGAAGATAATAGTGTAATTTTGAATAGCACTGCATGCTATCAGATCAATTCCACAACTATTATCGCGTCTGATCTTTCCAACCGTGTAAAAGAGTAAAGCAGACATTAATAGGACCATTCTACAGATGAGAACATAAAAGCTCAAAGAGGCTGAGTGATCTGCCAAGATCATGAATAAAGTGATTAAGAAGAGTCAGGACCAGTCCAGACTAGCAACCACAGATAGTTAAGATAATGATTCAACAGGGAAGCATATTTAGTAGCACATGTTACCAAATAATGTATTTTCACAACATTTGTGAAATCTGCTAAGTATGTTTTCCCTAGAGAGTATGAAAGCAAAACATTTTCATTCTCAAGAGATCAATTGCTTCACACTTGTACCCAAATCTAACCAGCTGTAGTTCTAATTGGCATTGCTAATTAAATCAGCAGGGGGCTTTCAATGAAGTACTCTATCAACAAGTAGAAGAAAAACAGAGCTGAGAAGTGTCAAATATGATCAGCATATGTAGCTTCACACTGCACGTGATTCTCAACTTCCAAACATGCTTTTTTAAAAAACCCTGGCATTCAAGATAAAGCAACCCTGTTTTTTATCTAATTCTGATGGGGGCCGTGTGAATTACCAATCTTTCCTATCCATTTATATTCTTTGTAATCATGCTCCCTATCTTCACTCTGCCACCACAACAGGCCTGGACCTGTGTCTCTATCCCACCAGGATAATCATTTACCATAGAGCAAACCTATACCCATTCATCAAACAGAAAATCCCCAAGTTTAATACAACTGGGGAATTTTTCTGGCAGTTGGACTGTCTAAAAAAGTAAAATTATTTTAGGCAGTTGGATTGACTGAGAAATATAATTATCTTTCTGGAAAAGAGTGCAACTTTATTTTGTTCTAGTAAACGTTAGCAAAATAGGCTGAAATTATCTAGATAAGTACAGAAACGGGTGTAAGTGTTGCGATTTAATATAATCAGTTATAACTTAAAAATATGATTACATGCATCTATTTCTTCTCTCACCTGAAACCACCAAGTGACAGTTAAAGGGATTTTAAAAAAGATATACGAGGCAATGGTGGACGAAAAAGTTCAATAACCTTTTGGAAAATGAAAAGTGGCTTGAGGGATAATAACAGATTAAGAAGAACCATGGAAACAAACATAGGTGCCTAGCCAAGGGCTCATTATGAGTCTAGAGACCCTCTCAATCCCCCAAGAGCTTAGGACTTACAAGTGCAGCATACTGCAAGGGGCAGAACTGAGAGAAGATCTGCACCCCATAAAGCAGCAGTGCTGTGAGCCCTTGACCCACCCTGCCTTTTCAGTCTGAGCAACCAGGTGAACTCCATCCTCTCTGTCCCAGGGAAAATACTAGAGGATTGTTCTTTGGAGAAAATGGGTTGCCCAGTGAAGACTTCAAACACGGATATTAGGGAAGGTGCCCTCCATGTAAAAGCTGACTCATCAATCAGGAATAAGGCCCCAGGGCCCATGGACCTGCTCATGCTGGAGCTGCCATCAGCTTTGTGGCACTTCATCAGCGCAAGTGATCAGATAGCCAGGGGATACCAGATGGTCAGGGAAACTATCGATGAGAATAAGAGATCCCCAAACAATGTTGTTTTTTTTTTTTTTTAGACAAAGAGGTACCATAGTGACTATAGCTAACGATGATATATTGTATTCCTTAGAGATACTAAGAGGGTGGATGTTAAGTGTTCTCACCACAAATATAACCATATGAAGTGATGTTCATAACCACCACAAATATGATAACCATATGAAGTGATAACCATATGAAGTATGTTCATTAGCTAGATTTAACGATTCCACAATGTATATGGGCTTTAAGGAATCATGTTGTACATGATAAATACAATTTTATCTGCCAATTGCTATAAATAAATAAATATAGTTTGGGTTTTTTTTAAAAGAGGAAGAAAGATAAGTAAAAGTCAATGCAGTGGGAAGAGAAATACTTTTTAAAAAGATAATATCCTCCCTAAAATACATATGAAAAAGCTATAATGTCCCCAGAGAAGACAGTATGTCCTTGAAATGAGAACAGGGTACAATGAACACAATAAGCAGAGAACAAGAAAGAGTTCTTGAAGAATATAAACAGGATATTTTCATAAAGAATTTTAAAGACAAAATATCAGAAAAGTCAAAGAGCAGTTTCCTGTAAAACAATGCCAGCTGCCCAAATTGCAGCTTTTCCACCTATTCCACAAAAACTACACAGACCAACAAGGACCACCCCAATCCATGCCTACTACAACGTTAGAAGTCAGAAAATACTACACACTTCAACTTATGGCTGGTAACTAGAGAAATAAACCTCCAACACCAGCCGAGCCAGCTCCAACGCCTACACTAGAGTAGACAGGCAGGCAGAGACTATGCAGAGGAGAGGCAGGGCAGGGAGGGGCGTCCAGCAAGGTCAGACAGATAAAATTTACCCCCCAAAGAGGGTCACATTCCAAGTGGGAAGATAAGGAGGACAGGTCTGAGACCTGGTGGATCAGAGCAGTGGCTACTAAGGAGCTGAAACGAAGGGAAGGCATGAAAATACAGGCAGCCAGGAATTTGGAAAGGCACTGCTTCTGGCAGGAAGACAGAGACAACTCAGAAGCGGGGAGACATCCTTTGACAAGTTTGTGGCAAAGAGAAAGAGAAAGCAAGTGATGGAAATTCACAGTCCTAGAGAAACAAAAGAGAACTGCAAAACCAGAAATCATGCCACTGCTACTCAACATAAAAAGGGGCTACCCATCTAGTAAAGAAACAGCACTGTTCTCTATTACTGAAAGAATGTACTGGTGAATTAAGCCTAAGATTCCCAAACCTCTCACCCCAGTCCATACTGAATCTCTGCTGCAGCTGGTACAGAAAAATAAGTCATTTCAAAATAACTTTGAGATGCCAGGGAATACCTTTACAAAGCTATTATGTGAAAAATTACTTCAAATCAGAAATTAAAATACTCAGAAAAGAACAAAATGGCAAATGTTGACCAAATTCAGAAAAGAAAATTAAGAGAAAGACAAAATCATCTCCTACAGCTCATGGTGTATTATGAAAGTTAAATGGAAAAAAGCACATGGCAAAGTCTGCTCTGTTGATGAACACAAAGTACGTGATCAATGTTAGCTGCAATTTAAAACACAAATAATTCTACCATTTAGAAGAGGAATCACTATGTGTAAAGCAACATACCAAGGACAATAGGCTTTACTAATAAACAAAGGAGATGCTTGCAACCAAGGGAGAAAAGGTACAAATGCAAAGCCTCAAGAGTGACAGTATCATAAACATTAATACTATGATTTTGGTTCACAGTTCAGCTACCAGGGAAGAGCCACACAAAACTGCAGTTAGTCTGGGAAAAGTTCTTGTACAAGCAAGTCTTAAATAGTGTGTCCAAGAAGACAGTAAGGTTGGGTAGAAAAAAGATGTCCCAGAGAGCAGCATCCAAAGCTTTCCATGGGGACGGGAGCTCTAGCTTGGGGTGCTTGTGCCATTTGCTCTGCTCTAGCCTCCAACTTACTTCCTTCCTCTTGCTCTCTGCTCCCTCCTTCGGCTGCAGGCAAGGCATCAGAAGTCCACTGGCCATCTTTTGTTTCTCCCAGGATGGACTCCAGGTCTATTTCATCCACGGTGCTCCCATCAGAGGCCAGCAGTTTATCCAAACCGAATTTGAGTATCTCACTCAACTTGGGTAGAGAAAACAAAAAAGTCTAGTAAGTTCTCATGAAAACAAACATTAGGATATCAATGATTGGCTAGGTGGATAACAATGCCAAGGACAGTCCTACTCTGATGAATAGGCAGTCTCTCTGCTCTCCCCATCATAAATGGTAATAGCCATGGCCATTTAACAGTTGGATGATGGGTAAGCAGAGAGGGGATAAATGATTACTAGAGGTACTGACTTTGACAATTCTCCCTAAAAACAAAATAATGTAAAAGCCTCCAATTTTTTTTGAAGAAAAACAGTAATTTCCTGCATTTCCTATAGCACCTCTCACTGACTTTTTTTTTTTTTTTTGAGACGGAGTCTCGCTCTGTCACCCAGGCTGCAGTGCAGTGGCATGATCTTGGCTCACTGCAACCTCTGCCTCCTGGGTTCAAGTGATTCTCCTGCCTCAGCCTCTCGAGTAGCTGGGATTACAGGTGCGCTCCACCACACCCAGCTAATATTTTAATATGTTTAGTAGAGAAGGGGCTTCACCATGTTAGTTAGGCTGGTCTCAAACTCCTGACCTAATGATCTGCCCGCCTTAGCCTCCCAAAGTTCTGGGATTACAGACATGAGCCACTGCACCCGGCTGACTCATTTTCATAAGCATTCCCAGCAGTCACATGAGAAGTCAGAGACCCTGTCAGCTACTTTCTGACCTCCCCACTGACAGACTCCTTAGAAAGAGAAGGCTACACTGGGTACTTTACCTCTACTATAAATTGACTCCTTTTCTTTGGCAATTTGTTCTCCTAACAATTTCCATAGAAATTTGGTTTCTATAGAAACCACCTTGGCAAAGACCAGTAACAACTTCTGACCACCAGACCCGAAGGCCTTTTCTCCGTCTGAACTTTCCTGGATGTTCCTCTGGCACTGCACTATCCTGCTTCTCTTCTCTCATCCCCCTCTGGAGTACTGTCAGCCTGTTCCCTGTGGCCACAGGAACCACACAGAAAGCAGAGAGAATTTTTCCTGGCTTTCACTTGCTACTTCCAACTTTGCACCTCCTAAGTACTAACTCTGAGATCCTGACCCAAGGTGGATTCAAACCTGCCCTTTTAGACTGGGTTAATTATCTCTAGATCATCTATTTTGTGAGTAACTTGGAAATCTTAAGGTATTCCGTAATAGCTTGAAAAAAAAAGAGCTCACTTAAGCATGAATGCACCTGGACATATTCATATTTAATTTACTCTCCTTTTACATAACCAGGATGACTGGCTTGGGCAGCTGGTACTACAAATAGTAGAAAACAAAGTATTTATGATAAGAATTTGTCTATACTGGAACCCTCCCTCCAACCCCCTTGTACTTAAGCTTGCCTCCTCGCTCTCCCTTGTTATTGCTCACTTGTAGTGTGTCCTAGTCATTAAGGAAATTATATGTGTTTTTATGAGAAGCTGTATATTACAGTAATTAAGGGCATGTGCTCGGAAGTTAGAGAGTGCTTGGTTTGGAATCCGAAATCTGAATAACCTTGGGCCAATTACTTAAGATGGGGATAAAGACAGTGTTTATCTCATCCTGCTGTTATTCTTATTTACGGAAAGAACTGGAAAAGAGCACCTCAGACAACACTCAGCATAGAGCATTTAATAAGTGTTCGCTATGCCTGCATCTCCCTGCCTCTCTACTATGTCTTCCCTGCACGATAATAAACATGCTTCCTTCTTTCAGGACTTCAGAACTCCATACCTACCGCTTAGATTTACCAAATCAGAACCACATCTTTTACTTCTGGTTTTTTGGTATTAAAAAGAAATCCCCTGCTTTCTTTTGAGACAAGGGCATTGGGTTATCACCTTTGTTTCTGGCAATGACAAATGACTCATAGCGTCTGGATGGGGAAGAGATGAATGAGACATTTGAGTCAGAAAGTAACTTTCTGATAACCATGAGCTGCACAAGAAGCCCAACAGAGTTGCTCTCAGCCAGCAGTCTGTGTCCCCACTAGTAGGTGGTCCCATGGGGTGGAGGTGTGTCTACACCTTTCCCAATGATGTGTCCAGCAGCCCACATCACAACATACCTCTCACTGGAACCCTGGAGCTCCCTTCACTGGGAGAGTGCAAACAACTTACGACATCCTTCTTCCTCTAAAGAGAATGCAAGCCTTCTGAGGCTCTGTCATTTACCCCTTCGCCATGCCCAGCAGTGACCTTCTCTCAAGGTTCTATGGAGAACTGTTCTGTGGAAAACTGCATTTAAGAGTATCTACAGTGTACCGGAAGACAGTGTGACAATTCCTCAATCTAAAACCAGAAATACCATTTGACCCCGCATTCCCATTACTGGGTATATACCCAAAGGATTACAAATCATTCTACCATAAAGACATTCTACTATAAAGACACAGGCAATAAACACATGCATACATATGTTTATCGTGGCACTGTTCACAATAGCAAAGATTTGGAACCAACCCAAATGCCCATCAATGATAGACTGGATAAAGAAAATGCGACACATATACACCATGGAATACCATGCAGCCATAAAAAAGAATGAGTTCATATCCTTTGCAGGGACATGGATGAAGCTGGAAACCATCATTCTCAGCAAACTAACACAAAAACAGAAAACCAAACATCGCGTTCTTACTCATAAGTGGGAGCTGAACGATGAGAGCACATGGACACAGGGAGGGGAACATCACACACAGGGGCCTGTCGTGGGGTGGGGGGCTAGGGGAGGGACAGCATTAAGAGAAATACCTAATGTAGATGATGGGGTATCAGATGCATCAAATCACCATGGCACATGCATACTTATGTAACAATCCTGCACGTTCTGCACATGTACCCCAGAACTTAAAGTATACTAAAAAATAAAATGAAATAAAAATTAAACAAATAAAATTATCTACCGTGTATTTCTACCTCTCTCTCAAGCTTTCTTCTCACGTTTGTAATTGTCTCTTAGACAGTGTGAAATCAAAATGTACAGCCTGCCCTACCACCATTATGGTTAATTAAGCATGCGTGTAACGTAGAAGCAGCAACAAAAGGAAAGACAGAAAAAAAAGAAGCCACACTTACCCCCTAAGATAAACAAAGAACAAATAAATAACACCCAGGGTTACTCTTTCTAGTTCTAGTCCCCAGATTAATGAATCCTTGAACCTTTCCTGTAATTACTGACTCCCCAGCAAAAACACTGATCCCTGCTTTTGCAATGCTCATAGGTAAAGGTACGCACTGGCCTTTGCACATATGGTAACCATGTGAAAAAAGTGCTGCTTTCTAACCATGGTCAGACTAATTACAAACCTGGTAACTCTGCTTGTATTATTGTGTAATTTTTTTCCCTCTTAAACACTTGTATTTTTTGATAGACCAGTCCTTTCAAAGCCTAGTCCTTCTTGCAAACTTTTGCAAATAAAATTCTTTCCTTTTGTCTCTCAGTCTGTCTCTAATAATAGTTTATGTTTATATTGTATTTTTACTGCTTACTCTGACTAAAGCCTAAATTATCTTTATCTTCCTAAAATTCTGACCTACCTATTTTCCTTTCTACTGTCCTCATCATACGGGCTTCAAACCTCACAGCCGTCTTTGAATTTTCTATCTCCCTACTGCTGAGACCCACCTCTAAACAGTAGCCAGCTCCCATCCTTCCTTCTTTTGCAATGCTTCTCACACCAGACCCTCCCACTGATACTGCCCTTGACAGACACTGATTACTCCCTTCATATCTGCATCTTTCTGGTATCCTAGGAGCTGGTCTCTTTGCATCCAGCCCCTCATCCTTAGGGCAAAAACAATGGATCCAGGAAATATTATGAGTTCTAATTTTAACCCAAGGGCTGCCACAGACTAACTCTAAGTCCTCTTCCGAAAGAGAGCTCTAAAATCTTCCAATCCAGCATCGGTTTGCCATCCAGTATTCCCTTCTTCAAGCAAATTACCTCTAGTTTTTCACCCATTTTTCCTATGGCACAATTTTGAATTCCTGATCTCATTCGCCCTCTTCTGAGTACGAAGTAATGTAAATCACTGATCAAAGAGTCTGGGATTAAGGAGGAAGTACAGAATTAATTGTTATTGACTAAGCTGAGTTCTTTATTTTAAATAATTCTCTTAACAGCCCTCTGAGGTAACCAGTGGTATCTTTACTTTTAGAAATACAAAAAGAGTAGATCTAAGAGGTTAAAAAAGCTGCTCAAACCCAAAGAGCCAAGAAGTGATGAGGCCTGGATCTGAATCCTTAGTTTCTACAGACCCTGCACACAGCCAGCACGGTGGCAGGTATGAGGGAGGCCACGGAACAAATGTGTAGCTGGGGAGAGTGGCTGATGAGTGCTGGTTCTTTTCATTTACACTGTCCTCCACAAAGGGTGCTGGCATATTCCGAAGTGAAGAACAATATATCATACCTGGAGGTCAGCACCAGCTGAGGGTTTCTGGGCTCCCAGAGTAAAATGGCCTCCTTCTATGATCATGTTGGTGAGCTGCAGTTTGGAGGCTGCTTTCCTATAGACGATTTCTTCCACAGTGTCTCGGCCAATCAGCCGAATAACTTTAACAGACCTGGACATAAGTCAAACAAGAGTAGTGTGCTACAAGGGTCTGCAAAGCTGTGTAAAAGTATGCAAGGCAAATACATCTAAAAGCAAACAACGAAAGGGAGACTGTTTCATTTGGACCTGAGTCCTTGTCAGAGAGAACTCGCCTCAAATTCTCTCTGAACCATTCCAAGGGAGTCAAGGAAAGAATATTGGGGTAACCATGACTGGAATTCCTTAT
Source organism: Sapajus apella (assembly GCF_009761245.1). Taxonomy (NCBI): domain Eukaryota; kingdom Metazoa; phylum Chordata; class Mammalia; order Primates; family Cebidae; genus Sapajus; species Sapajus apella. The sequence goes on along the minus strand of NW_022437127.1, from coordinate 188,227 downwards.
CTGTGGCCAAGGAAAACTTCTGGAAGATCAAATTATCCTCAGATCAAACGGTAACAGCTATTTTTTTTTAAGCTTAGCTCCATAACCCCATTTTTTAACTGAGTTACAGCCTAACTCAAGAAGGATGAGTTAAATAACTTCTAAAGTTTCTTTCTAATCCTTTCACAATTTGATTTTACTCTAATAAAGTCAGTCTGGACTGATGTGACCCCCCTCCAATACTAACCTAGGAGCCAATAGTACAGATGGGCTAAGATCTGGTGGTCCCTCAGCTCCCAGTGTGGGACTGCTGCCAGGACTATATTCTTTACCTTCCTCACAACCTGGAACTGCTGCTGGGCAAGCCAAGGAAGCAGAAAAAAAATCACTCACTTGTTTTGGCCAATTCGATGAGCCCTGGCAGCTGCTTGCAAGTCATTCTGAGGATTGAAGTCACTGTCAACAAAAATCACAGTATCTGCTGCCGTTAAGTTCATGCCAACTCCACCTGAAAACAATGCAAAAAGGAACGGAATCAGCAGCACACAGACAAGGAGCTAGAAAATAAACACAAGGCTAGCGTGGGTTAGACCGACAAACGGAAATCAACCAAATAAACTGGCTTCATCTTTCAAATGAACCTGCACCCCCAACTCCACAGCCTTGTTCTAGCAGTGAGAGGTGCTACCTGACCTCCTACTGCCTGATGGGAAAATTTTTATTACTGAATGGAACAGAATGAGTGGAGCAGGGGCAAGTGGCAAAAGTGGATACTTAAGTTAGTGCCATGGAGCCACTTTATCTCTTCTGCTTAAACACCTTGATTAGATTTTGATTTGAGTAGTCTCAGGAAATGGACACATGCTCTTTCAGAAAGCAGACCTAGGCTGGGTGGCTCAAGCCTGTAATCCCAGCACTTTGGGAGGTTGAGGCGGGTGGATCACGAGGTCAAGAGATCGAGACTATCCTGGCCAACATGGTGAAACCCTATCTCTGCTAAAAATACAAAAATTAGCTGGGCGTCGTGGCATGCACCTATAGTCCCAGATACTTGGGAGGCCAAGGCAGGAGAATCACTTGAACTGAGGAGGCGGAGGTTGCAGTGAGTCGAGATTGCACCACTGCACTCCCGACTGGGTGACAGAGCGAGAATGTCTCAAAAAAAAAAAAAAAAAAAAAAAAAGAAAGAAAGAAAGAAAAAAGAAAAACAGATCTAACTATGAGATCTGCTGTGGGCACTGTCAAGAGAAGAGCGCTGAATGTGGCTTGCAAGTTACAACCAGGTAGTAAGATCTCTGATAAAAAGTTAACAAGAAGAGCGGATGATACTATACTCCTGAGCAGAGTGGGAAACCATCTCCCTCTCATTACAGAAAACTCCAGTGTATATTTTTTGTACTTGTTTCCATATTAATCAAAGAGAAAGTAACAAAACCAAGAAAGAAAACTCCATGGAATAACTTTCTGGTCTTTCTTCAGTGCTGCAGGAAGAGAGCTGAGGAGGTGCCTTGGATTACAGGAATTAATTAAAAGAACCATGAAGGTAAATTGCAGCTTTCTCTGATTAATGTGACAACAAGTAAAAAGCCAACTCCCTCTTGCCAGGGTTGCTAGAGTTTGTTATTGAAACCAGCAAGCCTGGAAGGGCTTGTTCCATGAACCTGAATTAGGGACTAACTTTTGAGAATGACTACTTGCCATAAGCTGGATCTCCAGATAAGTCAGGCAGAAATATTCTAAAGTCTTCATACCAAGTTGAAGTTGGAACAAGGAGGTAATCATGAATGATTACTGAGTGATGCTAAATTATACCTAATACTAATGATAGTTACACTTACGCTGAGCTTATGACTTGCCAGGCATTATTCTGAGCACTCTCTATATATTAACTCCTTTAGCCCTCACAACAACTCTGTTGGGAAGATGAGTAACTGCTATGATTATCCCCACTTTATAGATATTGAAAGGGCAGGTAAGGAACTTCTCTGAAGTTGCAAGGCTAGAAGGTAGAAGAGCCAGGATTCATTCCTTTGCAGTTTGGGCCCAGAGCCCGGGATTTTATCCACTATACTGTAATACTGTTCAGGTACTTATTTCATTTCAAAATGTTTTTCATAAATTATCTTCTTGAATTCATGCTATGCTAAGTGCAGCTCTTCTTCACTGAGGGGTGAGATTTTTATAAATAAGCTACAGCCGTATTTGAAACATATTTATGAGCTATCACTGCCATCTGGTGGCAATATGACCCAATCACAGAAATATTTGAAAGTTGGAAGGATACCTGTGAAATAAATGAAAATCCTGTAAAACTACAGCAAACACAACAGTCTGTGTTTGGAAAAGGCTAATGGCTGGGACTGCTTCAGTTCCCAGAAGATCTACTCTGAGTCCTCCAAGGAGATGAACTGAAAAGCAGAGATCTCTTTTTTCTCAATTTCAGACATTTCCAACATAATGCTGCTCTCTGAATATGAAGATGATGAAATCATTAAAGCATAAATAAAATTGTCTCCCAATAGTGATGATGTACTACCTTATTCTTTCAGTTTCTCCTAACACTAACCCTAAGACAACTGATCACATGAGAAAATGGCTGAGATTCTGCATGCAGTCTATGACCTTGGAAGAGTAAGGTCATATGAATCTTGTGTTATTTTTATTAGGGAGATAAAACAAAGACAGGTGAAATAATCTCCTTATAGTCAAAGATTATATCTAACACTTCTTTCATATACCCTTATAGTACTAGGCATTTAAAACGGTTTCTACATAAGACTGAACTCTATTTTTTCAGAAAAATATCAATTTGTTTTTAATGGAGCACACATATCCCTTTCATGTTCCTGAATGTATTCCATCAAGATTTATGTCTATAAAAATAAGATAATGAAACTAGGATCCTATGAGTTCAAAACTAAGGTCAGCTTGCTCCAGGACATGAGAATAATTTATTTTATTTTTGAGACAAGAGTCTCACTCTGTCACCCAGGCTGGAGTGCAGTGGTGTAATCTCGGCTCACTGCAACTTCTGCCTCCTGGGTTCAAGCAATTCTCCTGTCTCAGCCTCCCTAGTAGTTGGAATTACAGGCATGCACCACCACACTCAGCTAGGTTTTATAGTTTTTTTAGTACAGATGGGGTTTCACCATGTTGGCCAGGCTGGTCTTGAACTCCCGACCTCCAGTGATCCACCCACCTTGGTCTCCTAAAGTCCTGGGATTACAGGCATAAGCCACTGCGCCAGCTTTTTTTTTTCTTTTTTCCAGACACCATAATGACTTAGAGAATCATTTCATCTCCAAGAGCTGATTTCAAATTATGTAAGAGTATATAAAAGCACTCAGTGACTGGTAAAGCATTACAAATGTCATAATATTTATAATTTACATGATATATGGACAATGTCATAAATAATTCTAAAAAGCTGGTAGTTTCAACACAGTAACACTTTTTAAACAACTAGATTTTTGCTAAGCTTTTCAACATTATTCCAGAAATACTTAAAAGGAAGGACAACTAACTGACAAACTGTTACCTTATTTCCCAAATTCATGGTTAGGAAGAAGAGCTGCCTCCACTGAATGTAAATGAAACATTCCACAAAATTATAGAAACCTTTCAGGACATTCCCAGGTCAATGGTCACAGCAGATTAGAATTACTTTCCAATAACCCCAGGTTTCAGCCTTACTTCTTTGATGAGATGACATCTTGGACAGGTTGGATAGAACAGAGCACCATGCTTGAAGCCCAGTACCTTGTTTTACATTCAATAATAACCTCACCTTTCAGAGAATTAAGGAAAAAAGTGTAGTAATAGTGGGATGTAATCTGTTTCCATTAATGCCTATGCAGCCTACCTGCCCTAGTACTCAGGAGAAAAACAAAAATGGGCTGCTGTCCAAAGCTCTTAATGGCCAAGTGTCTCTCTTCTCCTCTCACAGAACCATCCACACGCTCATAGCTGTAGCCTTTAGAGAGAGGAAGAAAAACAGAAATCGTTAACCTTTTCAAGTAGTCTTTCGGGAATAAAAAAATTAAGTTAGCCCAAAACCAAAGGCCAATTTTGTCCCTTTTCATATACAAGCATGGCCATACTCTAAGCAAATCCCACGGGAAAAATTTAAACAGGGACAATGATCATTTTACAAAAGAACTGACCATAACATACTCTGGATTTTTAAAATACATGAAACCTTGGCATTTACGAACTTAATACTCAGTTTTGACTATTTGTAAGCAACCCTGAACATCTAACCTGTGTGGTAGTTTCAATTTTGCTGACACATAATTCTTACTTATGTAAACAGAAGACAAGCACTTGGAAGCAGGTGAGTGAGCCCTTCTAATGGCCCAGCAATCTGCCTTTCATTGAGGCTTTAAGAGGTCACCACCTGTCTCCATGCATCCATGTAGGGAAGGGCGGCTACAAGCTCAGGCTGTGTTTGTGCATCTGGGGACCTCTCAGTGGCCAATGGCGTGTGCCAACAGCATTTCTGCAAGTGTCCACCGGAGCAGGTACACAGAGACCCAGTCTGGACTACTTTTTTAAATTGTAAGGTCTGGAGCTGATACTTCTTTACCACTGGACTCAAGATCAACTCATGTTAGAGCCTTTTCTCATCATTTCACATAAATTTTATCACATATTAAACAGACTTCCCAGGTAATAAACTACATTCTCTATCATCTATATAGAAAAAGTTGATCTTACTTTTCCCCTGCCTTATTTGGTATCTCTATAATGTCAATATTCACCTTTTTACTGATCCTGAGTAAGTGCTCAACTGTTGAGGTGAATGTTACAAGACACTAAAAGCTCTAGTCACCAAAACTTGGTTTATATATATTTTCTCCACAGCCCATCATTTTACATCACATAACTGATGAGAATGTAGGTGTTTATTTCTGCCCACGTGCCTCTTCTCTGCACTCCATCCTTGCCTTCACTCATCACTCTCCTCTCGCTTTACTTTTGATCTTTTGGTTCTGAATAATGTTCTCACCCTGCTTTCATTTGAAATATTCTCATATCCCATATTATTCTTCATGGACCTATCTGGACTATTAAGTCTAACAGAGCCTTAGGTAATGTAGTGGCCAAAAGGTGTCACCTCTGTAATCCATATAGTCTTGGAGAATATCCAACATCTGGGTCATCTGGGAGAAAAGTAAAACCCGATGGCCCCTGGCAAGAAACACAGAAATGGAAACACAGCAAGTCTAGTGATATTTAAGGTAAATTTCCCTCAGTCAAAATTTACCAAAGAATACAAGTTTATAAATACTGAAGTAGAAATATAAACGTCATATAATTTACAGACTGCCTTAGAAACTCCAAATGCTTTCTCTAAGAATATACCTCCACAGGTAGCTGCATCCCTCAGAACGGTCATCCTCAAACTAGAGTGGAGATTACTCCCAGGGGACATGCCAATGCAACAGAGGATATAAGCCCTAGAATAAACACGGTGCCTCTTTCTGGAATGTCAATTTGCTCAATGGAAAGAAATACAAACTTTCATTTTAGTAGCAAAATAAATACAGATATGTGAAGTGAATGCAAAATTCAAATGCACAAAAAACAAAAAAAAGATATACTGGAGACTCTGAAGAAAGCTTGTGTTTGGTCATCTACAGCTGTTCCCTGTTTGGGGGTATAGTCACTCTCCTCTCATTTACAGCTATATTGGTTGAAAAGCATGGGAGGCATTACTTTAGAGAAGCAAGGGGTAAGTGACTTCTCATCTTCCATGATACATGAGAAAATTTTTGTATACATGAGAGGAGAGTTGAAAGGAGGTGGCAAAATGATGGAGTAAGTCAAGAACAAAGCAAGCCTAGAGTCCCTTGTTACTAGCTATTATTCTAAATTTACATAAACAAAGAAGCACAGCACTGTCGAAACAATATTCTCATTATAAAAACTTATTTAATCTGAGCTTGCAACAAGTTTAAGAGGAGTAATTATGGGGAACTCTTTCAAGATTTAAGCCTCAAATGGTTAGAGAAAGCACTGAACCTGAAAACCTCAATCCTAATCTCATTTCTGCCATTTGCTGGCTGTGTGACCTTGGGCAAGTCACGTAACCTTTCTGGGTCTGTGAAATAAAAAACTGAGGAGAAGGTATTTATAGGTCCTTTTCCAACTCTAACATACTTATGGCAGCTATATGAGAACCAGTGAGATACAGTAAGACATGAAATTATTTCACTTGCACATTCCTAGACCCTGCTTGCTCTCTGGTGACTAGGAGGATTAGGTATAAGCTGAATACATGGCTGCTGAACACTAACTGAGTCTGGTCTTCTAACGTCCAAATCATGTCTCTGAGAAAGAGTCCTTCAAGTTCCCGGTGAGTTCAAATCAAACCCCACACGTTAACAAAAATGAATGTTTACTGAGCCTTCACTATGCATCAATTCAATGCAAGTTACTACAGGCAACTATAAAAGAAATGCTCAGTGTTATCTCTGTCCTCGTGGAGCCAAACAGCATAGTTGGAGTGATAGAGTTAACAAACACCAATTAACCAGACAGCCGATTAATGCAGCCCACTGCCAAGTGCTGGATTAAGATCCTAAGTGCTGTAGAAACTCAGGAAAGAAAAGAATAATTGTGGAAGGGATGGGGTGCGAGTGTAGTCACAGAGAAGGCAAAACCTGAAACAGCATTAAGAAAGAAAAGACAACTGGAATTGGCCTCAACAACTCAGTGAGTTCCTCAATAGCCAAGTCTTAACAGTCATTAGCTCAGAGCAGCAAATGTGAACCTACCACCTACCTGGAATACAGGAATGCCAGCAGCTTATCCAGCAGATGAAGTTTCCCACTAGCCTCAATCAGGTGGTCTCCAACTTCAAAAGGCTCTGGCTCTACACCTAGAAAAGAAAGAACCCACTTCCAGTCATGTGCCCTCAGTAAGGGCAGAAGCCAACAGTTAGGCTACATGAAGAGAAGCCAAGCTCCTCTTATAAGCAATTGTTTGCATGATGATCTCAGTTCTGCTTAAGACCAATTAGAGTCTGGCACATCCGACAAGCCTAATAAACATCTATCTAAGGAATAAAACCACTCTTCAGGAAACTGAGGCAGAAGAGGATGCTAAAGGTCAAGGAGACCCACAACTGAAATCTTGAGACTCACTCTACAAAATAAATCAAAATGGCAGTCAGAATAACCTGGAGGGCTTCTTTCAAAGCCTATGTGTTCCCAATGCCCCCTCCTCTTAAAAAAGTTCTCATATGTGCCTACTTAAGATTTTGTGCAATCTTTAAAGTTTGTAGCATTGCTTGGCAGAGATCCCCTTAAAGTAACTGCAACGAACCCTCTGTACTGATCATGTGTAGAGTATCCACAGCCACAGGAGTGCTTGCTCCAAGGGCTAACAATTGGGGAATCAAAAAAGCCCCAGTCTGAAGAAAAACAAAAACACTACACATCAAAATTCCTAGGATGCATCTAAAACAGTGCTCAGGGGAAATTTATAGAGGTCTGTATGATGAAGGGGAAGCAACAAAGGAGACTGAGAAGGAGCAGATGGAGAAGAGAAGTATATCCCAGAAGCCAAGGGAGGGAAGTGCTTCAAGAAAGAAGTGATCAACTGTGCTCAAGGCTTCTGAGAGGGTAACTGAAACATGAACTAACAAATAACCACCAGCTGGGCAACAGGGCGATCACTGGTAGAACTGGAATAGTGGTGACGAAAGGCTGACTGAGTGGGTTCAAGACAAAAGGAAATCGAATCACGAAGAAATGATCAAATCCATCCAGATTATCATGCATTCCATACAACTATCATTCTTGAATCTTCATGTCATGAAAGAAAAAAAAGGACCAAAAAAAAAAAAAAAAAAAAAAACACTCTGAAGAACGTTTCTAGGTTATAGGAAAATAAAAAGACATGACAGGTGCAATGCAGGGTCTGCAGGGTCTAGGACTGATCATGGATTTAACAAAAAAAGAAAAGAAAAACTTAGAAGAGATGGATATTAGACGGACAACTGAGGATATTTGAAAATGAACAATATATGAGTTAACACTAATACAGAAAACTGAGAATAAACAAAGTAGACACAGTAAGTAAATGCAATTATTTTGAAGAATTTTGGTATGATTCAGCCACAGAAATGTTAACAAAGAATAATGTGGGGGGAAGGGCACTGCCTCACCATCAAACAAGTATGGGTGATCCACACACTTTCGAAGCTGGGACAAGATGTTCTGAAGTTTAACTTTCTTTGCTGTCTCATTTTCAAATGCATCTGAAATTTAAAAAAAGGAAAAAAGGGAGAGAGAAAGAGAGAAATGGCCTACTGAACAAAACAAAAACCAAAACCCTGAGTTTCTCTAAATAACCTTAATCATTTCAATTATATCCTTCGAACCTATATTAACCTCCCAAATTTCACTGAATTGAATTAAGAATTAACATCCTGTTCATATAAAATTTTCCTAACCATTTTGTTTTAAGAAAGACCCCTCAACTATGAATTGAACTCAGGAGTACTCTGTTACTCTTCTGCAAATTCTAAATTGTCTTTAACTGTTGTTGTGGAGTCAAGGGGCAAATAAATGCAAACTGAGAAATTATTTCACTCCTATCTCCCTTGCCACTCCCAATTCCTCCCAGTGAATTTGATTCGACAAAAAAGTTTTTCATTCTCTTAAACACAGCAGTTCTCCCTTATCCATGGGGAATATGTTCTAAGACCCCCAGTGGATATTGGAAACCACAGATAATACCAAACCCTGTATGTATTCTGTGTTTTCTCCTATACATACACACCTATGATAAAGTTTAATTTGGCACAGTAAGATTAACAATGACTCATAATAAAAATACAACAATTTTAACAATATACTGTTCACAATGTCACAGACAGAAGATTTGTTGTTAGCAATCTCAGCATATAATTTTTTTTCATTTTTTTGAGAACTTAAACGTTTTTGCTTAAAAGAAGCATTTTATGGCTTCTTTGGCATAGCCAAAATGCAGGCATCACAACTCTTGTGCTTTGGGGCCATTTTTAGGTAAAATAAAGGTCACCTGAACAAAAGCCCTGCGATACCATGACTATTGGACTGATGATAGAGCAGCTAATGCTGACGGCGTGGATAGCAAAACAAAAGGAGAATTCATGTCCTGGGTGGAAAAGAGTAAGATTTCATCACGCTACTAACAACAGAGTTTAATTTAAAATTCACGAATTATTTTTGGAATCTTCCATTTAATATTTTCAGACTCTAGTTCAGTGCAGGTGACTGAAATCTTGGAAAGCAAAACTGTGGATGAGGGTGGGCTACCATATCTGACAGGGTGGGAGGATGAAAGGCATGACTAGGACACCTGGAAGTGTTTGCTTAATTACAGGCAGTAAGAAAAACTGAGTGAGGGGAGAAAAGGAAATTTCACAACTGCAACAATCAAGGCTGAGTTACATTTAAGAAGCTCTGCCACAGTTCCGTGGTAGCTGACCGGAATTATTCACAATACAAAATTCCACCGCATATTCTTGGGATCATACAAATAAGTGTGATCATAAAATATGTTACTACATGAAATCACATCCTCATTTAGTTTCTAAATGGACAAGTGCCCTCTGATTACCTAGGTCTTTCATCAAAATGGCCTTGTAGTATTTCTTCTGCAATGCTGACATGCCGTGGTATATCACTACTTCTGTCTTCTTGGGAAGCTCTGTAGCTACCTCACCTTTCACTCGCCTCAGCAGAAATGGCTGCAAGAGTTTGTGCAGTTCACTAGCTATATGACAAAAAAAAAAAAATACAAGAAGCATGGGACAAACGTAGAACCAAGGCAATGAACTACTAGAGAACTTAAAGGAGTTTATTTTTGTTTCTTATTTCACGCTTATTCTGCACTTGGCCAGATGGGCGTTTTTCATAATATTTCTTCCTTCACTAAGATCTTCTTCCCAATTATTTCTGGAATCATTACTGGTTCTTAACCCAAGAACTAGGAACACCCAAAGAACTTGATTGTTAATAATCTCATATGAACAAAGCTCTTATTTCCAGAGTATTTTTGCATTTAATCTTATTGATCAGCATAACAGCTTAGAAATTTCAGGTGAGAGAAATACTGTCTCCATTTTTATAGCTGAGTTAAATGAGGCTCAGAAATGAGGCAACTTATCTGAAGTCACACAGCTGGGATGTGAATGTGGCCAGCATTCAAATTTGGTTTATGACTTTAAATCCCTTATTCTTTCCCCAGATGTCTTGAATTTCAAAAATTATTCTAAATTAGAATTACACCACCCGTAGGATTCCCAGATATGCAAATATAGGTGCCCAGCTCAATGTGAATTTCAAATAAATAATGAACAACTTTTTAACACAAGTGTGTCCTATGTAATACAAGTATGTCATGCATTTGACTAGAAGTCTTGTATTTTATCAGGTAACCCAAAACATGGGAGTAATCAGAGCAAGTTCGCCAGGTAATCTTCAGTCTGCGGTCTGGGGATTTTTGCTGTGAGAAGTCCCTCAAACTCACACTTTCCAAGTACATACAAACTCAGTATTTGGCATACCTCCCATCTGTTTTGAAAAATCATCCCAGGAGAATATCACAAGGATAGACAGATAATCCTACAACACAGAGGGGCAAAGATACAAGAAGAGAAGACTACAACTCTCGGCTATATGAAAGAGGAAGGGTTCCCGTCATACAAGTTGGAAAAAAATAGTCTGCAAATCAGCAGGCACTTCCTATTTCCTCCAAAAATGAACTAGAGAAGCCCTACTATGGAATCACATGGTAAACAAGAGTCATGAATAGCAGACAACTGAGAACAACATGTGTGATCTAATATCTCCCAAATATCTGTGGCTCTCTGTCTCCCTGTAAGGTGTTCTCTGGTCATCAGTTCTCCTTCTTTTCTACCTATAACCATTATGCATGAGGATGGTTTCTGTGCCAAGATTTCTTGGGGATAATTAGTAGGAAAGGAACTTGCCTGACTCAGACTCTTTCTCAATATCCTGGTAGCGCTGAACAAAATCTCCCACCTCTTCCTTGGAAAAAAGATCAGGTTCCACAAAACTGAGGAGGGAGTACAGCTCCTGGAGGCTGTTCTGGATGGGAGTTCCAGTCAACAGGAGACTGAAGACTACTGAGAACTCAAATACAGAAATAAATAAAATAAAATTCCGTAACACTGGAAGGCAAGGCTGAGTTACCCAACACAATCTTTACCCGTACAGAGAAAGGCATGATTTAATGGAATGACCAACGGGACATCAAATCAGATGGCTCAGGTTCAAGCCACATACTAGCTGTTTGATGCAGGAAATAATACCTCTTCAGTTTCAACCATAAGAAGGGGATAATAATCCTGTGAAGAAAATACTGTTATAAGGATATAACAACACGTGTGAACTCTGAAGTACTGCATGAGTATTTAATATGGCTATTATTCAATTTATGTGGGGATTCAAACTATGTGTTACTGCCTGTGTAGGGGAGTCTACTGAGGTATCCGAGACACAATGCACACGCTCATGCAGTTTGAGAACCCAACGCTATAGCATCAGGCCCCACCACTGCAAGCAAGAAGCAAGATTTATCATAGGAGACGGTCCTTTTATAAAACCTAATGGTAGATGAGATGCAAGATGTCAAGATTTCTGGATGTTTCTAGACTAGGAACATAGAGAGTCTCAAATGGAAAAACGTTTCTTTAAATTTTGAACAACAGAGAAGAACACCCAGAGTAAGAGACAGATGAAGTGGAAGGTCAGGAAAAAGAAGAAAAGATACTAGGTCAAGCAAAAGATATCCTCTAAACTGACATCCACAAGAACTTACACTAGGAGAAATAATACAGCAAAATGGGGAAGCCACACCTTGACATCTTGAGCATGTGTATCTTTTTTTTTTTTTTTCTTTTTTTGAGATAAGGTCTTGCTCTATTACCCAGGCTGGAGTACAGTGGCATGATCTTGGCTCACTGTAACCTCCTCCTTCAGCCTCATCGGTAGCTGAAGCTATAGGTACTCACCACACTCAGCTAATTTCTTTATTTTTTTGTAAGACAACGTCTCACTATATCGCCCAGGCTGCTCTTGAACTCATGGGCTCAAGTGATTTTCCTGCCTCGGCCTCCCAAAGTGCTGGGATTACATGTGTAAGCCACCACACCTGGCCTGTTTTAAATGTCAAAATACAGTATGTAAATGCATATATATATGTATGACATGTGTATATATATGCACATATACACATACACATATATATGCACATATATACACAAGTATACTGTATTTTGATATTTTAAATAATATACATTTTGACTTTTTAAATATATATGCATATATATATATACATACACATTACTTTTGGTTGTATACACATAGCAAAGATTACAGCAGCACATACACCATTAAAGCGTTAATGTAGGAGTAGGGTCACTGGTATGTTTTCCTTTTCTTCTTGTCTTTCTATATTTTGATTTGGGAGGGGGTCATAGAAAGATGCTGCTTTTATAAAAAATGATCAATAAATACAATCAATTAAAACAAATGTAAACAGAAATTATTTTTGCCTTCTCCCTTTGTGTTTCTTTTTAAATGTCTAATCAATGTCTACCCATTCATGCCTGTTCTGCTTGTTAGGTGATGTTTTTGTAGTATTTTTTTTTTTTGAGACAGTGTCTTGCTCTGTTGCCAGGCTGGAGTGCAGTGGTGCAATCTCAGCTTACTGCAACCTCCGCCTCCTGGGTTCAAGCAATTCTCCTGCCTCAGTCTCCCGAATAGCTGGTACTACAGGCGTGAACAACCACAACCAGCTAATTTTTGTATTTTTTAGTAGAGACGGCATTTCACCGTGTTGGCCAGGATGGTCTTGATCTCTTGACCTCGTGATCCGCCCACCTTGGCCTCCCGAGGTGGGATTACAGGCGTTAGCCACCACTCCCGGCGTATTTTTCAAGTGTGGGAACTTACCAGAAGAAATGTTTCCAATAATCAATTAACATTTTTACAATATGTGTCCACCAAGTAAAGAGCTGAGGTGAATGAAGGCTGTGAGGCCACATACATAATCAAGGCTGCTAGTCACTACAGGTATTACCGTGACACTAATTAACATTTTGATTCAGTTGGATCCATTCTGGGACCAAAACTTATAACTGAGTAAAGGTTCAGAGACCATCTCTGTTTGTAAATAGTATTTTGTAAGCTACTTTGTGTCTATGAAATACTTTGTAAACATTTTCTATATTCTTCTACATAACTGTTCTTGGTAGCCTTACTTTTTGTAAACGTACTGTGTGAATATGGCATAAATTGCATAACCTATGCATTCCCTATATTCCCTTTATTTCACGTTTAGTTTGCTTCCAACTTTTATAAACTGAAAACATTAGTAAAAAACAAAAGGCAGCATCCCCCTCCCCACCTCTCAGCCCAATAAATAAATGTATTTTCTTTCCGACTAACTAGTTATCCGCCACCCAAGCCTTATCTAAAAAGGAATGCTTAGATGACCCAGGACCGTTTCCTCACTTAACTCTTCCGAGCCTTAGTTTCCTTATGAGCAACAAGAAAAGGCTCTGGGATCAGCAACAGAACTTAGTTTTCCCACTCCAAATCCAGGTTCTTTCACTGTGCCTGCTTCCCTCCTCCCACTGCAAATCAGTAAACTGGCACAGTAGTTTATGAAGCAGTCTTTTATAAGGTTAAATGCCGGGATATGACAGCTGCTATGGATTTAAAAGTGTTGCCTCCAAAATCCAGGGGTTGCAATGTGATAGTGTTAAGAGGTAGAGCCTTTAAGAGGTGGTTAGTTCATGAGAGCTTTTCCCTCATGAATAGGATTGAGGTCTTTATTTTTTTTAAGAAGTGTCATGCAGCATTTGGACAGCTTGCTCTTCTGTTCCCTCTTGCCCGTCCACCTTCTGTCATGTGAGGATGCAGTCAGTAAGAGGGCTCTTGCCAAATGCTGGCACCTTGATCTTGGACTTCCCAGCCTCCAGAACAGTGAGAAATAAATTTCCGCTCATATGAATTAGCCAGTCTGTGAAAAACAGACCAAGACAAACTCTCAGAAGGAGATACTGTTAAAAGTCCCTACAAAGAAGGCAAAGGACACCAGGGATAGAGGGGCCCCACCAGGGGACAGCAACCTTTGAGACTGGGCTAATATAGACAGTGAGCATATCTACATTAAAACTCCAAAAACTGCAACTTTTAGGCCAGTAAATATAGAATTCGTATCTAAGACTTTCCTCCAAATGACCTCTAAATTTATTAATTGATTTATTATAGGACAAGGACCAAACTTAAACTATCATCAGAGAAATTAACATATGTGGTCTCATCAATGCATAAACCTTTACCAAGTCAGTAAGAAGAAGGGTATTTCACATTACACTGGCTCCTCAGAAAAAAGGGCCAATCTAGGCTACAATATTTCTCATCCACTATGCCAGAATGATTCGAGAAATCCAGAGAAAGGAATAAAAGCACGTGTATTAAGCTCAAAAGCAGGACAAAGACAAGACAGACTGGAGGTAATATTCAATAGCATGTAATTGGTCTCCTCATGACCCCATGTGAACTATCAAATTTTTTCAACAGGTAAATTGGGGGAGGGGTACAACATGTCTGATATATCTATTATTGTGCAAAGAATAATCATAATAAGATTATTTTTTAAAAGAAATTGTCCCTTTGAAGATGATCAAAAGAGAGTTGAAACATATTTTCCAAAATAAAATGCATTTTCTTGCGGTAGAGTTCTTATTCACCGGATTTTAGTAAACCTCTCTCCTATACAAAGGACAGAAAGAAGAAGTTAGGCCATATTAAGTACTACTTCTGTCTTCCACAAAATGTTCATTTAATGCTGCAGAAATCAAACTCAAAAAAAGGTTTCAATTTAATTGACTCTGTATAGGCCTAAACTAATATTTTTTTTTTAAAAAGAGTTATGAAGAAAGGATGAATATGTGGAACAGAGAATTTTTAGGGCAGTGAAACTACTCTGTGTGATACTATAACAGTAAATATCATGGTTTTGTACATTTGTCCAAACCTACAGAATGTATACCACCAAGACAGAACCCGAATGTCAACTATGGGCTTTGGTGATAATGATGTATCAGTGTAGGTTCATCAGCTGCGACAACTGTGCCACTCTGGTGGGGTATGCTGATAATGGGGGAAGCTGTGCATGTGTGGGGACACATGTATGGGAAATAGCTGTAGTTTCTGTTCAACTTTGTGGTGAATCTAAAATTACTCTAAAAAATAATGTCTGTTTAAAAAGAAGGGGTTATATAAAAACTAAGGCTACACTGTGAGTTTACCTCTGACAAGGTCTTATGCAGCAGAGAGCTTTGGTTTTTCAACCTGTGAGCTTCGTCCACAACAAGAACACTCCAAGAGTATCTGTGAGAGAAAACCCAAGCTTTCAGTTTTGTGTAATTTAAACACATATTTCACAACCTTACTATAAAACCATGACTGTTGTTAAAAAGACTAACAGTAAGCCCATTCTATTACAAATGCAACCAAATTACCTTCCTATCTGAGAGGCTACCATGTGCTTAACACAGTATCTAAATAAGGTAGTAAAACTAAGATAATCTTTTTTTTTTTTTTTTTTTTTTTTTTTACAAAATGGGAAAAACCTATGCAGAAAGGAAGAAGCCAGAGACGGAAAGGAAAAGGAAGCATTTATGATCTTCTACTTTGCGGTAGACACTGACCTCAGGGCTTTATGCGTATTTAGTCCAAAAGAGCACAGCAAGCAGACAATTGTGCTCGTTTTACTAACAAAGACACTAAAGCTCAGACTTGGTGAAGGTCATAAAGACAGAGGTAACGTTCAAGCACAGAAGAAAAAATCAAGAGACAGTGATGGTGTAGCAACTTAAGAAGTGTGACTTTAAAATGGGGAAGTGGTAAATAGGGTCAAATGTTACAGAGATGTCCAGGAAGACATATCCACCGAATTTGATGACATGGATGTCATTGGTGGCTGTTGCCAGAACACATTCTGTAACATAGTGGGTCACATCAGCAATTTCTCAAGAAGTTTCAGTCAGAAAAGCAAGTACGTTGACAAACACTACTGGAAAGCTACTTAAAAAAACAAAATACAGAAAAATATGTGGAAATGTTTCAAGTTGTATTATTTAAAACAGCAAAAAATGGAAATGAACCTAAATGTCCAATAATAAGTGGTAAAACATCATATGGCATTTTAAATGATAAATATGATTATATTGCAATGTAAAAGGCCTATACAATAATAAAAAAGATATAAATATCATATATCCTCTTTTATAAGTGTGAAAACCATGTAAAAAATAATAAAGTGGAAATCATAAGATGTTTATTTTGATCATAAACATTCTGGAATCCCATTATGTTATTTTCATATTTAAAAAAACTAAATGTATATACAGGTAAAACAGAATATTGGAAAAATAGTAGGTATGGAAATGAAAATTCCCCCCAAATTAGAGAAAGATCAGCAGAGGTTCACCTTACAAGAAGGCCCTCTTCCTGAGGCTACAGATAAACTCCAGAGGACAGGCGGAAAAACAGGTGCCTACTATACTACCATTCACCTACCGACAGGACTGTGTGGAGGGAGGACTGAGGGTTCAAAGAGAGACAAGGAAGCCGAAGGAAAAGGCTGGGTGGCATGAGCAGAGGATGCATTTAAGGATGGTAAGAAACAAGCGTCCAGACAAAGTTGCACAGTGGTCATGAGATAAGGTTTGGAAATTTCTCTAGTATGGTGCCTGGCTCTGTTTGAATTAGCTTTCAAAACGGATTAGGTCCTATTCCCTTGTGAAGAACTAGACACTCAGGTGTCTAATAAATGCTTGTCTAATGAAACAGGCTACGGAGAGGTAGATTTTGGCTCGTGAAAGGAAGTGGGTCAAATCACTCATCAAAAGATGCTCTAAAGGGTGCTCCCTAAAGAGGAAACGATGGAGGAATCCCAACACTGAATGGAAAGTCTGATGAGGTGGCCTCTAATCCTCTTGATCCAAACTGTTTTACAAGTCTATTGCCCAAAACATTTCAAATTTTTCGTATTTGTAACATACACAGCCTTAACTCTCCATAATAAATCTCTTTAGTGCAGAGATGATATTACACTTCCCTGCTATTCTCAGAGTGTACAGTAATAAGCAATATAACCTTCCAAATATATTGAAAGAATATGTCTATGCTGTTGAGATTCATATAAGACAGCATGATAAATGTCCTACTGTTACTTAGGTTCTTAAATCTACCAGAACATGCATTGAAAACAGGTTATCTGAACTAGAAAAATTCTATTTCTGCTGAAAAATGTAAAACTCCAGTATAAGTAGGTATTTTGAGAAGCTCTTTCAAAAAGGGGCTCCACAGCACCAAATGCTGGGTTTAAATGCAAGCTTTGCTATTTATCATCAGCAATATTACCTTGGATGGATTACTGAATCTCTTACTTTCCTCACCCATAAAATGGTTGATAACAGCTGCCTTGTAAGGTTTTCATGATTAAATGGGATAATTTATGTAAAGTACCCAACAACATTTATGTCCTGATTTTATTGTCTTTTGAGACTTCGCATATCTTGCTCTGTATTATGGAGATCTGTACACTTCTTAGCCCTCCAATGGAGTTCCCGTTTTCCTAGGGTAGCTCCAAGATTTACTTTCCTGATATTGCCAGTAACTCTCAAACAGTGTCTTTCCTGTAAGTGACTTTCAACAAATATTAAGGTGAATATTAATAAAAAGGGAGGGAATGTATATCTTAAGAAAGGTAATGATAATATTCTCACTTAAATGAAATACTAAGATAGAAGTCATGAAATCTATGACCTAACCTCTAGTATTCAGAATAACAAGAAAATAGAAATCCAGCTCATGGGAATCTGGATGAGAAATAACATCTAAAATATTAATACTTTGGGAAAACAAGAATTTTTGAATATTAAAGATGCAAGGCTGGGCGCAGTGGCTCATGCCTATAATCCCAGCACCTTGGGAGGCTGAGGCAGGCAGAGAGGTCACGAGTTCAAGACCAGGCTGGCCAGCATAGTAAAACCCTGTCTCTACTAAAAATACAAAAAATTAACGTGGTCATGGTAGCAGGCACCTGTAATCCCAGCTACTTGGGAGGCTAAGGCAGGGAATCACTTGAACCTGGGAGGCAGAGGTTGCAGTGAGCTGAGATCATTCCACTGCACTCCGAGCCTGGGTGACAGAGCGAGACTCCATCTTAGAAAAAAAAAGAAAAGATGCAGAATATCCACCTCACCATGTAGTAACTACAGAGGTTATGGAGAATGAAACCCTGCCAACATATCTGTCTTTCTTACCTAAACTCTAGCCCTTGTTTAATTTGCATTATCACTGTTACTGTGACGTGATCATGTCATTCCCATTGCCAGGTGGTTTTAAGAGTTAAATCTGAGTTTCCGATTCCATGGGCCAATATGAGGTCTAAAAGTTAACTAATTAGAAGTATATTTAAAACACTCTTTCTAAAAAGTTAATTCCATAGCACTTATTACTACTTTAGGTTATTTCCAGCAAACAGCTCAAGTGATTCTCCTCCTATATTACAGTAAAATCTCCAAATGTTAGTACTGAAAGGGGTCTATGCAAGTCGCATGTAAAGAGCCTAATATCCATTAACCACACAAAGTATGTTTAATCTCATTTAATTTTCTAACAGCTATTTGAGGTTAAGAAATAATTATCCCCATTTTACAGATGAAGAAGCTGAAGTTGATGGAGATTAAATAACTAACCCAAGGACACAAATCTAATGAGCAGAGGGCTGTAACACAGGACCCCCACCATGCCGCCTATCCATAAACGGAACTCATGGAAGACATACCAGACATGCCAGGAGAGGCAAAGCACTAAACTGTGCAGGAAAGACATGACATGCACGATACATTCAATGCAAGTTCTCAAACAGTACTCACGATTTTAGAAATGAGGCATCTTTCAAGCAAATCTGAAAAATTAGGAAGACGCAATATAAAACACAAAGGCTGGCATTGATAAACTCTGATATTGATAAACTAGTTTTCTGTGAACTCTCTTAAACTACAGGATTTATCTAAGTGTCATTTGTTCACTAAGGAAAAAAAGTTCTGAGAATAATTTCTAAGTAGTACCGTCTTAAAAACAAAGAGAAGAAAAGCCTGATTAAGTGGAAGGTCAGCAGCACACTGTCTTAAACTAAAGAACAAGCACTTAAAATAAGCCAGAACTGTCTTCCGTTCCTATCCTCCAGTAACAGACATGACTTCTCAGTCCACAAAACCCTTTCCCCTGCCTGCCGGCCTGCCTCCTGTTCATTAACCAAGAGGCAGCTCAAGTGCCTCCTTCTTGAGAAGCCTTCACCCTTAACCCACCAGGAAAGGAAAAGATCCAATTAATTTGAAGCACAATGATACTTCACTTCTTGAAGTCACAGCCCTCTTTTGAGAATCTGATGAAGGTAGACTCCCTGCCCAGAAAAGTGTGTGCATTCTCAACAAAACTTAAATATAATTTCATCAGACTCTACAACTTCTAAGGTCACAGGTTAGAAATTGTTGCTATAGAGAAACGAACGGATACCTCATAGGTAGTCAGTAGCACATGAAAACGTGAGTCCTGTTTCAGGTCTTGCTGAAGGTGGGCTCTTTCCTCCTTGTCACCTGCGTATGTTACACAGGAAAGACCTGGAGCAAATCTGAATCCAAGAAAAGAAGTAGATGAACATAAACAGTAGATTCATGTGACAGGATACACATACCTGGAAAAGTACATTTCATGGGAGGATTACATTCACATGCAGACCTCGTGAGGTCCTACAACCAGAGTCTTAGGGCCCTGAATCTTATCTAAAGTAATGGTTGAACCTCAGAGCAAGTTCCTATGTGAACAGGTAGAAGGATCAGATCTAAAAAGGTCTTGTGCTGACTCTAAAAATAAATTGATCTCTTCCACATTAGTTACTTCCTATGC
Source organism: Sapajus apella (assembly GCF_009761245.1). Taxonomy (NCBI): domain Eukaryota; kingdom Metazoa; phylum Chordata; class Mammalia; order Primates; family Cebidae; genus Sapajus; species Sapajus apella. The sequence goes on along the minus strand of NW_022437127.1, from coordinate 168,236 downwards.
CACTACAAAAAGCAACGGCTTCTACTATAGTTCATCAATACTATAAATGATTACTGACCTTCAAATTGCCAAACAGTAATAATATTCACTGGGCCCTTCCCATTACATCCTCAGTGTCTACCTACACTGCATCAGTTCACAGTTTTCTTTCCTTTCTTTCTTTCTTTTTTTGAGATGGAGTTTCACTTTTGTTGCCTAGTCTGGAGTGCAATGGTACGATCTTGGCTCACTGCAACCTATGCCTCCTGGGTTCAAGTCATTCTCCTGCCTCAGTTTCCTAAGTAGCTGAGAATACAGGCATGCACCACCACGCCCCAGCTAATTCTGTATTTTTAGTAGAGATGGGGTTTCTACATATTGGTCAGGCTGGTCTTGAACTCCTGACCTCAGGTGATCTACCCGCCTCAGCCTCCCAAAGTGCTGGGATTACAAGTGTGAGCCACTGTGCCCGGCCACAGTTCACAGTTTTCTGGAATAAACTTACTGATTATAACAACAGGTTCTTTTATCACATTTCACACATCATCCAGAAAAAAACCTTAATCAAGATATACAATAAAATTGCAGTTACATCTACTCTGTACCTCTCCATTTCTTCTTTCCAGTTGCTCAAAACAGACAGGGGACAAAGAATCAGAAATGGTCCTTCATCATTTAATCTTCCTGCTAAGTAAATGAAGAGAGCAATCGTCTGGAACACAGAAAAAGAAGGCAGTTTTGATCGCATTTTCCCATGAGAAACAACCACAAAGTTCCCACAACCCTTTAGGGAACACACACTCTTGTATAAAACTTGTTTTACAAAGAAATATCGTACCATCTTCCGCACATTAGGAGAGTAATCCATTCGTGGAGTGAAATCATGTAAGCCTTAATATACTTGCCACAGATATTTATGGAACTCAATTACTTCAGTATTTAACAAGCAATGAGGCTCAATGTTTAGGTAATTGAACCTTTACTGTAAAGAAAAAGTCAGGAAAGACAACAGAAATCAATGAAAATCCAACTGATGGCCAACATCAGCAATACTCTGAAAATATTAAGCAAGAAGTGCCATGATATGACTGCAAAACAGCCAATCACATGGCAGCCCTCTGCTCCCTACCAGGCTTTCCTGAGGGAGGATGCTTTTCTGCCTCCCTCACTTCCTCCCACCTTCCCCTACTGTTTTCCTTTCTTCCATATGTATTTACAGGGTGTCTTCTATTTGCTAGGCACTGTTCTACACTCCAGTTACTCAACAGTGAACAAAACAAACAAAACACCCAGCTCTCCTGGAGGACACAATCTAATGGGGAAAACAGACAATACATGATCCTCCTAAGCTTAGGGAAGGGTAGAAAACGGAACTTTGGTAAAGGCAAATGGACATACTTGAGAAGATTCTAGTACACATTTATGATTTGAACGTCGCTGTAACATACAGAGAAAATAACCTCTTTTAAAACAAGAATGCGTCAAGAGACTCCATCTTCAAATGCTGAGCTATTTCTGAGAAAAATCTGTCCTAAGGATATAATTCAAAATCCTGAGAAAACTATATGCACAAAGATGTTCCTATCAAGATCAAATAGCACAAAAAGGGGAGGAATCACCATTTCTCAACTGTAGAACATTTAATTTTGATAAATTCTCTTGATGTAATAACATACAATATTGAGAATTATGAATATAATAAAGTAAAAAATTACAGTGACACTGTTAGATTAACAAATACAAACTATATACACACTATAATTTCAACCATGGGATGGGTACAGTGGCTCACACCTATAATCCCAGCACTCTGGGAGTCTGAGGTAGGAGGATCACTTGTTCCCGTAAGTTCAAGGCCAGCCTAGACAATATAGGGAGACCTTATCTCTACAAAAAATGTACGAATAAGCTGTGCGTGGTGGCATGCACCTGTAGTACCACCTACTTGGGAGACTAAGGACTGCTTGAGCCTGGGAGGCAGAGGTTGCAGTGTGCTGAGATCATGCCACTGCATTCCAGCGTGGGTGACGGGGCAAGACCTTGTCTCAAAAATAAAAGAAACCAAAAATTCAGTCATGCAAAACATGCATTGCTATTCATGGTTGTGGTTAGAGTGCTTCATTATAGGGTGGCAGTTAATTTTTATAACAGAAATAATTTTCTTTTTAAATTATCTATGGCTTCTCAGTCCAAATGGTGCCCAGAACCATTCTTTAGTAAGCGACTTACTGAATTAAAACCATTCAGTCTAGCTTTCCTGAGGATGCAATCTAGAGAAAATTTATCTTTTATTATTATAAACCAGACTGTCTGCAAAACAAGTGTGAAGTCACTAGCAAATTCTAGCAAGAATTTAAGGAAAAAATTACAGCAATTCTACATAAATTCTTCTAGAAAACTGAAGAGAAGGGCATACTTCTCAACTCACTCTATGAGGGCAGCTTTACTCCAATACTGAAGTCAGATAATGACATTACAAGAAAATTACAGACCAATGTCTTTCATGAACATAGATGCAAAAAGTCTAAACAAAATATTAGGAAAACAAATTTGGAGGTGGTATCTTTTTAGAGAGCTTAAAGCAGAGCTATGTGAACATCTGAGGAAAGGACAAGTAGCATTTGCTGGCCCTCAATAAAGTCAGGAGGGCAACTGCAATGACTGAGGCAGAGAAGACTACAGGGAAGGCCCTTTCCCAGTGCAAGAGCCAGCCAGCCTGGATCCCAGAGACACCTGTGAAACTGAACTTTGTTCTAGCTTCAGAGTGCTCAGCTGCAGAATGAGTTATAAGGAGGGGCTTCAGTGGTGGTGAGCAGTACTCGCTGCACAATAACATACCTGGCAGGTCTTCCCCAGGCCCATCTCGTCTCCCAGGATGCAGCCATTCTGACAATGGAAGCGCTGGGCAAGCCAGTTGACTCCCTCCAGTTGATAAGAGCGTAGGTGAATCCCTAGAAACAAAAAATACAGCAAATCTGAACAGCAGACATTTTAGCACATGCATAGGCAATGTTCTAAGAATCCGAATGAGGAACGCAGCCTAAATTCATGTAACTCCAGACCTCACTGGCCATATCCTTTGCTGAGGAGTATGGATATCTAAACCTCTCCTGACTTCCAAACTACTTTTTGAGCAGATGTGTTCACCATTATATTCAAAGTCCCAAAGGAGCCTGTCAGTTAGCTGATTCACTTGATAGATGTGGAAGTCAACTTGGGATCTGGCCTCTGTACTGCCTGAGACTCACACCAGTGTCCATTCTGGGAAATAAGGCATTACTGATGCAAATTAACAACAAGCAACAACACATAGATTGTACATGTGTCTGCTTGCTTCACTGTATCCATTTAAATCTGCCATCAGTGCTAAAGGGAAAAACTCAGGACTAAGCTAAATAATGCTTCAACACAGAAGGACTGTTTTTAAGAATGGAAAGGTGTTTAACTGTGTACAGGGATGGCAAAAAACATGAAATCCACATGGAGCTTCTACTGATTCTCTCTCCCTTGGTGAAAAAAAATCCAGTTTCAAAGAATAGCCATATCTTAGGAAGGTGAAAGACCATTAGCATACTTTATATAGGAACTATTAGCAAAAACAGAACTTTCTGGTTTAACTTATAGCTTTAAAAATCTTCAAAATATATAATTGTACAACATTTTTTTTTAAATAGGTATTTTTTCATGGGCACTTAAAAATACCAGAGTAGTAGTAAACACTTTACATAAATTACAGTATCTCAGGCTGGGGGCGGTGGCTCACACCTGTAATCTCAGCACTTTCGGAGGTCGAGGTAGGCGATCACCTGAGGTTGGGAGTTCAAGACCAGCCTGGCCAACTTGGTGAAACCCATCTCTACTTAATGATACAAAAATTAGCTGGGCAGGGTGGTGGGTGCCTGTAATCCCAGCTACTTGGGAGGCTGAGGCAGGGAGAATTGCTTGAACCTGGGAGGCGGAGGTTACAGGGAGTTGAGAATGCGCCACTGTGCTCCAGCCTTAGTGGCAGAGCGAGACTCTATCTCAAAAATAAATAAATTACAGTATCTCATTTAATGCTTATAACAATTCTACAGAGTAGATGTTATCCCCATTTTATAAATTAGAAAACTCAGAGATTTCTATTTCTGATGGGAGTATACATACTTTCCTCTATTCCTACTGCTAAGTAGAAATAAAAACCCTAGACATGATAGATAAAGCAAGCATAAGACTCTGAAAGGTGTAGTGAAGAAGCAGATTGGCTAGGGACCTTGGGACCTGAGGAAGGACAGGGTAGTGAGTTCCCCGGAATTTATTTTTGCCTTATATAGCCCAGTCTGAGAGGTCAAGAAATCCGCAAATGGGAAACACCAACAGGTATAGACCAAAACGAAAACAAATCAGAACACCCCCTGTATCAGTCTGTTAATAAAGACATGCCGATAATAAGGACATACCTGAGATTGGGTAATTTATAAAGAAAAGAGGTTTACTTGACTCATTGTTCCACATGGATGGGGAGGCCTGACAATCATGGTGGAAGGCAAATGAGGAGCAAAGTCCCATCTTACATGGCAAGAGAGCTTGTGCAGAGAACTCCCACTTATAAAACCATCAAATCTTGTGAGATTTATTCACTACCATGAGAATAATATGGGAGAACTGCCCCCATAATTCAATTATCTCCACCTGGCCCGTCCTTGACACATGGAAATGATTACAATTCAAGGTGAGATTTGGTTGGGGACATAGCCAAACCATATTAACCACTCTCCCCTCACAAGCCTGCTCCCGCTAGAAAATGGCAGCCTAGCAAGTCAGGAAACTTTTAGATAATAACTGCTATATTCTAGCTAAACACCACAGGAATAAACCTGTGGTCCCACCAGCAAAGGCCAAGTGGGAAGCACTTGGGGAAGCACAAGGGGAAACTGTAGGCTTCCCCCTACAGCTATAACGAGTGCCCCAGCACCCCAACCAATATGGTGTAAGAGAAGGCCAAGTAGGGAGCTGGGATTTGTATCCCTACCAACTACCAACCAGTAATGAGGACCAACCCCTTGGCTTCTCCTGCGGGATCAGTAGAGACTCAGGAGGGAGCCACAACTCCCACCCTCACCCAGCAGGAAGGAGAGGCCCTTTCCCCATCCCCAGATATAGACAGAGGCTGAAAGGGGGGCCTGGACTTCTATCCCCACCTAGCAATATCAAGGCAGCAGACCCTCTTCCCCTGCCAGAGCAGTGACAGACAAAGACAGTCAAACAGGAGGTTTAAACATGACACAAAAATGCCTGGCTCCAATTATTATAAAAAATCATTCATTATATCAAGAACTGGGAAGTTGCAAACTGAACGAAAAAAGATAATCAATAGGTGCCAACACCCAGATGACACAGATTATCTGACAAAGACTTCAAAGCAGTAATGATAAAAATGCTTCAACAAGTAGTTATAAACACACGAACAATTGAAAAACCAAAAACCTAAGATAAGAAACAGAAATCTCAGCAATGACATAAAAGATACAAAGAAAGACCAATTGGAAATTTTAAAACTGAAAAATACGATAACCAAAATAAAAGGCTACTGAGGCTGTTTATGAGATCAACAGCAGAATGGAAGGAGGTGAAGAAAGAATCTATAAGACAGAATAGAAGTTATAGAGAAATTACAATCAGAAAAGAATAGAAATTAGAGAGATTACAGTCAGAAAAGAATAGAAATTATAGAGATTACCATCAGAAGAGAGAGAAAACAGACTGAAAACAAATGAACCTCAGGGAACTCCAGGACTACCACAAAAGATCTAACATTTGTTCAATGGTGTCCAATAAAAAAAAAAAAGAGAGAGACGGAGGAAAGGGCTGAAAAAGTACTTAAAGAAATAACAGCTGAAAATTTCCCAAAATTGGCTAAAGACCTACAGTTCCAAGAAACTGAGTAAACCTCAGACATAAAAAAATCCTGCCAGGCGCAGTGGCTCACACCTGCAATCCTAGCACTTTGGGAGACCGAGATGGGTAGATCACGAGGTTGAGATTGAGATCATTCTGGCCAACATGGAGAAACCGCATCATTACCAAAAATACAAAAATTAGCTGGGTTTGGTGGCATGTGCCTGTAGTCCCAGCTACTCGGGAGGCTGAGGGAGGAGAATCGCTTGAACTTGGAGGTGGAGGTTGCAGTGAGCCGAGATCAAGCCACTGCACTCTAGGCTGGCAACACGGTAGCTCCATCTCAAAAAAAAAAAAAAAAAAACAAAGAAATACATACCAAGATATGTAATTATTTAAATGCTGAAAACAAAAGACAAATAAAATATCTTAAATGCAGCCAGAAAAGAAACAAACACCTTACTTAAAGAGGGAAAAAACTATTCAAATGCAAGCAGATTTCTTGTCAGAAATCTTAAAGGCCAGAAAGAAATGGCACAACGTTTTCTTTTTTTTCAAGTATTGAAAGAAAAGAACTGTCAACCCCAACTCCTGTAATCAAGAAAACTAGTATTCAGGAACCAAGAGGAAATTCTCAGATGAAGGAAAAGAGTATTTATCACCAACAAGCCTACCCTCAAAGAATGGCTAAAGGAATTCCTTGGAAAAAGGGAAATGATAAAAGATGGAATCTTGGAACATCAGGAAGAATGTGAGAATGTAACATTCTTGAGTTTTAAAATTATGTTTGACAGCTGAAGTAAAGATTGTAACAGTGTCTGATGTGGTTCTAAAGGCAAATAAAGGAAATACTTAAGACAATTATAAATAGAAGGTAAAGAGATATAAAGGGAAGTAAGGTTTCCATACTTTACTCAACTAGGTAAAATGACAATATCAGTAGGCTGTGATTTTATACACACACGTACATTAATATACAATACCTGTCACAACCATTAAAAAGCTATACGAAGAGATAAACTAAAAAACACTGTAAATAAACAAAAATAAAATTCTAAAAAATGTTCAAATAATTCACAAGAAGGCAAGAAAAACAGATAAACTAAAATAATAAAAATAAGATGGCAGACTTAAGCTCAAGCATATTACATGAAATATAAACCATATTATCAATTAAAAGACAAAGACTTCGAGTGGATTTTAAAACATAACCTAATTATAAATTGTCTACAAGAAATTCAACCCAAAAATAATTAGTTAAACGATTGAAAAGTAAAAGGATGAAGTGGTAGATAAAACAGTGGCCCTCACAAAGATGTCCACACCCCGCTCCTGGAATCAGTAAGTTACCTTACACGGCAAAAGGCATTCTGAAGATATAAATAAGGTTAAGGATCTAGAAATGGGAAGAGTATTCTGAATTATCCAGGTCGGCCTGGATAATGCAATGGACATGCAATCTAATTACATGCATCATTCGGAGAACCTTTAACAGCTGTGGTTAGACACAAAGCTGACTAGAAAAGGATCAAAGAGATGAAATGTCCTGGCTTTGAAGTTGGAGGAAAGCAGCCAGGAATCAAGGAATGTGGGCAGCCTCTGGATGCTGGGAAATATATTCTCTCCTAGAGTCTCCAGAAAGGAATGCAGCTCTGCTGATACCCAATGATAGAAGAATACACGTTCTTTTCAAGGGCCATGGACCATACAACACAGTCAGGGCCTGTCTTAGTCCATTCAGTGTTGCTTTGGAACACCTGAGGCTGGATAATTTATAAAGAAAAGAGGTTCATTTGGCTCATGGTTCTACAGACTGTATAAGAAGCATGGCACCAACATCTGCTTCAGGTGAGGGCTTCAGACTGCTTCCACTAATGGCAGGAGAAGTGGGGCTGGCTCGTATAGAGATCACGTGGTGAGAGAAGGAGAAAGAGATAGGGGATATCAGGTTCTTTGTAACAATCAGCTCTCTAGAAACTGATACATAAGAAGTGACTCACTCTCTCTGCTCCCTGCTAGGGAGAGTATTAATCTATTCAGGAGGAATGTGCCCCCAAGACCCAAACACCTTTCTTTGGCCCCACCTCCAACACTTGGGATCAAATTTCAACATGAGATTTGGTGAGGACAAATAATCCATATCCAAATTACAGCATGGCCAGAAAACCTCAACACATTTAAAAGAAGTGAAATTGTACAGAGTATGTTCTCTGAACACAATGGAATGAAATTAGAATTCATGGACAGAAACATTAGAGATACTGTAAATCTCTCAACACTTGGAACCTAGACAACACATTTCTAAACAGTCCATCAAAAGAGGAAGTCTCCAGGGAAATAAATACACTGAACTAAATAAAAAAATGAAAATACAACATCAAAATTTGTGGGACAAAAAAAGTAGATCACGGACTTAAATATAAAACTGTAAAACTTAGAAAAAAACTCTTTAGGATCTGGGAGTAGGCAATGAGTTCTTGTATTTGACATCAAACAAAAAAACTATCCACAAGAGAAAAAAATGATAAATTGATAAATTTTAGCCAAAATGTAAAACTTTTGTAAGACACAAATTTGGAGAAATAAGCAAAAATTTTGCATACTTTTTATTCTAGAAAGGCTACCTTTCAGGAATTAAAAGTCCATAGCTATAATAAATATTTGGTTATAAGGATATTGAGAACATGATAACAGTAAAGAGATTATTGAGATTAAAATTTATTTTCTTTATGCATAGGCTATTTCCCTAAATGTTTTACAGAGAATATGTACTATTTCTGTAACCAAAAGAAAAAAAAAGCAGTAAGAATTTTTGTAACCAACTCATGAAGAATAGTTTCTCATAATATTAATTTATTCTGGTAAACAGATATAGGATTTACAAGTTACAATATTCAGTAGCTATTCCTTTGGCTACGCTTTTCTATTTTTCTTTCTCTCCACTACCAATTTATCCCAGTTGCCACATTTGCCTACTTAATTCTGCATTTACCAACTCCGCTCCATCCACTCAAACTTGTAACCTCTTGTCTCATTTTCACTAAAACACCCGCCCATATATGTACCTTTCTCCTGGCTATTACCTACAGCTAAGTATCAAATGGCACACTTTTCTGAGCCTTCTCTCACACAAGTTCTTAAAAAACCATTCCTAGCACTTGCAAAGAAATAGGCAAACACACAAACATAAACTTTAGTCAAGATAAAGTCAAACATAAAAAGACCAGTCTAAAGCTCATACTTAAATTGGATACATACTCCTTACAGCCACGGACACATTCTTAGACTCCGGGAATCAAGGAGAGAGGGCTTTCTCTTTCACGTCTGCATTCTCTCGACTCAACTTCATCCTTCTCTCTTCTAAGTTAAACACAGAACTGCACCTTTTGCTTCATTCCTAGAATGACAAACCTCACTCTTTCGTGGTGTTCAGCACTTAAACAAATTATAATTTATACTTTTAAATGAACTCTCACTCACTAGTCCAAAACTCTAGGTAGGAAGGTTCCATATTTGTTTTACTCATTCTCTGCAGCCAATACCTAAGAATACGCTCCCAGGAGCCTTCAGTAAATCACGAATAAACGACTGTATTATTATTACTGATGCACGATTCTGTTAATACAGTCAAGACCCGCACTACGTTCCCCACTTTGCAAATAAGGAAAACGAGGCTGGGTGGGGGGGGCTGGGGGTTCAGTGGCAAGTCAGCGCAGATCCGGGAGTAGAGCGGGGTCTCGGGGCTGCAGGAAGCACGCGTCAGCCGCGCCTCGGCGGGGCTGGGGGGCGTGCAAGGTTCGCGCTTTGCAGACTCTCCGAAAGGGCCAGTGTCAATAAATCGAGTTACGTGCGGTAGTGAGCGGACAAACTTAGCCAGTCCGCTCACTATCGCACGTAACTCGATTGGGGAAGAATTCATCAGTGGCGAATTTTCCAGTAATTGCGCGCGCACAGTAAACAGAGAAGAAGAGACTGGGAGATGCGTTGAGCGCTTTACAAAAGCAACCAACAAGCCCCACAGGCGAGGACCCAACCTCACGGTAACAGCAACTCTAAACTTACATCCCCGGTGCGCCCGGCCTTCCGACTGTTCCTCGGAGCCTGCAGGGGGCGCTGCCCTTACCACGTTTCCCCTTCCACAGGCCCGGGACCGGACCTCATTCGTCCCGCGTCCGCCGGCCCGCCCACCGCGCCAGCAGGGTCCGCGGCCACCCAGCCGGGGAGCGGTTTCTCCCCGCCCACGGCAGGAACGCAGGAAGGCCCTGCCGCCGGCTGGTAAACAAATCACCGGGCGGCCCCCTGCTGCGCCCCCGGCCCGCGAGAGGCAGACCCAACGGGTTGGCCCGCCTGGGCGAAGCCCGCCCGGAGCCTGCTCACCTGTCAGCCCCCACTGCTGTAAATCCTGCTCCTGCACCCGCGCCCGCGGTGCCTCGGCTCGGCCCTCAGTCTGAAACCGAAGTAAGAAACCGGGTGCTCGACCCCCACTACCAGCAGCGCCCTCCATCAGGCCGGGAGAGGCCCCGCCCTGCGCGGGCCTGCGCGCCTTTGCTTCAGGCTGTCCAAAAGCGCCCTCT
>NW_022437127.1:138694-157406 GCF_009761245.1 Sapajus apella | reverse complement strand
GGGCGGGCGGCGGCGCGCGGGGCGGGCGGCGGCGCGCGGGGCGGGCGGGGGCGCGCTGGGACCCGCCTGCGAGCGAGGCGCCGCCAGAGGGCGCGTCCTGCGTCAATGTCTGCAGCGGAGATGGTGCAGTTAGCCTCCGGCCCTGGCAGTTCTTGCAGCGCGGTGCGTGGAAGGGCCACCCGGTTCTCACCAGGTGTGCTTCTGAAGCGCTAGGCATCCAATTGCCTGAACTGACCGTCACGGAGGTGGCATGTGCTCATCATGCATTTATTATTTACTCAACATCGACTGTCACTTGTCAGATACTCCGCTGGACCATGAGGCTTGCAGAAGTGGGTAAGACTTTGTCGGTGCGCTCCAGTGATTCACGACAGGTCAAACCGTGCTTGTTGGGCTTACATAGTGGTAAACTGGTTTAGACCGTGAAATCCCTTTCTTCTTTTTCTTTCTTTTTTTTTTTTTTGAAACGGAGTCTTGCTGTGTCGCCAGGCTGGAGCACAGTGGCGCAGTCTCGGCTCACTGCAACCTCCGCCTCCCGGGTTCTAGCGATTCTTCCGCCTCAGCCTCCCGAGTAGCTGGGACCACAGGCGCGTGCCAAACGCCCAGCTAATTTTTTGTATTTTTAGTAGACACGGGGTTTCACCATGTTGGCCAGGATGGTCTCGACTTCTTGACTTCGCGATCCACCCGCCTCGGCCTCCCAAAGTGCTGGGATTACAGGCGTGAGCCACCGCGCCCGGCCGAAATCCCTTTCTTATTCCCTGTGACCTGTAGGCCAAAATTGGGAACCTGTGAATAGTAGTAAATTAAAATCACCAAAGACGTCATTGCTGCAGTGGGTATCTCGAGTGCATTACGGGGAGCAGATTGATGCAGTGTGTTCAGTTAGGGGTCACCGTGACTCAGCATCAGGTTTGAGTGGATTTATGATGTAATGCACCATTAATATAAAGATGATAATAACAAAATAGGTGCATTTGTTTATGAAGTTCTAGGTGGTATCCTAAGAGCTTTAAGTATATTTTCTTATTTAACTCTCATAATAACCAATAATTAGGTATTATAATTGTCCCCACATTATAAATGAAGATACTGTGACTTGGAATGGTAATTGACAATACTGGAACAGGAACTATATTATTCTCGGGCTAATGTCATTAGAATAGTATTCTCATTTAGGTTAATAATCTTGGTGCTTCCTTCTTCGATAAACTCATGTTAAATTTGCATTCTCCCTTATTCTCATCTTCCCCTAAGGTAAAAGGGAAAAATTCGTTCTGAGCCACAAAAGGGATGACTTCAGATTGGTTTATTCATAAAAACTCAAGCAAAGCACTGTTTTATAAAGCTATTTTTGTGTCTTGAGTCATCTGTAAATACTGACAGAACCACGTTCTTTGTGCCAAGCACTCTTTATGGTACTGATACCTATCATAACCACATACTATGTGCCAAGCACTCTTTATGGTATCAGTGCCAAGCACTCTTTATGGTATCCATAAAGACCATGGTATTCATAAAGAGTGCTTGGCACAAAGTACGTGGTTATGATAGAGATCACTAATGTCATGTAGCTTATATTTTAAAAGAAGGAGACAAGCAATAAACAAAAATCAGGATTCGTGCTAACAGTAAAACAGAGTCACATAATGGGGCGGTTGTAATTTTGTACAGCAGCTTTCCTGCTTAGGTGTTAAAGCAAATCTGAAGACAGATTTACATCCTTTGGTGGCTTCTTCAGAGGGACCTCTGTCCTATGTGGCTGCTCATGAGTGGTTTTTGCATCTTAGTCTTCATGTTTGATTTATTTCCTCCCCTCTAGATTCTACCAGTAGACTTATCGACTAAAGCAGCCATATCAACCACTTGCCGCTTAAATACAAGCCTGTTTATTATTTTCACTTAAAGTACATTTGTTGTAGCAGAATACCAGATGATAGAGTCCTAGCTATAAGCTAAGTAGACTGTTGGTATACTATTTAGGTATACCTAAAATACAGCTAAGAGAGGTGGCTGAGAGACTCCAGGTCTGCCAGTGAGGTGACTCATAGAAGTTTCGCTCTGGTTACTGTGTGAAAAGATCTATAGATGAGCAGGATGGAAACGAGGAGGCCAGTTTGGAAACTATCGCAGTAGTCTGGGCAAGAGTTGATAGTTTTGGGGCCAGCATAGTGATAGTGGAGTGGCGAGTAGTGATCTGAAACTAGATATATTGAAAGGATAGAGCTGATAGGATTCACTGATTGAGCGTCTGGAAGAAATGGAAAAGCAAAAGATGGTTTCAGTGATGTGGGCCGAGCAACCGGTGGAATGAAGATGCCTTATGGAGAGAGGAAGATTGAGAATGAGAAGATTTGGGAAACATACAGCGTTCTTTTTTAAGAAAAAAAAAGAATTCATTTTTGGATGAGGTAGTATGAAATGGTTATTCAACATCCAAGTAGAAATTGTGAATAGATGGTTGGATAAACAAGTCTGGCATTCAGAGAAGAGGTCAGAACTGAACGTATAAATATGGAAGTCATAATTTTAGGGTGAGACTGAAACTTTGGGTCTGGATGGGACCCCCTAGGGGACGACTGCAGCTGTAAAAGACTAAAACTTGGACAGCTAATATTTAGATGTTGAGAAGAGGTGGAAGCAGCAGAAAGGACTAAGAAGAGTAGCCAGTGGCACAGAATGAGAGCTAAGAGCACGGTATTCCTGAGGACAAATGAAGAGCAATTTCAACAAGAGTGGTTGTCTGTGTCAAATGCAGCTGAGAGGTGGAGTAGAGAAATAACCACTAGAGTAGCTCGTATGATGGTCACTGATGATGTTGACAAGAACAATTTCTATGTATTGGTGGAGTCAAAAGCCTGATTGTAGTAGATTGAAAAATAGAATGGGAGGAAAGAAAGACAGGATGTCTCATACCTCTTTTAAGGGTTTTGCTGGCTTGGTGTGATGGCTCATGCTTGTACTCCCAGCACTTTGGGAGGCTGAGGCAGGTGGATCACTTGAGCCCAGGAGTTTGAGACCCAGCCCGAGTAACATGGCAAAATCCCATCTCTAAATTTTTGTAAAAATACAACAATTTAGCCAAGCATGGTGGCATGCATCTATAGTCCCAGCTACTTGGGAGACTGAGGTAGGAGAATCACCTGAGCCTGGGAAACCGAGGCTGCGGAGAGCTGTAATCACACTACTGCACTCCAGAGTAAGACCCTGTCTCCAAAGGAAAGAAAAAAATGTTTTTCAGGGGAAAAAAAGGAGCAGAAAACTGGAAGTAGTAACTGATAGGGGATAGTCAAGCATGTTGAATACTGATAGGAATGATCCAGTAAAGAGAAAAACTGATCTGGCCGGGCGCGGTGGCTCAAGCCTGTAATCCCAGCACTTTGGGAGGCCGAGGCAGGTAGATCACGAGGTCAAGGGATTGAGACCATCCTGGTCAACATGGTGAAGCCCCGTCTCTACTAAAAATGCAAAACGTTAGCTGAGCGTGGTGGCACGTGCCTGTAATCCCAACTACTCAGGAGGCTGAGGCAGGAGAATTGCCTGAACCCAGGAGGCAGAGGCAGAGGTTGCAGTGAGCCGAGATCGCACCATTGCACTCCAGCCTGGGTAACAAGAGCGAAACTCCGTCTCAAAAAAAAAGAGAAAAACTGATCAAATAAGAGTGATGTCCCTGAGTGAAGGAGGAGGGATCTAATACACGTAGAAGGACTGGCATAGACAGCTCATCCAAAACAGATGATGATGCAGAAGGCACCAGATATAGACAGATGTGGTGGTGCGAACACATGGAAGATCTCTCCCAGTTGTTGCTATTTTCCAGGTGAAATAAAAAAGCAACGTCATCAGATGAGCTTGAAGAGAAAGAAGGGGGTTTTAGAGGTTTAAGGAGGGAAAGGTACAGGATAATTGCGAGGGGAGTGGACAGTGAATTGACTAGAGAAACACGGTAACATTGGCAAGCAGCAATAAGGATCGCTTGAGATTTATCATCATTAGGCCAATTAGCATGATACTGTTGGGTAAGTGGGAAAGAGTTAGAGAATTACATTTTGCCACGGTTGAATTTTTGCCAGACAAGTACAATAAAGAGTGATTTTACTGGTCGTATCCCCAGTGTCTAGATAGGGGTAAACAAGACAGATAAGGTCCCTGCACTTACGGAGCTTAGATTCTACTGAAGAAGAAGTACAAAGAAAGGGAGGAATAGAAATAAGTTATCAAGTAGTGTAGTGCTAATAAGATAGTAAGACAGGGTAATGAGATTGTGAGGCTGGGGCGCAGTTCTGGATAGAATGGATTGAAAGGAGTATCACCAAAAAGATGACATTGGAGCTAAGATCTGAATGATGAGAAGCCAGCTTTGTGAAAATGGAGAAAGAATGTTTAAGGCAGAGAGACAAGTGCGAAGACATTCAGGCAGGATTAGAAAGAGAGTAAGAGATTTTAAAAATGAGTAGGGGTACACTTAAAGAGGACTTGGCCACTAATCGAAAATAGGGCTGAAAGAGAGAGAGAGAGAGGAGTTGGAGTTGACTCCCCCTAGTTTCCGCCTTGGATAACTGGATGGCTGTGGATGCCATCACTGAGATGGAAAACATTGGAGACAAAAGCTGGCTTGAAAAAGGAAAGAGGAATTAACCTTTAGGGTGTGTTGGATTTGTATGAACAGTGCTGGACACACAGTACACACTCAATAAATATTGTTGAATGTTTGAATGAGGTGCCTGTGGAGCAATTCTAAAATCTAGGGCATATGATTGTTATAACTTTGAAGTATAGAGAGTGCATTTCACAGCTGGACAAACCAAGGCACAGAAAGTTTAGGAAACTGGTCCAATGTTTTCTGGCAAGTCAACATTAACTGCCAGAATAAAGTTTAGCCTCAACTCTTTTCTCACTCATTGTTCAGGTTTTACAATAATGATGCTCTTGTTAATTCTTTGTTTTATTCCTCCACAGAACGGATACGTCCTCTGGCAACAGCAATTTAAGATCAAAGGTAACCAACTCACGCTGTCAGTAAGCTTTAGTATGTGAAAACGTTACCAAAATAAGCATGACTAAGCACGAATTAGGAAACAAGTTGTGTTTGCTCTGTTTCATAACATCCGGCACCGGTTAGAAACACCTAGTGAGTCAGATACAGATCTTAGATAAAAGCTGTGACTGAAAGTGAACTTTTATTCAGACCTCTTGAATAAATGAACTTGGAACCTTGGGCCTAGGTTAGAGTTCAGTCAGTGCCCATGGGTGGAAAATTTTTGTGCTGAGATGAAAAAGACTTGGGTTTTCTTCCTTTCAATAAATGAAAAACTATAGTTTGACTTTTGATGCCATTATACCTCTTTGTCATGAAATAACAGGCAATAAATTTAGAACCCAGAAAGCCAGGGAAAATATACCGAAGTATAGAAGTATAGAAACAAAGTAAGTTGGCTTCATAGGACTCTTGCCTAGTCACCTCAGAGAATTGCCACTCCCCTTTACTATCAAAGGTAAGGTCATAAAACAGGAATATTATCAAGTAAAAAGAACATAGTTTAGAAATTATAGGTATCTGTACATCAAAATTTGCCCACACTCTTTTTGCGTGAAAGGACAGTGTTGGCCGGGCTCAGTAGCTCACGCCTGTAATCCCAGCACTTTGGGAGGCTGAGGCGGGCGGATCACGAGGTCAAGAGATCGAGACTATCCTGGCCAACATGGTGAAACTCCATCTCTACTAAAAATACAAAAAAATTACCTGGGCATGATGGCGCGTGCCTATAGTCCCAGCTACTCAGGAGGCTGAGGCAGGGGAATTGCTTGAGCCCGGGAGGCGGAGGTTACAGTGAGCCGAGGTTGTGCCACTGCACACCAGCCTGGCGCCTGGTGATGGAGTTAGACTCTGCCTCAAAAAAAAAAAAAAAAAAAAAAGAAGGCTTCCCGCCGCCCAAGATGAACGGAAGGAAGGCCAAGGGGAAGAAGGTGGCTCCCGCTCCTGCTGTCGTGAAGCAGCAGGAGGCCAAGAAAGTGGTGAATCCACTATTCGAGAAAAGGCCTAAAAATTTTGGCATTGGAGAAGACATCCAGCCCAAAAGAGACCTCACCCGCTTTGTGAAATGGCCCCGCTATATCAAGTTGCAGCGGCAGAGAGCCATCCTCTATAAGCGGCTGAAAGTGCCTCCTGCAATTAACCAGTTCACCCAGGTCCTGGACCGCCAAACAGCAACCCAGCTGCTTAAGCTGACCCACAAGTACAGACCAGAGACGAAGCAAGAGAAGAAGCAGAGGCTGTTGGCCCGGGCCGAGAAGAAAGCGGCTGGCAAAGGGGACGTCCCCAGTAAGAGGCAACCTGTCCTTCGAGCAGGAGTCAACACCGTCACCACGTTGGTGGAGAACAGGAAAGCACAGCTGGTGGCGATTGCTCATGATGTGGATCCCATTGAGCTCATTGTCTTCTTGCCTGCCCTATGTCATAAAATGAGAGTCCCTTATTGCATCATCAAGGTGAAGGCATCATCAAGGGGAGGACTGGGGAGGCAATGTCCTGGATCCAAAGTCTGGCTCCCATCGCCAAGCTAGAAAAGGCAAAGACTAAAGAACTTGCCACAAAACTGGGTTAAATGTACACTGTTTCTGTAAATAAAAATAATTAATGCAAAAAAAAAAAAAAAGGAAGGACAATGTTTTCTTTTTAACTGACTGCCTTTTGACTGTCATGCCATGCCATCACATTGGTCATAAGCAATTTCACTCTTTATGTTCTCCAGCCAGCAGTATAACATTTATGCAATCTATCTAGCTAGTCCCTGAAAGCTTTTGAGTTTGCTAACTATGGAAATTTAACTTTTGTGACATACCAATAGCAGTGATGGCCTGTCCAGGAGAGCTTCTCTCATTATGCTAGCTGCAGTGGGAGTGACACACCAGGGCTGCCAGCTCCATGGAGCCAGGGGGAACTAGGAACAGGTGGAAGCCCCACCCCCTTCTGAGTTGGCAGGGCAGAAGCTCCCTGTTCCCAGGCTCAGCTATGGCTGCCTAGCTGCAGGTGCAGACCTGGGCATCCCTGTGCTCTTTGGGGCTGAGAGCAGGCAGGAGTCTCACTCTCCTGGGCACGGCTGCATCCGTCCAAGTCATGTCCACCAACTGGGCCTCCCTGTGCTTTCAGGGGCTTGGAGCAGGCAGAAGCCCCACCCTCTTGGGTACAGCTAGTGCTGCCCAAGCCAGAGTTGTAGACCTGGGCATCTCTGCACTCTTGGGGGTCCTGGAAGTCCCACCTTGCTCCCACACGCTCAGAGTTGTCTGTTCCCACCGCCTGGCCTCTCCCTGCTCCCAGCACCTGCTGCATTCCTGGAGCAAGGTTGGGGCTGAGCCTGGGCACTGTTGCAGGCTGGCTGGGTGTGCATACACTTTGGACAGTGCTGACACATGACTTTGGCCCCCTCTGGACTTTGGGTGCCAGCACAGGAGGGAGGCTGAAGGGGTGCTAAGGGCAGCTCAGTCTTGGAGCTGGCTTTCAGTTGCCCCTTTGCACAAACAGTCTGGGTTCCATGAATGGCAGCAGGAGGCAGGCTCCTGGGTGGAAGGGGGCAGGTGCCCGGTAAAGACCCACCCTCAAGCTGGGGAAGGTCTGAAGCCTGGAGGCTGGGCTGCTGGTCCTAAAGATTAGAGCGAGAATTTGTGTTTTTTAATGGGTGTCCCTGTACCAATTGGCACGTACTTCCGCTCCTCTGAGGCCCATAAAAGCCCCAGACTCAGCCAGACTTGAGATGACAGGATGACCAGCTGTGGAGAAGAGCTACCAACCCCAGGGTCTCCTCTCTGCTGAGAGCTGAGAAGATGATGATGACCTTCCACCTGTGAAAAGGAGCTTCTCACTCCAGCGTCTCCTCTCTGCAGAGAGCTGAACAGACGTCAAGACAACCAGCTGCAGAGAGAAGCTACCTACTTCAGGGTCTCCTCTCTGCTGACAGCTGAACACTCAGTGGGACAACCTGCCTGTGGAGAGGAGCTACCCAATGTGGGTCTCCTCTGAGCTGTTCTGTCATTCAATAAACTTCTGCTTTACCTTGCTCACCTTCCACTTGTCCACTTGCATCATTCTTCCCAAACGCAGAACAAGAACTCAGGACCCACCAAATGTTGGAGCTAAGAGTTGTAACACAAACAGGGCTGAAACACGCGCCATGCTCACCACATTGCAGACAACAAGAAGGAGAAAAGAAAGAAGGAGAGAAAGAGAAGGAGAGGAACAAACTGAGGCACAGTTGTAACTTTGATTCAAGGGAGTTCCCCCCACCTCTATCCCCTCAAACTGCTCAAAAATGCCATGTACAATTAGTCTTCCTAATTAGAGGGTTTTAACAATCAGAGTGCTTCTGAAGGGCCCATGATGCATAGTAAATTATAAGGATAATAGTAGCTATCCTATAATGCTGTTGTGAAAGTTAAACTTTTTATTTCACAAGAAGCTAAATACAAATTTGAATGTCCAAGGTATTATGAAGGACTAAAAAACTTTACTTGGAAACGAGCCTGGAGATTACTCAAGTATCTGCATCTCATCAGTGGAGACTTAAGAAATTTGGGGTTACCCTCATTGTTGAGGTTCCATGGTAATCTCATTTGCTGGGGGTGTCTGCAGGCATAGGGTTTTCCCCGTATGTGTGGCCCACAGATATGGGTCATGAAGGGAAACAGAAATACCCACGTGCATGCGCACACACACACTACACACACACACACACACACACACACACACACACACACACACACACACACAGTGTGGGATATCTACTCCATGGTGGGCTCTAGCCAGCGTTGATAGATTGTATTAGTGTCCCTAACTATCTACTTTATCCCCATAAGATAGTTATACATTCATGCCCTTAGTCATGTGACTTTCAGTGCCTCCTAATAGGAAGAATCCCTGTGATTTGCTTTGGCCAATGGAATGTGAGTAGATGTGATTTACCTTAGTATATGAGTTGAAGCTTTAAAGGGGCTTGCCCAAATTGTTCCTACCATCTGCCATGGAAACTATACAAATGAAATAAGGGCTATGCTGGTTAAAATCTTTGCTAATTTTTTCATGTCAGTATAAATTCATCTCATTAAATATATGTGTGTGTGTGTGTGTGTAATACAGTCCTTCCCCGTCTTGATGAACATTCATGTAGTCATTTCAAATTTTTCACTATTACTCCATAAATATAGACAATTGTTATTTGTTAATTAAAAATAGTGAAAACATTTTTAAGTTAGAAAACAAAACAATTTTTTATGATTAATGCCGACTACTACTTGTTGAGCTCCAACTACATGCCAGGCCATGTGTGGGCACTTTACATGTATTATGACATCCATAGGTTCTGTGGATTAGGACATGCATATCTTTGGGGACCATGTTTTCAGCCCACCACAATGTCTGTGATTTATCTCCTCATCTTTTTTAGATATGCATTTTCCCTTCCTTCTCTCTGGGTAACCAAGTACCTAGCACATAGCAGGCACAGAACGGATGCTGTGCTAGAAACTTCTCCTGCGCTAGTCAGGATTGACTTATTAAGGGTCTACTACTGAACAAATAGCTCTCTGCATTTTAATTCAGTAAAAGTGTATTTCTTGTATCACAATCCCATGGTTGTCAGGCACCTTACCTTGGAAGCTCTTCTTCAGACAAGATCCAAGCCTATTCTAGCTTATAAAGATGCCATTTAAAAGTGGCCTCCAAAAGAGAATATTTGCTGAATGAATGCAGGCAAAATGCAAACGTAATGGAAAGAATTGGAAAACAGGAGAGGATCGGAGTAGAAGTGAGACTGTATTGTTTGAAAGCTCGTCCTGGGTTGGACCTTTGCAGAGACTCTGAACCCAATTCCACATGTATGTGCATCCATACACACACACTCCTTAAAAAGCCTCACATCTTATCTTGGAATTAGTCATTGTTATCTCTCACTTGTAATATTGCTGTCTTCTAAGAGCAGGAGTAACTGAGTTCAGTCTGTATATTAATTTGTGTGCGTCAAGTTCTTGCACAATGAAGAAATTGACTCACTTGCAAATTGTCAGCGAGCCAAGAGAGTGAAAATTTAGACAAGGCTGAAAACATTGGATAAGTAATTTTAAAACCACAGAAAACATATTTGCTAAATTTAAAAGTAATTAATTATAGGACACAACTGAAGCAGGGAGACATTAAAATAAAATTACATTGTTAACTAGATTTTAAAAGTAAATTATTGCATTATTTTGAATTTGTAAAACTGATTCAGTAGGAGGAGATTAATACTCAGTTTATAAAAGTATTCATGTTTTCCTTTAGGCATTTCTTCTAGCGCATTCAAAATTATCCAATTTACAGATAATTTATTTTTCAGTTAACTTCCAGCATATAAAATGGTTGTGTTGAGGCCGGGCGCGGTGGCTCAAGCCTGTAATCCCAGCACTTTGGGAGGCCGAGGCGGGTGGATCACGAGGTCAAGAGATCGAGACCATCCTGGTCAACATGGTGAAACCCCGTCTCTACTAAAACTACAAAAAATTAGCTGGGCATGGTGGCACGTGCCTGTAATCCCAGCTACTCAGGAGGCTGAGGCAGGAAAATTGCCTGAACCCAGGAGGCGGAGGTTGCGGTGAGCCGAGATTGCGCCATTGCACTCCAGCCTGGGTAACAAGAGCGAAACTCCGTCTAAAAAAAAAAAAATGGTTGTGTTGAAATACTCTCTTCAGAATTTTATTTTTAAAAGATACTATTTTAGTATACATTTACATTTATAGCCGAATGCTTTGTGAAACATATTAGTCTTTAAAACATTTCACAGGCTGGCCTTGGTGGCTCACCCTGTAATCCCAGCACTTTGGGAGGCCAAGGCAGGTGGATCACTTGAGCCCAGGAGTTCAAGACCAGCTTGGGCAACATAGTGAAACCTCATTTCTAAAAAAATACGAAAATTATCAGGTGTGGTGGCACACAGCTATAGTTCCTACTCAGGAGGCTGAGGTGAGAGGATCGCTTGAGCCCAGGAGGCAGAGGCTGCAGTGAGCCATGATTGCACCACTGCACTCCAGCCTGAGTGCCAGAGCGAGACCCTGTTTCAAACAAGAAAAAAGTTTGACAGTTCCAAAACATACTAATGTTAATTAGAGTCTGCTAAGTTGCTATAAATAAATACAATTTAAAAATTCAATGACTCAAACAAAATAGCAGTTGCCTCTCATGTAAAAGTCCAAGATTAGCAGGTGCAGATCAGAGGAGCAAAATTGACTCAGGGAGTGGTAGAAGGTGGGCAAGGATCCAAGGCATGAACCACTATCCATGCCTCTTACAACCCCTCACGTCCGTCAACTAGAACCCTGGGCTGGATGGGCCCTTGTTCTAACCCAGTGCCTGAAATCTTTTATCTGTTATATTGGTGGTTTTACTGGACTTAATATTTGAAAAGTTGGATTTTAGAAGTGGATAATTTGTATATTTGGTTACTCACATAACTGTGTGAAAGCACTATTAAAAATACTTTTATTTCATTGAAATTATCTGTTTATGTTTTGGTCTCCTCCACTAAACTGTTAAGCTCCTCTGAGTAGGAAACAATATATTCCTCACTATAGCCCCCACCCCCGCACTGAGTTCAGTGCATGGAGATTTAAAGGTAAATTTCTGCCGGAAGTGCAGATTCTTAGATCCAGATTGTGAGAAGTGGAGGAGAGAGGTATAGGCGAGCCGGGTGCGGAAGGGATGAACAGATCACCTGAAGGGGAGGTGTTCACTTAAGCATTTGGAACAGGAGTTGTTTTGGGGTTGTTGGCAGTTTGTCATTTTAAGACAAAATCCAGGAAGTTGAAAGTGGATGCAGAGGCGGGCACAGACTAGGCTAGGGGACACTTCGTTTTCAGAGAAAGTAGTTGGGAGTGCCGGCAACTGCAGCTGAAAGTAGAGAAGTTGTAGGATTAACCTGTTCGCCCAGAGCAGCTTCAGCTCACGTTTTATTCCCATCGAGGGAGTGAGAACCGGTGCCGCTGAGTGGGCGTGGGAGTGGGCGCGGAACGGAGGCGGAGCGCTAAGCCCCGCCCATTGACTCTTGCTCTTGTGTGTACCTTGTTAAGGTTTATGTTTATCTGACGACACTCAAGAGTCGAGTCGCCTCCGGACAGCAGCTGAAGGCTCTGCCTGGCTCCTCAGGAAAGGCGGCGAGGTCTGGTACCGCAGCAGAGCACTGTCACCTCTGGGCCTGCAGGCGCAGGGCTGCCCCACGCCAGCAGCGCGGTTCCCTAGGGAGCACAGGACCGTCGAATCTGTCCTCCCACAGCACCTCTTGTACAAAATTTATTCGAATGCCATGGCCAAGGTCTTCTTTGAAAAATGTTGACCGATATGTGCTTTTTGTCCTTTGTCATCCTTTCTTTAGGACAGGCGGCACTGACCCACACGTGAAGATCTCTGGAGACCATGACTAAGAAAAGAATTGCTGTGATTGGAGGAGGGGTGAGTGGGCTCTCTTCCATCAAGTGCTGCCTAGAAGAAGGCTTGGAACCTGTCTGCTTTGAGAGGACTGCTGACATCGGAGGGCTCTGGAGGTTCCAGGTATATCTCCTGGTCACTCAATACTTGAAACCCTCCCTGCAACTACGTGCATGCGACACTTTGTCTTGTGTCAGGGACTATGATGGACTTGACAGTGATTACATCTGCTAGGCTGCTGATCCTTTCTTAGCAGCCTTTGCTTCCGGCTTTATGAAGGTTCCTCTTGCCTTAGGCTGGCAGCAAAATGGGACACAGATATTATTTTTCCTTTTCTGTTGTCTGTGTAAATGGCCCAGAGACCATTTTCATGGAATGAGTTTTGCTGCTGTCCGGAAGAGTGAAACGATCTGAAGGGTAACAAAATCACAAACGTTAGAAAACCTGCAGGGGTTGGAAAATGCAGGGCTTGCTTATGGTCTGTATTAGTAGGTAAATGAGCTAGAATTATCTGCTTACAATCCCTTACAGGAATCCCCCTTTTCAATCTTCTCTAACCTTTTTTTTAAAAAAAATTCTTGTTCACTTTAGGTAATTCTCTGACCATCCTAGCACTTTAATAGAATATAAAATCGTTTGCTTTGAACTTTTCCGTCCCTTGAGAATTCCAAAGTCCCACCTTTGGAAGAGAGCAGAGTGCACCTGCAACTGGGTTATGTTTCATTTAGTCTTTTAAATTCCAATTGTTTTAATAGGTACATCCAGCTCTGCAACTTTTTAGAAACAGTATTAAAATACTGTCTACTTAAATAATAGTTAAACTGGGAGCGGTGGCTCCTATCTATAATCCCAGCACTTTGGGAGGTTAAAGCGGGTGGATCACTTGAGGTCAGAAGTTTGAGACCAGCCTGGCCAACACGGCAAAAGCCCGTCTCTACTAAAAATACAAAAATTAGAACTGAGTGTGGTGGCTCCCTGTGATTCCAGCTACTTGGGAGGCTGAGGCTTGAGAATCACTTGAACCCTGGGAGCCAAGATCATGCCACTGCACTCTAGCCTAAGCGACAGAGTTAGACGCTTTCTCTCTCAAAAAAAAAAAAGATAAACTTACTACATTCCAAAGGATATCAACCACCTTTATTGATCTCCAAAATGACGTGCATTGTGTTTGCTTTTATTTTTTCACTTTTTTGAAGGAGAATTTTTACTTCTATTTACAGAAAATTCAGCAGTGTATATTTAACCCAGGTTAGTAGCAACTTCTTTCACTTTTCCCTTTTCCACTTTGGTGATTCGAGCCACAGATTAGGACCCAGGAAATTGCCTCCCCAGTGGCAGCTGATCTCATCATATCTGTCAATATTATTGGTTCTGAAAACTGCCACCAACTTAGCCACCCACACCTCCTTTGTCTTCCTAGTGAACCTGTGTGAAGGCAGCGTGGTGCAGGTCTTCCTGTGGACTGGAAGTCACAATCTTACCTTCCCCTTGATAATGCAGTAAGGGACCCCCTTTTAGGACACCAGGCAGGCAGGAAGACCACCAGTTTGATGGGATCCACGTGGTGTGCAATCGCCACCAGCTGAGCCTTCTTGTTCTCCACCAAGGTGGTGATGGTATTAACCGCTGCAGGAAGGACGGGTGGTGTCTTGGTGGGGATATCCCTTTGGTCAGCAGCTTTTTATCAGTCCAGAACATCAGTCTCTGCTTCTTTTCTTGTTTTGTCTCTGGTCTGTGCTTGTGGGCCCCACGTAAGCAGTCAGGAGCTGTTTGGCAGTGTGAGACCTGGATGAATGGGTTAGTGGCAGGAAGTGCTTTCAGCAGCTTAGAGGATAGCTCCTTGCTATTGCAACCTGATACCAGAGGGAATTTGACAAAGAGGGTGAGGTCCCTCAGGGGCTGGATGTCCTGTCCAATGCCAAAATTCTTAGGCTTTTTCTCAAACAAAGCATTCGCCACTTTTTTGGCTTCCTGCTTCTTCACGACAGCAGAGTCGGGGGCCTCCTTCTTTCCCTTAGCCTTTTTTCCTATTGGCATCTAGGGTGGCTAGAGGAGAACAGGTTTGCTTTTAAACTAGCTTTCTGAACAGTGAATAATACTGAGGTGCCCTAGTTCTGTTCTGCATTTCATATTTCATAAAAACTAACACAGTCTTGGCCAGCTACATGAAAGCCGCTTTATAGCATTTCTTAGTTGAACAGAAATACAGTCCTTTTGCATCCTGACTCTGTTTTGGGGACTAACTTTATGTGACAGTGATCCTTATTCAGATCTGGAGTGGATCCCCTTTGCTGACCTGTATACCTCTACCATCATCAGTCTTGGATATGGGCTAAAATCTGTTTTTACTAAACAGGAGAAAATTCTGCTCTGAAAATCCAGCCACAACATGGTATGGAGGTAAAGAACACAGTCTTGGGCTCAAACCTTATTTCATTTCTGTCATCTACTAGCAGTGTGACCTTGGGCACATCATTAAGCCTAACTGTACCTCTGTTTCTTCACCTTTAAGAAGTGGGTAATAATAGTATCCACTTTATAGAGTTATTGCCAGGAGCAAGTGAATGGATAATTATGCCAATCACAACAGTGCCAGGTGCATAGTGCTACATGTCAGTTATTATTCAGTGACTTCCCTGCTCTCCATGCCAACAAACTTCTTAATTCCAAAATGACCCTGCCATTCATTAATTTACCGTAGTTTTCAAAAATACACTTCTGCACAAACATTTTTTTAAATTATTATTATATTTATGTTTTTTAAGATGGGGTTTCACCATGTTGGTCAGGCTGGTCTTGAACTCCCTCAGGTGATCCACCCGCCTTGGCCTCCAAAGGGCTTGGATTACAGGTGTGAGCCACCACGACCGGCCACAAACATGTTTAAATAAACTTTTTATTTTATTTTAGAACAGTTTTAGACTTACAAAATTTATTAGGAAGACAGTACAGAGAATTACGGTATACCTCACACCGAAATCTTCCCTTAATAACACGTTGGTTATTATTCAGTAGGTTAGGGTGGGACTCACACAGGTGTGTCTTTACTAAGCATCTTAGCCAGGTTTGGCAGTTACTGAACAGGCATGAAATCAGTTGAGGATGGGAGGAGCTTCAGAGAGTCGTCCTGTCTGATTCTCAGGTTTCTGTTTTATATCTCCAATGTGGTTTAACCTTCTTCTCTGCTAAAGACTTAATGTGGAGGTTTTTCTTCTGATTATCCACTTGACAAAATTTTAGCACTTTATAAGCTGCCTCCTTGCAAATAAATAAGCCGTGTTTATTGTAACACTCTGACTTCTGTTACAACAGACCACATCTGTGTCAACAAAATCTTTTAAGTCCTTTGAACCACCGGATTGGATGTGTGGTTCACCATTATATTTCTACAGCCACACATGTGTTTTACTATCTCCATTTTTTAAAGCCCCCCCAGATGATTCCAGTGTGCAGACAAGGTTAAGAACAACGGTTCAAAGACAGTTTCTATTTCATGGGATTTTGAGAATCTGACAAGAACAGAAGACCCAAACTGTCCTCATTCCTCCCATTTAAATTCTCCTTTCTTCTGTTGTTATTACTGCTTCCAATCCTATCAGCTCCAATTATCCTAACTTCCATCCCCTGCTTTCTCTCTCTCTCTCTCTTTTTTTTTTTTTTTTTTTTTTTTGAGACTGAGTCTCACTCTGTTACCTAGGCTGGAGTACAGTGGCATGAGTTTGGCTCACTGCAATCTCTGCCTCCTGGGTTCAAGCAATTCTTATGCCTCAGCCTTTCAAGTAGCTGGAATTAAGCATGCACCACCACACCTGGCTCATTTTTTGTATTTTTAGTAAAGCCAAGGTTTCACCATGTTAGTCAGGCTGTTCTTGAACTCCTGACCTCAAGTGATCTGCTCATCTCAACCTCCCAAACTGTGGGGATTACAGGCATGAGACAGTCAGGTCATCTGCAAATAAAAAGGCACCTGGCCTTTTTTTCTTACATAGACTTCCTGCTCAAATGTGTGGGCCTTGTGCCTCGGTAGGAAATATAATCAGTATTCAAAATTTATAGAGGGAAGATTTATTCATCAATGATAGAAAACTGTAAAATCCAGGAGCAGAAGCTTCTTTTTCTTCTACTCACTAACCCACTACTACCCTGTGTTCACTCTTTTGTAAAGCAGTAGATTGACACAGTGATAAACCTTAACTTAGATTCAAGCAGGTCGTTTGAAGGACTTGAAGGATTTTGTAGATGCAGGATAACACTTTGTTGTGGTTAGTGATTTGAAAAAGAGTTGAAATATACGAGTATCTCAGAGAGGTGAGATCTCTCATTCATTTCACTCAGTGATCCCAACAGACCTGCTGTGGAAAGCATGGCTCTACTCTTTGTAAACTTTGAAACATTGGAATACAGGTACAGACTTGTAATTATCAGTACCTAATAAAATATTTTATTAGAGAGGGACTTTACAAATACATTTTCAGTGAATAAATGAAATAAAATTCAGAAGTTAGGAATGTGCCTCCCCTGTTCTCCATGCAAACAAACATCTTAATTCCAAAATGACCCTGCCATTCATTAATTTACCTTAATAAAAAAATACACTTATTGTATAAACATGGTTAAATAAACTTTTAATTATAGAACAGCTTTAGACTTATAAAATTTATTAGGAAGACAGTACAGAGAATACCTCACGTCCAGTTCCCCCATTATTAACATCTTTAAATAATGAATGAACCAATATTGACACATTATTATTAACTGAAGTCCATACTTTATTCAGATTTACTCAGTTTTTCCTAATGGCCTTTTTCTGTTCCAGGATGCCACCCAGGATGCCATATTACATTCAATAGTCATATCTCCTTAGGCTCTTTGGCTATAAAATTTCTTAGACTTTCCTTGTTTTTGATGCCCTTGATAGTTTTGGGAATTACTTACTCATCAGGTATGTTGTAGACTATCCCTCAGTTAGGATTTATCTGACTTTTTTCTCATGGTTAAACTGGGGTTATAAATTTTGGGGAGGAATATTATAAAGGTAAAGTATCATTCTCCTCACATCCCATCAAGGGTACATGCTATCAACATTATATCCACTATTTTTTTTATTTTGAAACTTAAACCTCATTGTATTATTATAAGTAAGAAATTACCATTCAATGTATGCCAAAATATATCTTTGTTGACATGTAAGTTTGTTCCACTTTTCTTTTTTATTTTTCTTTTTCCAACTTTTATTTTACGTTCAGGGGGCACAAATGAAAGTTTTTTACAAGGATAAATTGTATGGGGTTGGGATAACTGCTAGCCATATGCCGAAGACTGACACTGGATCCCTTCCTTTTGCCATATATGAAAATCAACCGAACATGGATTAAAAAGTTAAATGTAGGCCAGGCGCGGTGGCTCATGCCTGTAATCCTAGCACTTTGGGAGGCCGAGGTGGGCGGATCACGAGGTCAAGACATCCAGACCATCCTGGCCAACATGGTGAAACCCCGACCCTACTAAAAAATACAAAAATGAGCTGGGCATAGTGGTGCGCACCTGTAGTCCCAGCTGCTTGGGAGGCTGAGGCAGGAGAATTGCTTGAACCCGGGAGGTGGAGGTTGCAGTGAGCCGAGATCACGCCACTGCACTCCAGCCTGGCGCCTGGAGACAGAGCAAGACTCTGTCTCAAAAAAAAAAAAAAAAGTTAAATGTAAAACCTAAAACTATAAAAACCCTAGAAAATATCACCATTGATGTTAACCTTGATGTCCTGGCTCGAAGTAGTGTTTGTCAGTTTTTGCCACAGTAAAGTTGCTCTTTTTTTCACCCTTGCCATACTGTACTCTTTGGAACGAAGTCACTATGCATAGCCCACAAATAAGGACAAAGTCTTCTATTTCAGACCTTCTGTCTTTCCATATGGTCTTTAGAATCCACGTGTTAGCTTGGATTCTAAAATAGCTTGCTGGGATGTTGATTGGGATTGCATTGTATCTACAGGTCAAGTTGGAAAGAACCGACATCCTAACAATATTTAGTCTTCCAGTCTATGAATCAGACTCTCTCTCCATTTATTTAAATCTTAGATTTTCTTCATTTGTGTTTTGTAATTCATGTTTATAAGTTCTAGACATATTTTGTTATATTTATACCTATGCATGTAATTTCGGGGGTATTACAGATGGATTTTTAAAAATTTTGAATTCCAGTTGTTCGTTCTGATATATTTATAAAAAACAATTTTTTTTTTTTTTTTTTTTTTTTGTTTGTGTTTTTCTT